>NC_137610.1:20389965-20554965 GCF_963280865.1 Gymnoscopelus braueri | reverse complement strand
TTATAAGCGACTTTGCCCTACTACGCGCAGCGGGCCGAACTTCTAGTAGTTATAATACTAGGCAACGTTTATTTGTCTTCAGAAGTACTGTATGTTTTCTCTGTGACTGCATCCAGTGCTGACATAGACTTATGAAGATAATTATACAATTTAATCTGTTAGTAAAAAGAGACTAAATACTCAAGTAAGCTTTATTGACTACTTGCTTCACTTCACTTTATCTCTAAAGATGACACATTAAAGCACATTGAAGGTGTTGTAAGTGATATTTTCTTAAAAGTTAAAGCTCTATATTCTGATAATAATCACTTCTATAGAGTGTCTGTTCTGTAACAAGGGTCTCCCCATCTCTCCTGCTCTTTCACCTGCATGTTCATGTAGGACAGCAATTTCATCCAATCAGGAGAGAGAACCCATATATTAGCTTAAATGTTCCAATTACAGTTTTGTCTGCTATTTGCTATTGTCTGCTATATATCACTTCCAATGTATTGTTTTACTTATGTAGCACCTTTAACGTACATATTCAAATCCTTGATGTTAATTCATCAATTTTACACATTTGTATACTCTTAAAATTAACATTTTACTGTGTAGGCCAACAGAAACCTATTCAAATCTACATGGTTCCACACAGTTCAAACATTAGGGTTATTGGGCCTTATGTAACCCATTCATGTTTTTGTTGTACATCCCACGGGAAACTGGAAGTAATAGGAACGTTTGAAGATGCGAGTGGAGGCTATTGACGTTCCAGGCCATTGAGACCTGTCAATAGATTTTTTTCCCCACCTGATAACCAGCGCTAGTTGTCAACCTGCCGTCATTGTTATTAAGGCTGTGTAGTCTTTAGAGGCACAGTGGAATACAAATTGACTGGATGTTGCAGATAAGCGTTATGGTGCCCTACTGTATACTGCAGTAGAACGCATGGCCAATGTGTGTGCAGCCTCATGCATGTGTATGTGAGTGCAGTGGTAGAAAGTCACAACCATTTACTCAAGTACTGTAGCCTACTTGAGTACAATTTTGAGGTACTTGCACTTTACTTCAGCATTTTCGGCAACTTTATACTGTACTTCAGGCCTAATGAGTACTTTTATATTCAGTATATTTTAATCATAACATTTGTTTATTTTATTTAAATACTTAGTATTTGTACGCTGTGGTACTGTGGTACTGTGGTCAACTTTTAGTGAGTACTTCTTCCACAACTGCACATCCACATCCCCCGAGCCCACACACAAAAGCTTGCCTTCACACTCTCATATTGTACATGTAGATGTCATGCACGCCTTCTCTCCTCTGCAGACCCCCAACACTTGCACCCACTCACTCACACATACATTTTTCTCGCTAGCTTGTGTAGGCTCTATGAGAAAACACAAGGCGGAGGGTGAAGCGCCTCAGTCTGACATGTTTTATCATTCTTGCATTATGCCACCATTGCGAAATGTCATGTAAATGCTTCAATGAATTTCAATTTACCATCAAGCCGCTAAGCTCCAATTTGTACTTTGAGCTGATAAAGTGGAATTGAAGGATGGGAAAATATGGCTATGTTGATGGGGAGACTCCTCCCTGACAGCAGTGTGATATCCACCATGTAAAGGGAATGTCACTGACAAAGATGGGGGGGGGAAGTAATTTGTCAGCCACTAGTCCATCAAGGGTCTTATTGTATTCAACCACTTAACCACATGAACCCACATGAACCCTAACGTCCCTGTTCTGGGGAGAAAATGTAGCAAAAATAGCATACAAGCTCACAATGCATTGCAACTTGGTGTGTTGCGAGTTACTATTTGTGGTGAAGAGTTTGTTGTAGGGAAAACAGAGGGGGACCTATAGACCCCTGGGGGTTCTCTGGTCAACAAAGTACAGTGTATAGGGTTTAAGTATTTCAGCCCTATACTTCATCGTACGAAAAGCAAATTATTTATGTGCATTATTTGGCCTGACAAAATATCAGCTTGCCTTTGAGCAAGACCCATTTAAGCCCAATTAAAGCTTCTAGTGAATTCTAGTGACTTCGGAGTGGTAGCTGTAACAGTTTAGATTACCATTTTGTCTTTTGTCTTCTACCACAGATTCTCTTGCAGTCTTAACTCTGAAGCATTTTGAGGCGTTAACTTTCCTGTTTTTCTCACATTTGTTTACACATTTCAACCCTCTAGTGCTATAGACAACCCAAACCAAAGAACAATGGATTTGTTGCTGTACTGTAAGCCTTCAGAGTTGAAGGCATATTTAGGTAAGGACATCTGGCATGATGCGCTGTCAGTATGTGCAAGTTATGTTTGTATTCGCTGACTTGCTTGGAGGACTCCCCTTCCTCCTGTTGTCTCTTACACTCGCTGTGGAACCTAATTTGTGTGCTAAATGTGCTGAGAGGTACTGAGTGAGGTCGCAACAGACATTATGCAAACTTTTAAGCAGAACCAAACCACTTAAAGAAGCACCGTTTTGGAACTACTGTATTATGGCATTAAAATGGAGGAAAATAACACAATTATACAGTCATCATCATAGAGATGGTTCTATTTTCAGTTTAGGTTTAATGGTTGCAATTAGACCATCCCCTAGGGACAATATAGTTTGTCTTGTACAGTTACAAATAGCATGCACCATGTGACACAAGAAAGCTTATATGCAATATAGGCAACACTCCTCAGAGGCTTTGAATATGTGAGATAGAACAAGAAGCTCTTCAAATGTTCCTACTCTAGCACCTGGTGGGGGACGGGGGGAATCTTCAGCTCATCTTGTTAATGATGAGACTATAAAAGACAGAACCATTACAGTTTTCAACCTACATGTGACTCATTTAACTGTCTCAACAGAGCCAACAAGCCTTGCCATGTAAGCAGTGCCAGCTGGCCAATCCCTACTACCTGGCTCTTAATTTGAATGTCATTTCATCTCAGAGAGCAAATAAGCAGACTGAGATGGATAGCAGTACCAACAATTACTGAGGTAAAAAATATGTCCAATTACAAATAAACATATTTGCCAGGGTAAATTGTGAATGGATACTGCTCTGAAGCTGAATTAGAGACATATCGTCGACAGTCAACAAAATGGACTGCCAAACTCTTTATTAACAAATGTAATATCGTTACTGGTCCTCCTGTTAAGCATGCTTTATATTCCGGGAGTCATGGGGCTTAACGTGGTTTCGTCGGTTAAAGTTTTTTTCTCAACTGATTCTTGCTGCTGGGGGTCCCCTCTTAAGGATTCAAGAGGGTGCCCAGTGAAATCCCTTGAGCATTTTTTATTATTAACCCCTTAATGCCCAAAACACTAAAAATGCACCCAAAATAGACTTCTATGGTATTTCATGCAAAATACTTGATCTAATTGCTTAAAATTTTCTTTCTACAGTGTGTATCCATGTAAGTGGATGTGTACAGTGCATTAGATTTAATATTTGTAAACTTTTAAATATTAACCCCTTCATTCCCAGAACAACTTAATCTTTAAACTGTGATATTGTGAAATAGAACATGCACAGAAATCAAATCAAATGCATCAGATCTGCTTTCTACTAAGTCTAATAGTGGAACTGGTCATGTTTCCTTTTGGATGAATGCATATTAACCCTTTGAGGCCAACCATATTTTAGTCATTAACCCTTAAATGCCCAAAACAAAAAACGTTTTTTATGTCATTTTATGCAAAAATATTGATTTAGCGCATCAAATTGGAATATGTGTTTGTATGGGCCACGGTCCGTGGCCCATCACTGCCCCAGGAAGAGGCCTCTTCCTGGGCATGGTCCCTACCTACTAGATGGCACCAGTCGGCCCTTCTCCCTGGCTCTCCCCTTCACACAGGGCAAGGGCCAGGGAGCCCAGTGCCTCACGGCACAGTGCCGGGTGCACACTCGCCCGCTCTACCCACCCCGGGAGCCACCGTCCCTGGGTAGGAGGTGGTCCATGGACCCCCGATGGGGACCAGGGACCGGGGACGGCGCCACCTTGTGGACGCCGGCGGATTTGCGCCCCTCGGCCACCAGTCGGCCCCCCGGCCACGAGTCATTTGGCGCCAAGTTGTTCACAAACATGAAGTGCGCGTCCGGAGGGGGGCCGCCATCTTTTGGCGACCCCCCGTAAAGCTCAGGCACGCGAGCAACCTGAGCCACCTTCGCCGCGAGCCCTTCCAGGCCGACCCAGAGCCGGTCGCGACGCAGCGCCGCGGAGAAAGTGCGCCCGGCGAGGGCACGGCAGCACCCGGGGCGGGGTCCCCCTGAAAGGGAGATCCCCGGCCGGGTTGAGTCCTCCGGGCAGACTGCGCGGACCCCACCAGTTTACCTCTTAACGGTTTCACGCCCTGTTGAACTCTCTCTTCAAAGTTCTTTTCAACTTTCCCTCACGGTATTTAGCCGGTATTTAGCCTTAGATGGAGTTTACCACCAGCTTTGGGCTGCATTCGCAAACAACCCGACTCCGAGGAGACGTTGCCCCGGGGCGACGGGGGCCGCTACCGGCCTCACACCGTCCACGGGCTGAGCCTCTATCAGAAGGACTCAGGCCCCCGATCGACACCCGGGCGACAGCCGTCTCCTGTACGCCACATTTCCCGCGCCCACCGCGGGCGGGGATTCGGCGCTGGGCTCTTCCCTCTTTGCTCGCCGCTACTGGGGGAATCCTTGTTAGTTTCTTTTCCTCCGCTTAGTAATATGCTTAAATTCAGCGGGTCGTCTCGTCTGATCTGAGGTCGTAAAGCAACGGGTTGCTGGTGGCGGCTCCCCCCGTGAGCGAGGAGGCTTGCCGAGACGCGGTGAGAAGACCGCCAGCCTCCCCAGGAACCGCACGCTCCGCGGTGGGTCGGACGGAGTGCGCCGGGCGCCAGCAGGCTGCTAGAGACACAAGGTCCACAGGCAGCCGTACGGCACGCACGGCGCAGAGCCGGCTCCGACCTCCGCGGGCCCCGGGCTAGGGTGGCCGACCGGGGCCCACCCCACGAACGGGGGGGACTGACCGGCCGGCTCCCCGCCCGGGGGCGAAGTGACGGCAGGGGTGACGGCCCTGCAGGCTGCAAGCAGCGTCCGCCGAAGCACACGAGATGCCGGCGGGGCCCTTGCAAGAGGCGGGCTACGAGTGCCTATCGGTCAGGAAAAAGTAGCGGGTTCCACGGCCCTCGCGGGCGGCGTGGTTCCCGTGGAACACAGTGCAAGACTAGAGTGGCCACCGTGGCCGACGGTGGGCCCTGCATTCGGGCAGGCCTGCCGTCCGTGTCCCCAGTGTCCGCACGCTGGTCCATATATCCGGGCTGGGAAAAGTTGGCGAGACTCCCGGGAGAGAATTTCAAAGGAGGGGGCCATGGCAGAGCCCAGGTCCTCGTGGGCTCCACGAGAACTTCCAGGGTGGGAAAAGTTGGCGAGACTCCCGGGAGAGAATTTCAAAGGAGGGGACCATGGCAGAGCCCAGGTCCTCGTGGGCTCCACGAGAACTTCCAGGGTGGGAAAAGTTGGCGAGACTCCCGGGAGAGAATTTCAAAGGAGGGGGCCATGGCAGAGCCCAGGTCCTCGTGGGCTCCACGAGAACTTCCAGGGTGCTAGGCCGCCCTACCGCGTCCGACCGGAGGCCTCTCTCGGGCCTGCCGTCGTCCCATCCTCGGCGTCCGCACGCCTGTTCCATATATCCGGGATGGGAAAAGTTGCAGAGACTCCCGGGAGAGAATTTCAAAGGAGGGGGCCAGGGCAGAGCCCAGATCCTCGTGGCCTCCACGAAGACCTCCAGGGCGCCCGTCCACCCGGCCGTGCCCGACCGGCCGTGCCCGACCGGCCGTGCCCGACCGGCCGTGCCCGACCGGAGGCCTCTCTCTTCCCATAAGCCCGCTGGGAAGAGGCCTCTGATTTCATGGTTCTCCTCAGCCACCACCACCGGGCGCCCCGCTCGGGCCACCCGAGACGGAGCCTCGCCCCGGGCTTCGCAACGGCCAAGCTCCATAGGTGCGTTCTGGAACAAGTCGGCGCCTCGCCCGGGAGACTTTTTCACAGGAGGGAGGCAGGGACGAGCCATACGCCTCCTGGGCCACGGGGAGGGGACAGGGAGGTACGACGCGGAGATCCAGGAGGAGGGGGCCCGCGCCGCCACCCGAGACGGAGCCTCGCGCTGGGCATCGTGACGGCCAAGCTCCATAGGTACGGTCTGGAGCGAGTCGGCGTCTCGCCCGGGAGAATTTTTCAAAGGAGGGAGGCAGGCACGAGCCAGACGCCTCCTGGGCTACGGGCAGGTGACAGGGAGGTACGACGCGGAGATCCAGGACAAGGGAACCCTCGCGGCGCCGACACTGCCCCAGGACCATGCCCCGGTTCCGGGCATGGTCCATAGCTACTCGCTGGCACCAGTGGCCACTTTCCCCCCACGCGAAATTTCACGCAGGGGAGAGGCCGTGAGCCCACAGCTTCCTGGGAGCTCTGGACTCTGAAGAAATCCTGGCTTTTTTCCGAATCCTCCAGGATTTGGGGCCTCTCGCGGCGCCGACACTGCCCCAGGACCATGCCCCGGTTCCGGGCATGGTCCATACCCGCTGGCACCAGTGGCCACTTTCCCCCCACGCGAAATTTCACGCAGGGGAGAGGCCAGAGCCCCAGGGACCCAGGGACCCGGGGGGGCACCGACGCGTGCGCACCCCCGGCCCGGATCCAACGAGCCCTCCGCCGGCGCCGGGCGACCCAGGGACAGGGAGGTACCGCCCGTTTTTAATGTGCATTCATCCAAAAGGAAAAAAGTTCCACTAGTGTAGAAAGCAGATCTAATGCATTTGATTTAATTTGATTTCTGTGCATGTACAATATCACAGTTTAAAGATTATGTTGTTCTGGGCAGGAAGGGGTTAATATTAAAAAATGCATAAATATTAAATCTAATGCACTGTACACATCCACTTACATGGATACACACTGTAGAAACCAAATTTAAGCATTTAGATCAAGTATTTTGCATGAAATACCATAGAAGTCTATTTTGGGTGAATTTTTAGTGTTTTGGGCATTAAGGGGTTAATAATTAAAAATGCCCAAGGGATTTCACTGGGCACCCTCTTGAATCCTTAAGAGGGGACCCCCAGCAGCAAGAATCAGTTGAGAAAAAAACTTTAACCGACGAAACCACGTTCAGCCAAAAATCACCCTTTGACTCCCGGACTATTATAGTTGCAATGCTCTGTGATTATGTGTTGAACTAGCCACTTGACTGACTCCAACAAAAAATACACAACAGCTATCAAAAATATAAATGGTTTGAACGGCTCATAAATCTAATAAATTGTGCTTCATTTTCATATGCAAATGCCAAAAGTAATGGTTAACGGTTAGCATTTGTTTATGATTTGTACCTTTATTACGAGTCATGTCATTAGAATCATTAGTATTATTGTCATCACCTGGGCGGTGTAATCACTGTTGCAGATCGCACAACAGCAGCGTTTCACCATAGTGTTATTATGGTATTCGTATTATTTTCATTACTTAACATTGACAATTCAGTAAAAATTCTGTGAATATGAATTGTTACTGTCAAACCGGAGAAACAGGGTTCCATGATTTAATAGGTTTAGATAGACTGAGCTTTGAAGCACTCATTTTTGCTTGATCCCATATGGAGCTTGATCCCAGATCAAATGTATGTTGAAGGGCCTTGAATACTGTACTATGTGATTGTAATGTTAAGTTAAATGTACAGTGTGTATCTTTGTTTCGTGTCTTCTTTATGTGATGTTGCAAATGGTGCTGCTGCAATGCAAGCAAACTGTATTGTGCTACAATACTGCAATTACTCATTGGTTAACATTATGTTAAATAACAGTATAATAGAATATTGAAGCCAACTGGATGTGGAAAGCATAAAATTAAGTAAAAATTCTTAAGTGGCACATTCTCCCACATAAAACAAAATTGTCTGGCCACATGCCACTGATGTACAGTAACACCACAGCGATCACTATAAGACAAATATTGGACAGCACATAGCCATAAAAACACCCACATTGTGCAAGACAGCAGAATGCACAGCATCTCACTGAATTACCGGAGAACAGTGCAGTAACTAAAATGCCAAAAAGATATGAATCAGTCAAAAGTAAAGAAGCTTCACTTAATAGCTGGAGGGTGATTTGGAAATAACATTTTTAGAGGAGGCTCAATAGATGATAGTGGTGTGTGTGTGTGTGTGTGTGTGTGTGTGTGTGTGTGTGTGTGTGTGTGTGTGTGTGTGTGTGTGTGTGTGTGTGTGTGTGTGTGTGTGTGTAATCCTTCATCCTCTCAGCTGTGTCTGACACTGTGCAGTAGGTCCATGGCATATGTTTCTCTGTTTTTATGAGCAACAGAACTCTCTAGACCAGCATGTTCCGTCATTACCAGCAGTCCTGCAATACGTGCTATCTCATTCTGTAGGACAGGGCCATTTTTTACTAATCCAACTTGGGAAAAGGTGTTGTTTTATGTTGCAGATGAACACACTTAACCCATTAAGACCTGAGGCTGATTCTATAAAATGCCTTCTAAACCAGTAGTTCTCACACTTTTTTTTTTCTTTCTTTTTAATATTCAAAAATAGCAGATGTAAAAGCTCGCAGCGCGGCACGAAGTGACGCGCTGTGAGCTTGTATATCTGCTATATATCTGCTATTTTTTAATAGCCTATGCAAAAATCTAAAATTACACGGTTTTAATGGGTTAACACATAAAGCACAACTTCACATTTCTGTAACACTTTCTATGAAGCACCATGTCTATAATGCATCATAAATAGGCTAAACTTAAATAATGGGTACCTGGAGGTGTAGGTAGAAACATTTGGTGTGTTGTTGTGGAATAAATGTGATGCTATTATTTTAACTTTACTTAAAACACCTAATGGCCACTCATATTGCTGTATAATCACTATAATGAATTATAACAGTGATTATAATGCATTATACAATTATTATACTGTATTACAACTATATACAGTACAATATGATCCTGGCCATTTTGGTATTTGACCTTTTAATTAATAATAAAATGCTTATAATGTGATGATTGTATAAAGCATGTCAAGTGTTTATAACTATAAGTATACAGAGTTATAACATTATTGTTGTAAATAATTACAGTATGAGTATTCATGAGTGCTTATAATTATGATTACACAGTGTTATACACAGATAACAATGCATTATAAGTATGTTTAAAATGCATTATAGACATGGGCGTCATAGGTGTTACTGTACCACTTCTTAACTGTACTTAGGCAGCTACCATAAAACTATCCAATTACCACAGAATATTTTATAATATAACACATTTTCTATTAGACAATAAATCATCTCATAGAGGGAACATATTTGTTATCAAAATAACTCTACTATACTATTTGGGTTTGAGATTTGACCCCAACTGGGGTCAAGTGCATGTTTATTGTAATATTCACACAAGATGCGAAATGTATCAATAAGTTCAAATTGATGCTTAAGAGAGAGAGAGAGAGAGGGGGGGGGGAGTGAAATAAACAGAAATAGATTCCATTCCGCAGATGGAGAGATGTGTTGTCATGTTAAGAATAGATGGGTTGGACAATCTCTGAAAACAGGGAGCTGAGAGAATTATTGCGGCTGTGTCTGCGGTATTTTCTGGAAACTTAGCACATGTGAACATCCATCATTGAGTCTCATTGTGGGACCGGGCTTTGGTGGAGGTGGCGTGCATGAAAGGCCAGTAGACATAATAGAATTGGAGGCGAGAAATCAGGGGCAACGAGGGTCCGTGACTGCCAGAGGAGACATATGCTGTTGCCAAAATGAATCTCATCATGTATACACGTGAAAATGCACCCCCCACCCCCAGCCCATCGCCGCCCATCTCTCTTTTGGCGGGAAAGGCTGTCCAGGAAGACAGCAGAGATAAATCTGCAGCATGCAGCCTGATGTAACCTGTGTGGGGGCCAGAGGCAGAGCTGCTGCCTGGCCGCAGACTTTAATGATGCGCAGTGAGCCGGTGTAAAGTGTGTAAATCTACAGCCGGCACCTCATCCTCTCTGCAGCCTTTATTCCCCTCCCCAACCTCTGAGATAGCCCCATCAAAGTCACCTTTGTGTACCTGTCCCCGGTCCATGTGTAATAACCTTTATGAGCTAAAGGAGATATGGCAACGGATGCTGCAAAATAACTTTTGCCCAAGTTGTGGGCTGACTGGAGTGAGAATTTGGGTATATATCGCCTGGGCTGAATAGCCTGCTATAACACAGCAGTGTGCAGGAAAGGGCTTAGCTAGATTTTATCGGACATTTGCTCCGGGAGCAGGAGAGGATGTCACTTAATCGTAACTCAATCAGCAGTGCTGGTGTAATGATGACAGTGTCAGACTTTCAGAAAACTGAGATAAACACACACACACACACACACACACACACACACACACACACACACACACACACACACACACACACACACACACACACACACACACCAGCTTATGCAAATAACTGATTATGCATAACATGCAACAGGTAGCCTACATGCATCGATGCTATAGGTTTATAATTCCCCAAGCCTTAATTCATAACGAGTGCACCATTGATCAAACTAAGCGGCCATGTTTTTTTCCCAGTAAAAGGCATTGTTTATGTAATTGTTTATTGAAGCATGTCACAATTTTTTGCAACCCTCTGATCAATTGGGTCGCACATTTAGATGCCAATATTCCAATCTTGCAATCAGCTGTAAGAGATTTGTTAATTGATTAGAAAGTAATTAAAGACCATGTACCATTGATTTTTTTCAGCACTAGAGCACAGCTACATCCGAACAGCATGGCTACAATGCAGTGCAGTTTAAGTGTGGTGTAATAGCTGCAAAATGGATTGCCTTGGGGTGTTATCAACTAACTTTAATTACACATTTGATTAGAAGCAAAGATGGGGGGATTCACCACCTGCACTAATGACAAACTGCAGATATTCATATGAAGTTTTCATCTTGTTTTTGGAAGGAATTTTGTATGTAAGGTATTCATTTTTAAGGTATTCATACAAACACACAAACATCGCTAACCACTTAAATCCTCTATTCTTAGTAAAACGATCCTGAGTTGCAACTGTACTTGGACCGCTTTATCTACATCAAATCTCTTTGCCAAACATAGTCGTTTTTTATGTAGTTTTTGGGATGGTGTGTCCTCTGTGTTGTGTTGCATTAACACATTAAAACCGGGAAAGCATCTGTGTCATTTTAGATTTTAACCACTTTTACCATTATTTGATACTTTGGCTGTTCAAAAATTGCAGCTATACAAGCTCATAGCTTGTCACTTCGTGCCGCACTATGAGCTTGTATCTGATGAGATCTGCTATTTTTGAAACATTTTGAAAATGTTTGCAAATCTTTTGATATAAATATATTTTTTAAAGAATATTTTTTATAACTCAAATCTTTGCTTCTGGGGGTCCCTGGAACAAAATATTTTGAGATGGGGGTCCGCTGCCAAATACATATCATTTTGGGGGTCCTTGACATGAAAACGTTTGAGAACCACTGACAAATAAACATTTTTTTCATAAAACAGACATTTGTAGAATCATCCAGAGCACAAGTAGTTAATTTCCTTGTATAATATTACACATGGAAATAAACCGAACTGAACTATATAATTAAAGCAAACAATAGCACGATCTAGATGCTGAGTTTGACATTTGCCTAACAACAAATGTACCTATTTTAACATCACTTTGTTTATTCTATTCTGCATGACAGGCAAAGTTCATTTGAATAAACATTTTGGAGCGCCGTGCAATTGCTATGACATCTAGCCCAAAATATGTCTGTCATGACAATATATTTGGCTAATGAGGAGACAATGAATGGCAGTTTGCTGAAGATGAAAAGAAACAAAAAAGTTTCCATCATCATTTATTCTTTATTTGTTGGTGAAAGATGTTTGTATTACTTTTGTCAAAATCTATGTCAGAGCAATACTTCACGAGAATATAATTTCTAACCATTTCTCCAATGAAATAGAAAGAAAAAACACATAATGTACGTGTTAAATGTATCTCACTTATTTATAAATCAGCCATTTAATTGTTACACCTCTGAAATACACGGTATGAATCTTCCTTATAATGTGCAGTCCGTGTCACCACTTTCTTCAATTATGGTGACATACACGGCAGCACTTAACAGATTTGGAAACTGCAGAATGCCATGGAGAAATAGACGAATAAAAGTAGTCCTGTTCTTGAAATATAATTTATCTTTAGGTGTCACTTATTAAGTTCCCTATTAGCTGCACAACAAAGCAAGTAAAGTACAGTTACACACGTGCCTTTTTTCTAACATGAAGTTTAAAAACTGTGTGCAACCTAACGGTGGGGATTAGGCTAAACCATGTATCCACACCAGTCATTCTAATTAGGATTTAATGTATTCTAATAAGCTGCTGTGATGAGATCATGAAATATGTGAGGAATAGAGCAAGAACAGAGTGTATGTAGTCTAGTGACGGTGGGGAACACAAACTAAAACAGAAGATAGGACACCTCTGTGTCTCACAGAGTAAGAGCACACGCCAGACAAGTAAGGGTATTGTCCTTCCTACAGCCTCCTCCTAATTTTCACATAGCAACGCACAACACAATTTGAACAGTCTTTGGCTTTGACAGCCACAAAGTAAATAACATAACAAAATTAAAGAGGGCTTTCCTAGCCACAGTCCCAACAGCCATAGCAACTATGTACTTGGAACTATAGTGAAATTGCCTCATGGAAAGGTTACGCCGGAGCATCAGTAATGGCATAGAAATAGAAATAAGTTTGTTCATATCAAGACCACCAAGCTTTAAGTTATGAGAAGTGCAGATCCCAGAGGCAGCTGTCACCTTGAACTCCAACAGGGTAGTTGCCTATGTGAATGGCGACCATATCAATAGAGATTTGAATGACGGCTGACAAAGTCATTGCCTTCCTTTCTCCTGCAAGAGTACAAGGGAGAACTCAGTGCAACGGATGTTCCATTTAATTGCAACAAACACAATTATGGACATACTGAACAGTTCACCATAGGCAGGCCTTTTGGGATAATATTCGTGACTGGTACACACAATCAGTGAGTAGAGAAGACAACTCTACCACGCTAAGCAGAGCGGCAGCATAAGATCGAGGTTGAGTCCCTTGGTGAATCTGAATTCCACGGTTTAGTGGACACTAAGACACACAAAGCAGTTTGCTGCCTTGCCAACTCATTTGACATTACGCCAAACGAACAAGTCGTTCCAAACATCCTAAGCACTTTGACCTTGTCCGAATACAGTTGGATCTTGTGGTTTTGTGCAGCTCAGAAATTGTCCTGGGTAAATGGCTTTGCCTTTATCTTAAAGCTTCAATTCCACTATGACGGGCCAGGCTGTGCAGGGCAGAGCACAACTGAGCCTTGTACAACCTGTTTGTCTAGTCTATCCATTACAATCAGGTTGAACATGGCTGCAGAGTAGAAACAGGACAACTTCTAAACAAGGTAGACACGCACGAGTGATGTGAGTGTGTGTGTGTGTGTGTGTGTGTGTGTGTGTGTGTGTGTGTGTGTGTGTGTGTGTGTGTGTGTGTGTGTGTGTGTGTGTGTGTGTGTGTGTGTGGCTTTTCAAGTACATAGTATCGATAGCAGTAATAACTAGAAAAAGTGCAAAGTGCAAATCACTTGACTAAAGAGATAAAATGTACCGATGTGCGTGATGTTTGGACAACATTTGTGGGAGTAATATAAAGAAAATAGTTTTGCAAAAATTGGCCTCCTGGTGGCGCTATTATAGGGCAATGTTGTTCCTCAACGTAGTGCGAATGTGCGTGCAAAGTTTCACCGCAATCGGACCTCTAGGGAGTGCACATACAAAGTTTTACACAGATCGGTGCATCTAATTAGGATTTAATGTATTCTAATAAGCTGCTGTGATGAGATCATGAAATATGTGAGGAATAGAGCAAGAACAGAGTGTATGTAGTCTAGTGACGGTGGGGAACACAAACTAAAACAGAAGATAGGACACCTCTGTGTCTCACAGAGTAAGAGCACACGCCAGACAAGTAAGGGTATTGTCCTTCCTACAGCCTCCTCCTAATTTTCACATAGCAACGCACAACACAATTTGAACAGTCTTTGGCTTTGACAGCCACAAAGTAAATAACATAACAAAATTAAAGAGGGCTTTCCTAGCCACAGTCCCAACAGCCATAGCAACTATGTACTTGGAACTATAGTGAAATTGCCTCATGGAAAGGTTACGCCGGAGCATCAGTAATGGCATAGAAATAGAAATAAGTTTGTTCATATCAAGACCACCAAGCTTTAAGTTATGAGAAGTGCAGATCCCAGAGGCAGCTGTCACCTTGAACTCCAACAGGGTAGTTGCCTATGTGAATGGCGACCATATCAATAGAGATTTGAATGACGGCTGACAAAGTCATTGCCTTCCTTTCTCCTGCAAGAGTACAAGGGAGAACTCAGTGCAACGGATGTTCCATTTAATTGCAACAAACACAATTATGGACATACTGAACAGTTCACCATAGGCAGGCCTTTTGGGATAATATTCGTGACTGGTACACACAATCAGTGAGTAGAGAAGACAACTCTACCACGCTAAGCAGAGCGGCAGCATAAGATCGAGGTTGAGTCCCTTGGTGAATCTGAATTCCACGGTTTAGTGGACACTAAGACACACAAAGCAGTTTGCTGCCTTGCCAACTCATTTGACATTACGCCAAACGAACAAGTCGTTCCAAACATCCTAAGCACTTTGACCTTGTCCGAATACAGTTGGATCTTGTGGTTTTGTGCAGCTCAGAAATTGTCCTGGGTAAATG
Organism: Gymnoscopelus braueri; assembly: GCF_963280865.1. Lineage (NCBI taxonomy): Eukaryota > Metazoa > Chordata > Actinopteri > Myctophiformes > Myctophidae > Gymnoscopelus > Gymnoscopelus braueri. Next base: position 20,540,127 of record NC_137610.1, on the reverse strand, counting down.
GCTTTGCCTTTATCTTAAAGCTTCAATTCCACTATGACGGGCCAGGCTGTGCAGGGCAGAGCACAACTGAGCCTTGTACAACCTGTTTGTCTAGTCTATCCATTACAATCAGGTTGAACATGGCTGCAGAGTAGAAACAGGACAACTTCTAAACAAGGTAGACACGCACGAGTGATGTGAGTGTGTGTGTGTGTGTGTGTGTGTGTGTGTGTGTGTGTGTGTGTGTGTGTGTGTGTGTGTGTGTGTGTGTGTGTGTGTGTGTGTGTGTGTGTGGCTTTTCAAGTACATAGTATCGATAGCAGTAATAACTAGAAAAAGTGCAAAGTGCAAATCACTTGACTAAAGAGATAAAATGTACCGATGTGCGTGATGTTTGGACAACATTTGTGGGAGTAATATAAAGAAAATAGTTTTGCAAAAATTGGCCTCCTGGTGGCGCTATTATAGGGCAATGTTGTTCCTCAACGTAGTGCGAATGTGCGTGCAAAGTTTCACCGCAATCGGACCTCTAGGGAGTGCACATACAAAGTTTTACACAGATCGGTGCAGTTGTACTGTAGGTAAATACACAAATCGGCCTGTTATAGCGCCACCATAAGGCTGATTTGAAAATGTTCAAGTGGCATTTCTTCCTCTGCCTAGTGGGAATGTGCGTGCACAATTTCACGGAAACTGCATGCTGTGATTTGAGGCATTTTGTTCCAAACGGAGGATCAATGGAACTAACTTAGTATACTGTAAGTTCATATATATTCTGATAATGGGATGGACAATATTATGATGAATACCTGTATGATGAATTACTGTTTTAATTTAGGCCTATCTGTAGTCACATGAATGCTGTATTTTAGCTGGTATGTCTGTCTGTACATGAATTAATGGATGTCTTTTTTTGCAGAGCATATTGCATGGTTTTAATAAACAATTTAAAGAAAAACGAATGCTGGGGCTACATGTGTTGACACCTTGACAGCTCTGTTGTACCTTTTACTCTAAATCTAGCTCTCTTTCATTCTTTCCTGTCTGACTTGATAAACATTTGTGATATTCTTTTTTTCCCGCTGTGTGCTATTTTTTTGCCCAATCATTCACTACATGTTGGTTACTGTATGTTCACCCTTGTACACTTTGTTGAATGTTTATTTGGCTTGACTGAGCCTTATATTGAATAAGTGATGTGTAGTGCAATTATGTCTATTGATTATCATAATTATGTAATACAAATATGAGCTGGCATTTTGAATTTGCTGTCTGAGAGTGTCTACCCAGACAGAGGCCCCGCTGCATGTTAATGATCTATTCACGTGAGTGAGTATTTTTCACAAAGCTATAGACAAGTTGGGGAAAGGCTTGTTGGAATTAAGGCATCAAACATCTTGAAATACAAAATTGATCAAAGCTGTCTATCAGTTCTAAGTGAGCTGCAGAATAAATAAGACTATAGCTGTGTGTTCAACAGAAACCTGTACAAAACGATGTCAACTCTTTTTCAGCACCAACCTGAACATTAGCATTACACGTAGTTTCAAGCATTAAGGTGCTATATGTTTGCTGAATGAATAAACTATTGATACGCCTCTCTGGTCCTCTCTGGCCTCTGCTTCAATCCTATTGGCTGGCAAAACTCTGAAATGACACAAATGCCAAAAATAATTCAGGTCCCTGTTTTGTGTCATGGGCGCTGAAAGCTCTACATTTCCATCAGAAATTAAGGATAAAATAGCACCAGTGCTTCTTTTGCAAGTCTTCAGTGAACCCAATAATGTAAAAGCCCCCTACAGGCCCCTACTCCTTACAACCAACCAGACCACATTGGTTTGAACCGCCTGACATCCTTAGAGCCCCACGACCTCACTAGGGGTGCATGGTCCATCCTGCATATGGTTAGCGTTCATCAGCCGTACACAGTAAGTGCACTTAGCAAGTTTCATGGCAATCTGACCATTCCGTTTTCAGAAATGTGTGGCGCTAGAAGAAAGTACCCATGGGGTCATCAACATTAACATCAGTAGGGTTCACCATCCGGGCAGCATGAATGTACACAGCAAGTGTCACCAAAATGAGTAGGATCCATCCAGCAGGCTGACCATTAGATTATTCTGAGATAGATGACATGGGGTCACTCAAATGGTTAGCGTTCATCCACGGCACACAGAAAGTATGTTTTGCAAGTTCCATGGCAACCTGCCCATTGGATTCTGAGATATTTTGTGTGCAAGTCAAATATTTGGCCTAATACCAAAATCATTATAGGGTTCATTATCTGGCGGCATGAGGTACACAGCAAATTCCATGGCAATTCAATCAGACAGACAGACAGACAGACAGACAGACAGACAGACAGACAGACAGACAGACAGACAGACAGACAGACAGACAGACAGACAGACAGACAGACAGACAGACAGACAGACAGACAGAGAGTGGCCCTAATCCATTAGGAGGAGTGACTGAAATGTTATAATTTGAGAAGACTTAATGTTTGGAAAATAAGTAAGCGTGTGAATGCAAGTATAGTAAGAGTTGTATATTATTTAAAAAGTATTGCGCACACAGTTGTACAAGATGGAAAACTTGTCTGTCTGTCTGTCTGTCTGTCTGTCTGTCTGTCTGTCTGTCTGTCTGTCTGTCTGTCTGTCTGTCTGTCTGTCTGTCTGTCTGTCTGTCTGTCTGTCTGTCTGTCTGTCTGTCTGTCTGTCTGTCTGTCTGTCTGTCTGTCTGTCTGTCTGTCTCTCTCTCTCTCTCTCTCTCTCTCTCTCTCTCTCTCTCTCTCTCTCTCTCTCTCTCTCTCTCTCTCTCTCTCTCTCTCTCTCTATATATATATATATATATATATATATATATACACCCAATATTACACCCAACCAGAACACGCACACACAGTATATACTGTTCCTACTATAGCTTCAATTCTCCATTTTTGTACACATTTGTCTTATTAATCCGAGCAGTTGATGTCTGTCAACTCCACTATATAAATCAACCATTCCATAAACATTCTTATATTTTGATTGGGTTTTTCTTTCATTTTATTTTGAATACTGCATGTCAACCCTAACTAGTAAAGTGTCTGACTTTTCTTTCATTATGAGTTTCTCCAAAATCCCAAACTGGTGCCTCCACTGATACACATGGAGTCACCAGCCGTTTCTTTTCACCTGACAGTGAGGAGTCTCACCAGCAGAAGGAAAACATAATATTACCCATTTCCCCTCACTACTGAACAGGCACAAGGCTGGATCTTCCTGTAGGCAATATAGCCAGCCACTAGGGTGCCACCCCAAGGGGGTGGGGTGCCAAAATGGCCTCTCCCCAAAATGTGATAAAAAGGGGGATTGCCTACTAGAGCAACATGCAAGCTTGTATGAACATTCGTTCGGTCAATGATAAAATAATGTTACCGCATCAGAGGATGTTTGTGAGTGAGAGGATTTGGGTCAGGCAGGGGCTAGTCCCAGCTTGTATGCAAGATCTCAGCTGAACTCACTCCAGTTTGAATTCTGGGAGGGGCTAATATTACAGAAGCACAAGAATGAGGTTGTAATCTTTATAGCAAATACATACAGTTTCGTTTTTTTTTTTAGAGAGATTGATAGTTTTCTGTAATACTCTCTGTGCTCTCTACCAATATACAGTATACAGTATTCAGTATACTTCAGCTGATATTTTGTACCTGCGTATTTTGACCAAGAAGTGTGTGGTTGGTACATACATACTATGTGTGCATGTTAATCCTGTAACCCAGATTCAAGCTGGTTTGTTATTAATCACTAATACCGTAGCCTGTCAATTACACTAGTTGTTGGGGGTAAAACTTCCCCACATGGGAGGATTCCTATGATCAAATTCACACAACTGGCCTGCTCTTAAAACATATATGGAAGATGTTCTATGCAGCGATTCTCAAGGACAAATAGTATTACCTTTTTAGGTAGCTCCGGAAATATTTTAATGGAAAATGGGTTTTCCTATGCCTTTTGTTGTTTGTTTTAAAAATTCTCCCAGTAAAAGCGGCATAAATAAGCAAGCAGAAAGCAGGTGAGAGGCCTTGTCTCAGCATGGAGGAGAGGCACATCTAATCCTGCTGTTTTTAGCCCTGTGAGCTTATCGCAATTCACAGAGTGAGGTTGGCAAACAAAGGCCCAGCCGTATGTCGATGCAAAGGCAGGCAGAAACCTTGTATCTCCATATTTCATCTTTTTATGTTTGTTTGTTTGTTTAGTTTTTTTCCCCCCATAATTACAGGTAGGGTTAGTGATGTTATTTTGTTAAAATAAATGCTAAATAGCTCTATATTCTGATTAGGAATTTCTATAGAGTCTCCCCATCTCTCCTGCTCTTTAGTAAACGGGATACGTATTTTAACCAATCAGGAGAGAACTTGCACAGAATACAGATTCAACAAGTGAAATTGGAAGTGATGGCACTTGAAAATTTAATTTAAATTTAAACACTATAAAATTAAGCTGATAAATGGGAACTCTTTCCTGATTGGCCAAACATTTTCAGTGTCACGCAAAAGTAGCAAAAATAGCTGATAATAACCTATTTTCACTATTTTTGAAAGATTTTTAAAGGTTTTGAAAATGCTCCCCTATAATGCTCAAAATAGGGAAAACAGGTTAACACATTGGGTGCCAGAGGTTTATTAAAATATTATACGTTGAGTGCCTGCATTTCTTCCATCCACTTGCGTTTCGTGCTGTAGAAGCCCCGACGCGGAAGTGCATGTAAACAAAGCGTGCGTGCGAGACGGCGGAGGGTCCCGACTAACGCCTGGAACAATAATATTTCCAACGCGATCCTCCATTGCAGCGTGATCGCCGATCGAAAACGGCTCGTTTCCACCACGTTAAAAAGAAATGGAGATATTAAGCTTTTAGTCAAGGAGATAACATTGAAAACGCCGACCGGAAGGATTTTTGACATGGAGCCACATCCAGCCTCTTCTTCTCAGAAACTCCTTGGGTGATGTCAAAGTTTCGTTTTAGCGCCCCACGTGGGCCACTCGTATAAAAATAGAATTGGGTCAAAAACGGTCCGGACCGTTTTCGGCACTTCTCGTTTGGATCCTCAAAAACGGTCCGGACCGTTTATGGCACTCGATGTGTTAAGTGGTTAAGTCTGTCTTTGGGTTTTATAAATATTTAACCAATGAAAAGAATTAACAAGAGCTTGTGACTAGACAATAACAACATTGGAACAGAGTTTCTTTTCTTTCCTGAAAAGTAGCAGTGTTGGACATACAAGGTTTCCACCTGACAGTGATGAAATGAAAGCTATTGCATGGGGCTCTGTGCTCTGTGCTTGTTCTCTGGGTGAGGAATTGTGTGCAGTCTGCCTCAGGTGAATCTCCCGAGGCTCAGTGTAAGAGCAAGGTGCAAGCTGGCTGCTCTTGAAATACAACCTGATCTGTGAAGGACGTGCTCAGCATGAGATGTCTTGCATGTCACTCTTAGGCTAATTTATGCTTTGGCGAAAAAAGTCTCATGTGGCATGACACTTTCGTCGAGTGACACTCTCTGCAAAGCTTAAATTAGGCTTTGCCTGTGGCAATGATTTTCTTCATTTAAACGCCATTACTCACGCCAAAAAAAAAAAAAAAAAGAACATAGGTGACACTTTGCTAGGAGATGACAGGGGGGCACAGAATATAGTATATTAGTATTCACAAGGCTCAGTGTCATGTTTTGACATGCCAGTTTTGTCTCAGCCAGTCTGAAACCAAAGCTTGCTTAGTCAAGCATTTAGGAAGCAAACTCCCTTAAACACTTTTCTTGGTTTCTTTAATTAAGCATTTTAATTAAAGGTGGTGTAAGTGATATTTTGCCTCTTTAGTAATACAGGATAAAAATAAAAAAAAGTTAAATTGGGAGTAATGAAAAACACAATTAAGACAACAAAAGACCAGACAATTGGAACTGGAACACTATGCAATTGAAGCTTATACTGCAAATTATCTTAGTGGAATTCTCTCAACGGATTGGGTAAAATTGGTATTCCGACCTAAACAAATATTTTCTGTTTTCTAAAGAGCCGGAGAGACTGGGAAACAGAACCCTGTTACTGTACAAACTCTCTATTTAACACTTATTTAGAAAGAAAACATGCAAAACTAAAAAATTTTACAGAAAGTGTGAGGACAAGAGCAACTAGGTGGCCTAAAGAAAACGTATTTGGCTCAATATATTTACTCAATCCTGTCTAATCCTGTTCAACACTATAAGGCTGCGGGTTCCTCCCACAACAGACAGAGCCGTCTGGGAGAAATGCGGGGCCCTGTGCGAAGTCGGTGAGCACGTGCGCGCACACACGCGAAGCACGTGCACGCAATACTTTTTGCGGTTTCGGGCGGATATTTCCGAGTTTTTTTTTCCCGTTTATTTGCGGGGCTCCCCCAAGTGCGGGGCCCTGTGCGGCCGCACTGCTCGCACTACCCTTCCTGCGGCCCTGACAACAGATTGTAGGGGATTTGAAGTGTGTCCGTACGTAGCAGTGTTCAGGCCTGTACCTGCATAAAATAGTTCTGCTTTCATGCAATATTGAGAAAGACAGAGATGTAAAGTGGTATCAGGCAGAAGAGTGAGGGTAAATGAGCTAAAGTTGGAAGAGCTCACTTATCAGCTGAGCCATGAAGCATTGTGAATCTATTGCAATGAGTATGTAGTGTATGTACTGTATGTGTGCATTCATTTCAGTCAGTTATATGAGCTAAATAGAGTTTTGTGTCTGCGATGAATGAAAGAATATTCTTTCTTGAAGATATGTCGACGTCTGTCTCTGGCATCTTATGCAGTGGTTTACAAGTCATATACATATTCAATCATGATGTCTAGCGATGGCGTCATGCCGAAGTAATACCAGATTCCGGTGATTCCATGTCAGTTATTGTATTCTCTGTAACAGTCACAATATCGTTATTTGATCTTGCCCTGTCCATATAGCCCACCCCTACTCTGTTTGCAATGGCGCAATACAATGTTTATCATCGTCAAATCACAACAAAAGGCCACTCTTAATATATTAGATCTCTAACTCAATACAAACTCTGACATAATGTAATTTGGTCAAAGGTCAAGGTCAAGAAGATCAATTATTAATTAAAACATTGTTGTGTATAACTTCTGAACTACAAAGGTTGAGACTGATTGAATTTGAAAGCTTGTCTCAAGCCATAACGCTTTCTACCTGCATTATGAATACCAGATTATGTAAAATGAGAAATAATGAAATAATGCCAAATCACAATTTGGCATTTTCATTTGATCTTCAAACAACCAGGAGCCAAGCAGCTCAACTGCAGTATGCACACCTCTAGGCTGCCCTTGTTCAAGCTATGGAAGAGTATTATGGAGCAGGAATAGTGAGTGATATTTAGGCTACATAAATACTATTGCAATACTGTCGGAAGAGGGCTGCAACTCTCAATTATTTTCTTAGGGATTATTCTATTGGTTACTGTTTTGATTCATCGAATAATCGAGAGGGACTTTTTGAATATTTTTGGGGAAAAAACTATCGATTATTAATTGATTATTTTCTATTAACTAGTGTACCCCTTATTAGGAATATACTGAACCAAGTTCTAAACTCTGGCAAGGATTAAAATGAGGTGCAAGAGGAGAGAGTCCATTTGAAACCAGTGAGTAATGGGTCATCTCCGAGCGCGGCTATGTTACACCCGCGTCAGTCTCCATTAATATAATTATAAAGGACCTCAGCTGACAGTCCTGAATGGGGAAGGGGAAGGCAAACGCATGCAAGCGACATTAATCATGAACACATAAGCATTTCTGCATTCCCCTGAGAGAGGGACGGGAATATAAATACTATTAGACAGAGAGAGGAAAAAAGCCAGACAGCCAGCCAGACACACACACACACACGCACACGCACACGCACACACACACACACACACACACACACACACACACACACACAGAGTAAAAGTAAAAGGATCTTACGGACATACTCATGCTTATTGTTCTGGTTGTTTTGTTTGATTTCAAGACATACTTTGAGCCTCATAATAATACACAAATAAGACGCACGAACGCGGGAAGCGAACGCACCTTGAAAATAACAATAAGAAGAATAGAAAGGAATGAGCAATTGTAGAGAAGTGGGTGGTACAGTTAAATTAGTGTTCAGACTGGCGTAGCCACTGAGGTGAGCAGAGAGCTGAGGAGAGGTTTCAGCACCATGGATAGAGCCACTGAGGTGAGCAGAGGTTTCAGCACCATGGATAGAGCCACTGAGGTGAGCAGAGGTTTCAGCACCATGGATAGAGCCACTGAGGTGAGGCAGTGCACATGCACACAGACACACAGACACACAGACACACAACCCGAGCACGGTTTCATAGTAAGCTCCACTTCCGCTGCGTTCGCAATTATGACATGTATCTCACAGTATATGCTACTAAAACATCACTGTGATGCGCCTATAGGGCTAGAAAGCAAGGATTATTCTAGTAATCAAGAGAGATCCCAGAGATGCAGTACATTTCTGTTTGCACCACGGTGCTGTAGGAACAGGTCTGCTGCATAATGCAATGTGACCTTTAGTAGTGAAATCCTCTTTTCCACACCCAAGGAGGGTCTTGCATTTTGCAATTCCAGTGAATTAATAGCTGCTGTCCAACTTCAAGTACATATATTGTAAATACATATCAAGGCTATGACACCTTTAGCTTATCTTCACATCTTAAATGTAACATCATGTGTGGCATTATAGAGTGACACAGTGTAAGCAGAAAGGTGCTGTCAGTGCAGCGGGGGCCCTATAGCCAGGGCTGTTTAAGTTGTGGGTTGCACAAATAAGTTGTGTGTGGAAATAGCGTTTTTTACAACATAAAAGTTTACATTTTCACATCTGACCGTTAAGGTCAGAAGTGAAAGCACTTTTGGAGGTGTGCTCTGTAGAGGGCCCTCAATATGCAATTCCAATTTGGGGTTGATTGGCTCATGATAAATTGGCCACCATTGTTGTTTTAGCAGTTCACTTCCACAAAACTAGATTAGCAACACCCACAAGCATGAGGCTGCATACAGTGACACCTGACTGTCAATGTGAGCTAGTATTGTTATTCTATGCTGAGAGAAATCCTAGACTATTCAGGAGTAGTGATGCTGATGGGGTTTTGATTTGAAATGATGAATTCAGGAAGCAGCAACACACAGCCACTCAATATGGGCGACAGACTGGCAGCCAATCAGATTGTTGAATGTGACAGGATAGCAACCACGGAGCAACCATTTCCTCAATGGAAACCTTCTGAATATTGTTAATTAACTTTTCAAATAGCCATTGTAGAAATTAATTTATTCAAGATTAAGCAACTGCGTGGCCTACATACAATTTAATCAAACTGTTGTTGTTGTTGTTGTACTATAGGAGAAATAGAAATTGTTTAGAGACAAGATTGTTCTGTGATTGGCTGTGATGGTTAGACCAATGATGTAACTTCATCACTCACTCAGTCACGTACATTTGCATTTGTAGAGCTTGTTGTGGTCCAGTCAAAAGTGTATATGCTACTCATAAATGAATTAGGAGTTAATAGAATGCAGGACCATAAGCATTGAAGGCAAAAATCCTTCTCCTCATGCCCCCATGAACTCGTAACAGCTGTTTGCAAGCTGATCTGGTTGCTATTTTTCTACCTGGGGCTGTTATTGCAGTCCCTGTCCACCACTCCATACTGTATTCCCTGCTCTCTCAAACATCTGCTGATTCCTATACAGCCATCCATGGGGGTGCCTGCAATTAAATGAGTCATTCATTTTTCACCCGCTTGTAGCTGAAACCTTAAAAAAAGGGGGCGAGAGAGAGAGAGAGAGAGAGAGAGAGAGAGAGAGAGAGAGAGAGAGAGAGAGAGAGAGAGAGAGAGAGAGAGAGAGAGAGAGGAAAGAAAGGGAAAAAAAGAAAATATGTCTTCTCTCACTACATTTTTGTAGTGAGAGCAAATTCAATTAAGTTTTATAATGTAACTGCATGTACTGGTAGAGGAAGTGAGTGTGACTGTGAGTGTTATGCTGTGTGCGCATATGACCCCTGACCTCAGCCACACATAACTGCCAAACTTCCCCCTGACCTCTGGACGTGGAGAGTGCAGATAAATGTCACCAAACATAGCGGCCATTCTGCAGCTGTGCACTTTACAGGAGAATATTAAACTGTGTGGAATTAGATTTCGGTCAGAATTGTGTGAACATATTCAGACTATTCAAATACATGTCTATCATTCACCTAAAAGTCAGAGCTTAATAACTCTTCATGTAAATATGAAAAGAAGAAATAAATCAAGTCAAGTTAGTTTAGTCTACTATTATTTTACAGGGGTTAACATAATTTTAAACTGTTGTTAGGTCATGACAGCTGATCGGGTCAGATATTAACTAAATGTAAATGTATTTTCAAAGATGTACTTGATGTAAGTGAGAAAATCCATACTTCTACAGTATCCGGTGTATTTCCAAAATATTGGCTCAATTTATGATGATATCTCTTTTTGTATCTCTGATCCTCCAAATTTAGGGTGGCAGTTCTTCCTTGGTACGGACTCATAATGCTCACAACACATTGTGAGCTTGTAGATTGATTATTTGTGGCATGCGAGCAAATTGTAAATCATCCTTTATGTTCCAAGTGATTGTGTTCATGATTTAGATAGTACATGCTTTAATGATGTATAATTAGTTTAGCATAGTGCTATGGAGCTTGTTTACACAAAGAGGGCCCCAGTTAATGGCAAGTGAATAGTACTTAGCTGATCTACTGGAGATAAGATTTTGGTTGTGAGAAATGTGTGCAAAGATAATACCAATATTAGGAGCCAATGTTTGCTGCTAGGTTTATATTGGATGCAAGTGTGCGTGCGTGCGTGCGTGCGTGCGTGCGTGCGTGCGTGCGTGCGTGCGTGCGTGCGTGCGTGCGTGCGTGCGTGCGTGCGTGAGAGAGAGAGAGAGGGGGGGGGGGGAGAGAGGGGGAGACAGAGAGAGGGGGAGAGAGGGGGAGGGGGAGAGAGGGGGAGAGAATGGCCAATACAGTGCAATGCTATGTTATAGACAAGAAGTTGTATGTTTTGAAGCAATCTGTTTCCAAAGCATTAGACTGAAAGAACGAGCCCAATCGATGGTCTTGAAGGGCGGATCCAAACCCAGGCGCCCGGATTCCTGCACCGCTTCCTTTTGCTTCACCAATCTATGTCCCCGCCTCCCCTCCCGCCCCCCCCCTCCCTCCCCCGGCCTGTGCATGGAACACTCTGACGTCACCAAATTTAGAGCGACGCCCCTCTGCACTCTGATTGGTTAGGAGATAACAAGGTTCACTCCCGCTCCGAGACCACAGCTCCTGGGATCTTCCCCCAGCCTTTTTTCTTTTGTAACAAAAACAAGGCATGGGTTTCCGAGGCTACCAAAGCATTGGGTTGAATATAAACTTGATCACCTTTACCACCTTTACAGGTAAGGTAAGGTGTACTGTCATTGTCCCCAATGATAAACATGTTCTTGAGCATTGAGCAAAATTAATCAATGTGAAACTTTCACAAAGTACAGTTTATCATTGCAAATTTGAAATCCTAGTTGTACAACAAGAGCATGAATCATTGAATTATGCTTCATTCAATTATATGAGACCATGTGCATCCATTATTATCGCAGTGCCAGTTTCAAGGAAATTATTTTAGAGTTATAGGACCTAATTCACTAAGCTGTTCGTAAATTGTGTGTAAACTAGAAAAAGTGCTCCTTGGAGCACAGGTCTCCGCCAGGTCAGGTAGGTTATTGTGGCCTCCTGGTGGCGCTATAATAGGCCAATGTGAAAAGGGTGCCATTTCTTCTTAGGCCTTTCAATCGGACGCTACATTCATGATTTGAGGCATTTTGTTCCAAAAATTTGTTTCGCTAAATTAGACCTGCTGGTGGCGCTATAACAGGCTAATGTGAAAAGGGTGGCATTTCTTCCTCGGCCTAGTGGGAATGTGCGTGCAAAGTTTGTAGGAGTGATATCCAAAAATGTGTTTTGCATAAATCGGCCTCCTGGTGGCACTATAACATGCCAATCTGAAAAATTGCAGAGGTTCGGCTTTGGCATCTAGGGAGTGTGTGTGCACAGTTTCGCAGCGGCCGGGCCAACGGTGCCGGAGATTAGCTGTTCACAGAAGAGAGCAGGGGCGTAGCCATGGTTTTTCTGCCCACCCAATTTGTTTTTTCTGCCCACCCCAAAAAAAAAAAAAAAAAAAAATATATATATATATATATATATATATATATATATATATATATATATATATATATATATATATATATATATATATATATATATATACTGTATATATATAGATCTGTTATTCCATCCTTGTAAATTGCAGGGTTGTTTAACTGCATCACAAAATATATCTAGCCAGCTGGCTTTTCTTTTCGTAATGATGGCAACATCCTTGTAATCATGTCTCTCTCTTTCATGTCTCTGACCACCACTTTGAAACCTTCTCCAACTCTCTCTCATCTGAACTCATCCAACCTCATCCTGTTACCATCCAACGGAACTAGAGGCCTCTTAACCCCTCCCCTCTCTCATCTTACACCTTCAGCTCTCTTCCTCTCTGTGTCAGCTAACCTCACAACCTCCTCTTCTCTCTTCACAATTGCAACTGTCTTTGAGCATCTCTGCCCTCTCTCCTCCAGGCCAGCATGTCTACAGTATCTCCACCGAACTGAGCAACCACATCTCAGAGCAGCCGGAAATAAATGGCACAAAACCTTTCTGATGACCTTTTTCCACTTCTAGTCACTCTTCTCTTCTTTCTCCTCTTCATTATCCGCATAAGTCTACCTTCTATTGCACTACATTTCAGTTATCTGCGCCTAACCCAAGGAATCTCTTCACCGGTTCCACCCTCATCCCTCTCTACTGAAGCTTTTGTCACCTACTTTGACAAAAAGGTTGATGATATCATGACACTCCTTCTTCTAGCTTTCCACAAATCACCCGGCCACCAGTGCTACCCGATATCATGCTAACCCCAACATTTCATGCCTATCATTAAGCGGATTAATATACGGGCTTGCCAGGGATTAACTCCGGGGGCCTCCACTCATAGGGGACCAGAATCTTCCTCTTCAGAAAGAAATGTTTACTTAAAACTTGAAACTTGAAAACACATTTAAATCAAGTGCCCTGTTCCACTCGGGTGGCGCAGTGGTGAAGTACCTGCCCACCACCACAGCGGTTGTGGGTTCGAATCCACCGTGGTGCATCCAGCTTTGTCGAGTATCTATAGGAACACGATTGGCCTGTGTTCGGGAATTAATTGGCATAACGACTAAGTTGAGGAGAAAACGGGTAAAAAGCAAAACATTTAATCTAGGGCCCTGTGTGAAAAAAGTTAGCTTTTAACAGAGCATTTATACTTATGTAGTACAACGAATTGAGAAAATAGCCGATCTACAAGCTCACAACATGTCACATTATGACATGTTGTGAGCTTGTAGATCAGCCTTTTTTTGCCATTCTTTGCCATTTTTTATTTTATTTGTTTGAATGTGTTTGAAAATGTTTGCTTATAACGACATTCTCAAAATAGGGATATCAGGTTGAAAGTGATTTTTAAAAAGTGGTTTAAACTTGTGAGATTGCTAGTCAACTTGCACCCTTGGACTCACCTAAGCCCAACTCACTTTAGTTGAGGATGGGTCAAGGTGGAAGAAAGAGTTCCCCATCTTTCATTGTGTTTGGTTTTCAAGACACTCCATGGAATAGTAACTACCTGTCAAACTACTTCTCCAGAGTCAGGGATGCTCATAGATACTCCACGGGAGTTCCTCTGACTTTGTCCCCCCTAAATTCAAGTTGCTTAATGTTAAGAATGCATTCTATTACGCCAGCAGCCCTGAAATCTTTAAATTCCCAGTTTAAAGCTGACCTAAAATCCTGGCTTCACTTCAATTCTAAACGGTCCTAGCTAAATTTGTTCCCCGGCTGGCCTGCCCCTATAGTTACAAAAATGGCTCACTCCCTCGGTGAGCTTTGTTATGTCTCTTGTGAGTGGCATCCTCCACGTATTTGTATCCATGGTCACCAACTTCCTTTTTATGTTTCAGAATTTGTTTATTATATTTATTATAAAGTATATTCTGGTATACTTTTTTTTGTATCAAGTTTATTGCACTGTTGTTTGTCTAGTTGTTTGAGTGTTGAATGTTTTCAATGAACCACAATGCAAACAAGCCTCTGGCTTTTTTGAGTTTTGTTTTTTGTTTTTGTTTTTCATTTTAGTGTTTTAGAATTGTTGCACTGTGTACTAAAAATGTCAATAAAAATATTCAATTAAAAAAAGAAAACCTGCTGGATAGCCTCAACCGAAAAACTGTGTAGATTTGCTTGAAAACACATTGACCTTATCCAGTATTTGTTGGCTGCTGAATGGTTTTCTAATGCCAAAATGGGTAATGATGGGTTGTTGGGACCTTGTTGTGGGTATAGGGTGACATTAAAAGCCATATGTCGGAGTTTAGGAAACGAAAATGGCAGAAGCTGAAAGATCGAAGTGATCGTAAACTGGATATTTCAAGCCTGCTGCTACTTCTATCTGCTGGCAGTTGCCAAGGTTACCGATGAGCTGCTAATTTTACACACGTGAACACCTCCAGACAATCTAAAGTAGATATTCCACTGCAATGACAGTTCTGCAACTTCTTAAGAAGAGGAAACCACGGCACTCGGGTGGCGCAGTGGTAAAGTCCCTGCCCACCACCACAGAGGTTGTGGGTTCTAATCCACCGTGGTGCGTCTGGCTTTGTCGGGCGTCTATGCGAACGCAATTGGCCCGTGCATGTCTAGGGGAGGGAAGCCGAGCGGGGAGGGTGATATTTGCCACTGTCTGCACGTATTACAGGCTGGGGTGGCACCTGTCAGCAGGGAGTGTTGGCGGGAGGAGTAGGACGAAGGCCTTAAGTCCTCCTGGTGGGGGCTCCTCACTGGCAAGTGAGTCAGTAGGATACAACAGCAGTGACAACAAAGACATTTGTGTGGGGTGGAATTAATTGGCATAATGACTGAATTGGGGTGAAAAGGGGCAGATGTACAAGCTACAAGCTCATAACGCGTCGCACTGTAGACCTGTACATGTACTATACACCACTGTGTAAGGCTATAAATGTTATGAACTTGTGGTTACGTGCCAGTGATCTTTGCTGCTATATATAGAGTCCTTTATAGCAGTCAGGTTGCCAAACCACACCGTAACACCGCCTGTCAGAACAACGATAAAGGTTCACAAGAGCTACTCATACCAAATCTCTTGATACACCACAGAATTAAACTGATGGTGTGCTTTCTTGAGGATGCAGTTGGTGCTGAGAGACCATGCATTGTGAACATGTCTGTCTGTATTGTAAGACATCGAAAACTCAAGAATTTCAACAGATGACCCACTTATGGAAATAGGAATGAGATTTCTCCTGATCTGGAAGTAGATTTGTGGTCAGTTTGTGGTCTATTTGTTGTCCTAGTTACGTTGCAGCATATACAGTACTTACCTTTTTCTGTTGGTTCACTATAAGGCTATATTACCATGGAACCTTACTGTATGCTACACTCATGACCTGCTTTGGAGGTCCACAAATTATTCTAAAGTCTCTCAAATAAATGTTATTGTATTTTTCCCTTTATTTTATATTTAGTTTTTTTATAGTCAATTATGCCAATTAACCCTCCCCACATTTCTGTGTTGCCAATATTGTACCCCACTGGCTCACCTGCCAGTGAGGAGGCCCCGTCCTACCTCTCCCATTCAACATCCCCCTGCTGACAAGTGCCACTCCAAGCCATAGGAGTTACTCGTGCAACGATAAAGATAACCCTCCCTGCACAGCCCCCCGCCCCCCACCCCGGCCACAGCCAATTTGTGTTAGTATTAACACTTGTCAAGCGGGATGAACCGCGGTGGATTTGAACCCCTAGACAATGCAGTGGTGAACAGGTACCTCTGTGCCACCCAAGCGCCTCTGGTACTTTAGCTTAGTATAGTAATTATATATTTTGTATAATATTTAGATGATTTGCTTTAGTTTGTTTTGACTGGTCGAGTTCATCCAGGATATCCTGGTTTTTGGCTGGTGAAGTCTGTCACCACTTATGTCTGCTCTGACTTCCTTCCCGTTTTCCGGTTTTATTGGGCTATTAATGCAAAAAAATCCTCTGTAATAGCAATTTAAACCCACACCGACTGTCAAAGCTTCTCCATTGAAGGAACTTGAGCTTTCCTTGAGGAAACTCAGGGAGGCTTAGTTATATATGACACTGTTGACTTCACACAAGCCAGATTTGGTTCCTTTCATTTGTAGACAGTGTGCAATGTTTGGGCCCACTCTTAAGCCACCTGAAGGATTATTGCAGCTCTCCAGGCCAAACAGAGGGCCCTAAAGGAGTTAAATGTATACATAATAAATCAGAGAGTAAGGGACAAGAGCTGAACAGGCTACCAATTACAATGACGCCAAACAGGGCTCAGAATCCAGGAGAGAAATACTTTTATCCTCTGCCAATTAGCAAGCATCTGACCATGTGCGCTGTGCTTGGAGGATATTTATTCTTTTGAGCAGATTTGCTGCTTGTTCAAAGTCAAGCCTTCAATCATTAGTGGTGATGTGTCTCCAATCTGTAAGCAGAGATGTGCCATGGAGACCTGACACTGTGGTCTCTAGGCCACTCTATAGAGGTCTAGGAGACAGACTAGTCTGCCAGTCACTGCAAACATCAAACACCATTTGTCAAGTATGTTTTAGTGCACATCAGTACACAAAGCTGAGAGGACTAACGTGTATGTTAGCCCTGTGTGTGTGTGTTTGTGTGTGTGTGTGTGTGTGTGTGTGTGTGTGTGTGTGTGTGAGTGTGTGTGTGTGTGTGTGTGTGTGTGTGTGTGTGTGTGTGTGTGTGTGTGTGTGTGTGTGTGTGTGCGTGCGTGCGTGCGTGCGTGCGTGCGTGCGTGCGTGCGTGCGTGCGTGCGTGCGTGCGTGCGTGCGTGCGTGCGTGCGCGTGTGTTTGTTTAGGGAGAACGGTTAATGACCCGTTATAAAGCATTTATAAACGTTTATAAGCAGTTTGTAAACTATTAACAAATCATTAACAACCTGTTTGTTGACATTCGTAAATGATTACTAAAACCTTCATTTATAAGGTATTAGTAAGTAGTGAAATATTCATGAATAAGCCATTTATATACATCTGTAAATGATTATTAAATCATTTGTAACTGATGTTATAATATATACAAGCTATTTGTAGATAAAGAACTAATCATAGACAAACTATTTATATACATTGGTTAATGATTATGAAATCATTTATAATAACATTGTAGAACATTTAAGAATAATTTAAACATTATTTAAAACACATTAAAACATTATTTTTATATTTTGCTCATCATTAAATAATGTAATTTAAATTGTAGGAAATCATTTGGAAATGATTCATATAGTGGTATAAATTGCGTTTTTTAGGGAGTTTTTTTTTCATGTTTAGCAAATGATGCGTAAGACATTCATAAAGAGTATGTAAACCATTTGCAGACGTTATCATGGGCCTGAGCCTAGTTGCTTCTTTTGGGCTTGTTTTCATAGACCTGGCCGCTTGTTTCTTTTGCAAAATCTGGCAACACATTGATTACCTGCATTACACCTGCAGTAGCCTACTAGGGAGGAAGTGAACAGTGATGCAGTTGCAGACTGGACAGAAATATGTCTAATTCATGTTTTATGTGTTTTGACTGTCTTGTTGCAGGTGATCGAGGTAACATAAAATGGCTAATCTTACACACTTGAAGTAGCATTATGACCAGGGGGTATTTTGATGGTGGCCGTTTGTATCCACAATGTTTGTTTTGATGTGTAGGCTATTAATGTCCTCCATGCTTAGCAGTTTAGCTTAGCAGCTAAAGCTAACTTGCACTGGGAGGTGGTGACTGCAGAGGCTCCAACCTGCTACTCTGTGATTCTGTTGTGATGAATTTATTTGTTTAAATGTCAGTGTGTGTGCTGTGGCCAAGAGTTGCTACATTTTATATCTTAATAAATTGTTTTATACTTTTATACTCTATAACGTTACTTCTGCCACTTTTTGATCTCACATGTTTTACTAATCATTGTTAAACATGAAATAATAATGCATAGTCTTCACTTCACAACAAGGCCCATGATAACGTTTGCAAATGGTCTACATGCTCTTTACGAGTGTCTTATGAATCATTTATTAAACATGAAAGATAATTCTAGTAATTGTTTGGTGTCTGCATTCATGAAAGCCAGGTAGTTTGCAACAGGTAAGGAGAAAGTCACATTAATAGACAGTTGTAAATGATGAACTGTCTTCACTTTACTATAGGGCACATAATAACATGTAATAAGGATTTATAGATATTTTAGGAATGTTTTACAAAGCATATGTTAGACATGAACAAACACATTAACAGACAGTTGTAAATGATGAACTGTCTTCACTTTACTATAGGGCACATAATAACATGTACTAAGGATTTATAGATATTTTAGGAATTTTATACAAAGCATATGTTAAACATGAACAAACACATTAACAGGCAGTTGTAAATGAACTGTCTTCACTTTACTATAGGGCACATAATAACATGTACTAAGGATTTATAGATTTTTTAGGAATGTTTTAAAAAGCATATGTTAAAAACATTTCCCAAATTACCAACAAGTAAAATTGATCATGTGGAAATAATGATCTGCAGATAATTTTTAAATGTTTAATTGGTACATTTAGAAAATATGTAATAATTGCTTAGAAATGGTTTGTTGTTCATGCCTTGGGCTAGAACAAAGATTTAACACATGATTTATGAAGTCTTAATACATGTTTAAAGAGATGTCCTATAACCACGAAAAAACTCAATTTATACCACTTTATAAATCATTTACAAATGATTTCATACAATTTAAATGACATTATTTAATGTTGAACAAACTCGAGTCTAAATAATGTTTTAAAGAGTCTACACCATGAAAATCACTTTTTTCTTGGTTTTTTGTATTTTTTGGGGTCCCCAGTGTCTCTTGTACCCCAAAAAATGTTTTTTTTTTAAATTCAGTCATTCCTTCTCATTTCATGGATTTCCAGAATGGGCGTGTCTGAACAGGCGATCTCAGAATGGCAATGTTTATGAGGTCATAAACATTTTTGATGGCAAACCCAATGTTAAATGAAAAGTGCCCGAATCGCTCCGAAACTTTTTCTACCCCCCCTAAGTGGGGGTCTACGAACAAATACTTCGGGCTCGGATTTTGGCTCCGCCCCCCGGAAGTGGGTGAAACAGGCACCTCAAACACTTGGTGGAATTGTTCAAAAATGTTCAAAGTGTCTTTTTTTCGATTTTGTATTTTTCTTAGATGCTTCTTTTTATGCAGAATTTTTTTTTAATATATTTTTTTATTAACAGAATTGTGTATTAACAGAATTGCTCAGTAGCCCCCCCCTGCCCAAGAGGACGTTTTGGTATTGCAGCCGAAAGTGCTGTATAAGCCAGAGACAATTGACTTGGGATGAGTATATCTGAGTGATGATTTAGGCTCAAACCTTTTGAAAAAGGTTTGAGGGACATACACCATATGATATTAAATATCAAATCTTTTTTTTAAATTCATGGTGTAGCTCCTTTAATGTGTTTTAAATAATGATTAAATGATTCTTAAATATTCTACAATGTTATTATAAATTATTTAATAATCATTAACCAATGTATATAAATAGTTTGTCTATGATTAGTTCTTTATCTACAAATAGCTTGTATATATTATATAACATCAGTTACAAATGATTTAATAATCATTTACAGATATATTATACATGGCTTATTCATGAATAGTTTTACTACTTACTAATACCTTATAAATGATGTGTTACCGTAGTTATAAAGGTTTTAGTAATCATTTACAAATGTCAACAAACAGGTTGTTAATGATTTGTTAATAGTCTACAAACTGCTTATGAACGTTTATAAATGTTTTATAATGGGGCATTACAAATGATTTAATAATCATGTACAGATGTATATAGACGGCTTATTAATGAATAGTTTACTACTTACTAATACCTTATAAATGATTTGTAACCATAGTTATAAAGGTTTTAGTAATCATTTACGAATGTCAACAAACAGGTTGTTAATGATTTGTTAATAGTTTACAAACTGCTTATAAACGTTTATAAATGCTTTATAACGGGTCATTATTGTAAAGTGCTACCGGGATGCTTACAAAGCTTCATTAGCATGAAAAATTGTAATATTAGGCACATGGCAATGTTAGCAACAATTGTCGCAAATGGGGGATGAACAGTGTTCATAAAATAAAATGCATTACAATCTATCAAGTCCCTGAAATATCTAATGCATTAACTTAACCCAGCATCCTTATTCTGGGCATGCCATAATACATTACATTACATTACATTACAGTCATTTAGCAGACGCTTTTATCCAAAGCGACTTACAATAAGTGTATTCAACATAGGTAGGGAACGAAAACTACTAATCACCAGAAGTCTTTAGTGCATTTTCTGCAAAAACAAGCAACCAAGAGTATACCTAGCGCTAAGGTAAAAGTGCAATATATCAGCTACCTATTTCCTTAAACAGATGAGACAAAATAGCTAAATCAAATGAGCATGAGCTAAAACAAATAAGTGTATCGACTAAACAAGATCCAATAAACAATACAACAATAGAAAACAAGCGTTCGTATAACTAGTTAACAACAAGTAGGTCAGGCAGAGAGGAAGGGTAGTGTTTCCTGAAGAGGTGGGTTTTCAGCCTGCGGCGAAATATGGGCAGTGACTCTGCTGTCCTAACATCAGTGGGAAGTTCATTCCACCACTGTGGGGCCAGAACAGAAAAGAGTCGTGACCGTGTGGATCGGCCAGAAGGACCCTTGAGTGACGAGGCAATCAGTCGCCCCGAGGTGGCAGACCGAAGTGGTCGGGCAGGGGTGTAGGCATCGACCATAGCCCGGAGGTAAGAAGGAGCTGTTCCTTTCACTGCCCTATAGGCTAGCACCAGGGTTTTGAACTGGATGCGAGCCGCTACGGGGAGCCAGTGTAGAGAACGGAGAAGGATGGTTGTGTGGGAGAACTTGGGGCGGTTGAACACCAGCTTTCTGAACAAGCTCCAGAGGTCTGATGGCAGATGCCGGAGCACCAGCAAGGAGGGAGTTGCAGTAGTCCAGGCGGGAGATAATAGGTGAACATTCTGAGAAAATACTGTCGGTGAATAGATTTGGTGTCGAAGGGGGGGACCAAGTATCGAACCCTAGGGGACCCCAGTCAACAAACTATGGAAAAGGTTTAAGCGGTTAACCACTCTGCAATGGAGGCATTAACCTAAAATGTAATGTAGCTGTATCATTTACATTACATTATCCAGCAGGACACAGACTGTATATATTGAGACTAAACAAGGTGAATCATTGTAGCTCGAGTTTGATTCCAACAGAAAGGGGATAAGGAGAAATTGAACTAAGTCAAGCCAGCTCATCCATATTTCATTATCACGGATAGGCATTCCGCTCTTTTAAGAATAACTATTGAAAGCGAAGAAACATGAAAGTAGAGCACAGATTGACATTCTGCTACAGTATATAGAAAGGAGCATGGCATCTCATGGGCGAGTGATATTTGCACATTTCATGCAGCATAAGTACTGAGCAATAATTGTTGCTCAAAGCTTTCTTTCGCTTCGATGGCAGTTGGAAATTGAGATGATGCCACTGTTTTCAGCTAAAAAGACTGATACGTTATCCTACAATTATCTTAAATGATGAAAGTCCTCTTCTCATACTTGTTTTAAATAGGATCTAAAATGTTGTGGATGAACAGGTAAAAGGCAACATTGGTATTCACTGTATTCATAAATACTACACACGTGCAACCACCCTCCTTGCAGACAATTTGCCTTTCATTCACATCACACGCCAGCTTGTCAACACCAGAAACGATGCATAAACAGGTTTTCTATCCTCTATTCCTCTAAAAAAAATTGCTTTATACACAAAGCAAAATGGGACACGCAGGCAAATACATTGACTGTGATTGATAATTGTGAAACAAAGAAACCTATTGTAAGAAACATCCTGAAGTGGTTGATGTCAGAAGACTGAGACAGCATGCACTGGGTCGTATATTTGTACCACTTAAACCACTTAAAGGACCACTTCACACATTTTCAACCTATCTTCATATAATTGGTCCTCACTAATGCTCATTATAAGATGGCACCGTTTATGTCTACTCACTCTGTGTCTCAGAGGAGAGGGCTGTGGACAGTTTAGAAACCTACCTACCAGTGACATCATCGTTAGGCAGACAAACACGATCAAAAACTATTAATGCAAGAACAATGGCTTCTATTTTAGCATGGTAACCTTCCAGGAAGAGAAAGCCTGTAGTTTCAATTAGCTTGGTATCCCCATCGATGATTCATGGGAGATGTTTCTGAACTTCCACAGTCTGCCAATGAGACACAGAGTGAGTAGATGGAAATGGTGCCGTCTTATAAAGAATATTAGTGAGGACCAATTATATGGAGATACGGTTGAAAATGGGTGAAGTGCTCCTTTAAACCCTATATAATTATTTGTAGCCTACAACAGTGAAAATAGCAGATCAAGTTCATTTACTTGAAAGCTTGTAGTTCTGCTATTTTGTATAATTTGGATATCGAAAGCAGAGGCATGGATCCCCCAGCAAATCAAACCCTGCATGTGCAGTCTGGCTCTATTAGGTGTATTAAGCTAAATAAACCACAAAATCAGTGGCTGAATTTTCACTTCATGACTGAAAACAAAATACTCATAGCCTATAGGGCATAGCAGTGGCGGACATTTTGGGGTTCCACCGATCCAGAACCAACTAATTTTTCCCATAGAGATTTCCAAAAATCAATGATCAATTATCAATTATTTTAAGCCTAGAATCAAGCCATCCAGGCTCCTGGTGAATCATAACCATAAGATATTTGATTATGTGAAGAAGAAAAAATAAATGCAACCGCAAAACAAAGGGTATTTATTAAATATAGTATATCATAATTAAATATTCAAAACATTTTTTTCACAGAATCAAATGTTTTATGGTCATGATTCACCAGGAGCCTGGATGGCTTGATTCTAGGCTTGATATAAATATTTTTGGGAAATCTCTATGGGAAAAATGAATGGGCTCTGGATCGGTGGAACCACAAAATGGCCACCATTGCTATAACCTATATGTTATAGGATTTCAAAGCATACATTTCCCAAGAGAGAAATGCACGAATGGATGTAACACTGCTTATATGCATTTGTTTAATTCTGATGATCACACTTCTAAATGTTCTGAACGGTTATTTTTTGTGTCATCATATACAAAATATTAAACACAAACATGTCAGTACTGTACTATAAGTGCTACTGACAGCGAAGTGACTCCTTGTCGCAAACATAAATGTGTATGTAGTCCTTGAATACTGAATGAGAGAAAGAAAGAAAGAAGGAGGGAAATTACTGTACTATGCAGTGTTTTTAATATGCAAGGCAAGACGTTTATAGGCCTTTGTAATAGGCCTACTGAAGTTTGCGCCAAAATGTTAATAAATAATAATAATAATAATAAAAAAATATTATGTAATAATAATAATGATAATGATAATGATAATGATAATAAAGTTCTGGTCTATGCATGGGCACACTGTATCTTCTGTTCCAATTCCTGCTAAATCCAATGTGGATATATGCCTGGATAGCAAAAACAAAACGAGCTTTAAAAACACTGTGAGTGGCAGGCAAGTGTCAACAGACAACAGTGACAGCTACTGTACAATGAGAGAGGGATAAGGTTGTTGCTGTGTAACGACATACTCCATAGGCAGGATACAAGTGCAGGCACACAGTGTTTATTTTTTAGGTACAAAGTCTTCAAGCAAAAACGTTGGAGTTCGGCAGCAGAAATATACTCACACTAAGTAAGTGAAAACAACACTGCCTGAGGTGAACTGAAAGGGAAATATACAGAAAGAGTATGGTCACATCCGTTCACTTCCATTCTGTGCAAGCGGAGGATGGGAGCTTCCAGTTGTGGCATGCTGGGCATAGGTGAAAACTTTCAAAAAAACTAATTAATTGTCTAAAATGAACACATTTCCCAAATTAGCTCACAATGCGTCCAAACGCAACACACTGTGAGCTTGTCGATTGGCTATTTTTGCTAATTTCATAACAAAGTATACATGCTTAATGAGAGGTGGTTATGAGAGTGAAGATTAAAAGTGATTTGATGGGGAAACTCCCCCCTGTCAGGTGATAAGAAGCGGCTTGCTAGCTCTCATGCATTGAAGGAGGTATGAGCTCGGCTCTAGGCTCTCCCTAGGCTGGCAGAGGGAGTGTAGCGCCCAGGATTACTTAGACAATTGGCACTGGGTGAAAAGAAAAAGGGTTACAAAATCGTGGGATAAAAATGTTGTTAAAAAAAAAAAAATGATTTGATGGTTACAAGGAGAGCTAATGAGGCACATGTGAGAGGAATGTGGAGTGGCTGGGTCTCATTGGCTGATGGGGAAAGAAGTGACTGAGGACAAATACCCCCATTTGATACAACTTTCAATTTCTGGGACTCCAATCTACACTATAAAAACCTAACTCTGGGAATGTACAAATGAAACCAAAAGGACCGTAAGTGTCCATTTGGTTCCACTTTTACACTCTCAGAGTATACTTTTAACTCCTCAAGGACCCCTGTGGGTCCCCGGACCCCAGTTTGAGAACCACTGGCATACCCTGTACGTGGGATCTCTGTAAAGGGGGTGTGGGTGTGGTCATGACATAAATCTTCTCATTCTCCAAATGCACGCTGCTGAAAACAGTTTGAGTGCTGTGATTTAATCTGGGAATTCTGACAGACAAATATACTCTCACAAAGTTCTCTGTCACAAACTCTCAGACTCTCTCTCACACACACACACACACACACACACACACACACACACACACACACACACACACACACACACACACACACACACACACACACACACACACACACACACACACACACACACAGAGGCATACCACGTAACCTATCCCCACCCCCACTAGCAAGGAAGGGGAGCGGTCTTTTCAATCACTATTTCATACCATAGTATTGTGCAACTGCAGCACCCTCTTATCATTTTAGATGTAGGTAAAAACAACCAAGGACAAAACAACAACAAAAACGCCATACCGTATGTGATTGCATTCTCCTATTTAAAGGCAAAAAGTAGGTCACCTGAATAGCAACTGTTTCAGGTGTCAACAAACAGAATTATGGATAGCATGTGCCTCTCAAGCTACATCTCTGTTCAGATGGTTGCCCTATTTTCATCAGACGTGTGTGTTGATTGACAACTGACAAAGCTATAGGAAGGTGCATTTAATGTTCTGCTTCTGTTGGTATCTGTAGGGAGAGCAAGGTGACACCAATGTCACAGAAATGACTGTGTTCGTCATACACTAAAGGATCTCTTTAACCTACAGGTGCATAAAGTATAGTCTCACCATACATACATCACGCGTCATGCAGGTGTTTTACAAAAAAGAAAATTGGACAGAAATATTATTTATAAATCTAAAGAAAACAATTCATGTGGATCTTGGGATCCACAAGGGAATGGCATGGCTCCAATGTGGATCTGGGACATGTGGCCAGCCTGTGACATCAGGCATCCGTTAGGTCTATGCCATACTACGATGTATGACTCCAAATTTGGGCAAGGTTTCAGCCCGATCAGAGCCCCATTGACTTCCATTATAAAATGAATGTGAAATATTTACTGCTGAGGAGTGACGTGGAAATCCTTGCTTAATTTATGGATTCCAGTCTAAAAGTGTAGCGGAATTAAAACTCTCAAAAGATCAGCAAAACCTTGACTCAGATACAATATTATATGATAACAGAAATATTTATTTACAGTGCTGTAACATTCTAACATCAGACATGTTGCAAGTCACACAGATAGACTGACTTGCTCTTCTCTGACGGTCAGCTCATAATTGGCTAAAGGAAAACTATAATACATTTGATGTCTTCTCCTGAGCTTATAGTGCTAAAACATATCTCCTCTGCACAGCAAAGGGGCCATTGACTTGCTGGCAGCTGTGACCTACGGACCTGAACGCCCTTTTCCAGCCTTATCAGCAGAGAGGGTCTGGTCTCAGCTCTGGTCAAAGTTATTTATACTTTTATACCTGATACATTACATTGTGGGGGCGTGCCACTATGATACATCTCTATAGCGCCTTTATCCAAAGTGCTTTACAATGTGCATTACATTGACCCATTCACACACAAATTCACACACCGACAGCTGAGGAAACAAGGCCCTAACCTGCTCATCGGGAGCAGTTTGTGTCTTGCTCAAGGACACTTCGTCACAAACCCAGGGGTAGCCAGCCACCGAACTGGGAACCTTCCGATTCCCAAGCTGCCACTCTAACTCCACCACATAATCATATGTGGTGGAGTGGTGGCTATACTGTTCTGTCTAACCCTTCAAAATTACTGTGAACTATGCACTCCTTATGGTTTACAAGTTACTCGAAAGTAGAAAGTTGTTAGAAAATAATGCATTACTTTACATGAAGGGCTCAAACCCCTAATGTGATGTGAAGGCAGAAACGGTTCTACAGAGCCTGTTATCTTTAAGCGCATACCTTGGAGAGTTTTATCCAGCTTATAACATGGCTACTTGACAAGATAAAATACAGTGCTGTTAATACATAATTTCTAGGGTAAAATATGGTTTGTGCTTTGCGCACTGCTCCTTTTCAGCACAATATGTAACTAGCATCTTGATTGGCAGCCAGCTGTTCTTTTTTGGTACTGGCTGACGCTGGCATGTCTCCTACAGTAGCTCTTAATCCAAACTGAGGAAATACTGCACCACTAAACACAAAACTGCTAGCTGTGTCTTGCAACAGCTAAGCTATTTGCTCAACAGGATATTTTTTGCTTTCATAAATTTAGCAGCAGTGCAAGTTCACTCAGTATGGTGCTCAGTGCATCAAATGATTTGACAGAGTCTTGGTTGCTTGGTTATAAGTGTGTGGGCTTCCAAGAATTAATATATATTGCACTTACAACCTAACAGTGTCTTAAGTGCACCAGTAAGTTCATGTTATATAGGAAAGATTCGATTCGATTTTTCACTGGTTCTCAAGTTAAAGGTGCTGTAAGACTGACAGTGTAAGTGATATTTGTTGCTTAAAATCAGTGTTAAATAGCTCGTATATTCTCATAGTAATAATTAGTAATAATTGCTATAGTTCTTGTTTAATAACAGGGGTCTCTCCATCTTGCCAGCTCTTTAGTAAGGAGAAAATACATTTTAAGGTCGGGATACCAAAGGATATACTGTACAAGTGAAATTGGGAAGTGATGAATCAAATAATATGAACAAACAACATTTTAACTGTAACAGACTGGGCTCTCTCTCCAGATTGGATGAATACATGAAAATGCATTTTTTTGTAATTATAAAAGAGCTGGAGAGATTGAGAGACCACTTATCCGGCACTTATTGTGTGAGAGCAGGATAAGTGCTAATTAACAGGCAGCGAACAGCACTTGAAGAAAACGCAAAAGCTTGAGTAAAGTTGATTGTTTACTGTTGTCTGTTTTCTCTCCCCAGACATAATTTTTTGTAAAACTGAAACACAAACATCAGAAAAAAGAAATCACAAAAAGCATAACATATACATAAATCGGCCTCCTGGTGATGCTATAAAAGGCAGATTAGAAAAATGCAGGGCAAAGATTTTTCCTTGGCCTCTAGGGAGTGCACATACAAAGTTTTACACAGATGGGTGCAGTTATAGGTAAAAACTAAATCTGTGTACAGATTTGTGTGATGTTTGGATAAAATCTGTAGGAGTAGTAGTGTCAACAAAATTGTTTTGCAAAAAGCGGCCTCCAGGTGGCGCTATAACATGCCCATGTGAAAAATCAGGGGCAGAGGTTCTGAATTGGCATTCAGGGAGTGTGTGTGCACAGTTTCGCTGCGATCAAGCCAACGGTGCCCGAGATTAGCAGACGGATGGGGCAACGGACACACGCACGGACACACGGACGGACAGAGGGACAGGGTACAAAACATATTCTCAGCCATGCCTTTCGGCCTGGCGGAGAAAATAACTGAAACAACCACTAGAAGGGTATAAACTAAGGTGAGACACAACATGATACCGCTGTTACTGAACAAACACTTTATATCAATGATAACTATCAGAATATAGAGCTTTTACCTTTAAACAAAAAACGTTTTGTTTTAACCAAAATATTTCACTTACAGCACCTTTAATATGTACAGTATATGCCTTAACACAATTGTTACTTTATACACTTTATATGTTAGGCAAAATTGAGTGGAGCTTTTTTGCTACAGTAGTTACTGTAATGCTCTATTCACACTGAGATTTGCCATACTGCACGGTGAGACAACAGACTAGTCTTTATTTATACATTCAACCTTTATTTACAACTCAGGATTAGAGTTGCCCAGGGTCTTTGGGGTCTATTACCGAAGCAGGGCCAGCCGATACCAATCACTGATCCGTCCAATCATGTGGGAGGGAGATATTTATATTTGAATAATTATGTATTTGTTTATTGTAGGTGTATTCATTTACTATCGTGTAGTAATAAAATACAATATGTCTCAAAACGTTAGAATGCAGTTTGATTAGAAATATGAATTAAAGAAATTCAAACAATAGCCTAACAAAAGGCAATATAATGCCTCTGAACTTTGGCTTGCAGTTGCATTATCACACATTGCCAAAACGCAATAATATATTAGGCCTGCGATTTGGGATGAAAGATGCAGTTGTCCTTTTGGTTTTGGGGAAGAAGTCACCTCAGTTTCAGCATGAGTGGAATGCAAACACGCACGCACGCACGCACGCACGCACGCACGCACGCACGCACGCACGCACGCACGCACGCACGCACGCACGCACGCACGCACGCACGCACGCACGCACGCACGCACGCACATAGACAATTTCACAGACATCAAAGACAGAAGCGTTTACAGCTGTTTACTGTTTAGGGGGTCTGCCATGACAATAGTCACACTAGGGGCCACGTGTGACATAGCCCCCCTGGACAGCAGCTGCAGTGACAGTTACTTCAGGACCATAGACAGCAGATGCAGTTACTTCAGGACCATGGAGAGCAGCTACAGTGACAGTTACTGCAGAACCATAGACAGCAGATGCAGTTACTTCAGGAGCATGGAGAGCAGCTGCGGTGAGAGTTACTTCAGAACCATGGACAGCAGCCGCACACATCTCTGGGCCAGAGCCGTATATTGGAGAGTTTTGCCTCTGAGGGGGCAGAAACAGCGCCGGTCACGTGACCCTTGCATCTCTCGAGAGTGACAAGCGGGCGATTTAAATACATTATTGTCAATGAGAGCGTCACAAATAGGCCTATCTGCAATTTTAGGTATTTATACAACATGACAACTGTTTTAAAGTATTGCACAGTGACAACTAAAGTCTCTGTGTTGTTTACTTTAAACTATTACTAAAGAAATATCTAAAATAAAGTGATTTAAGATCATTAAAGCTGGGCTGTTGTGACTAAAATCACTGAAGTGTTATTAGCTATTATTATATTATTTATAATATAATAATATATATATATATATATATATATATATATATATATATATATATATATATATATATATATTAGCGGAATTACACTAAAACATATTGATAAGGTGATTCAAATGTTATAATAAGCTATAAGTATGAAAAGTAATGCATGTAGCATGTTATTGCGAGACTGTCAGTTTCTCAACCAATTCTCGCGATACTGCCCGCTCAGAAACTCTTATTGTGCTCTTTCGAGACGTCAATATAATTATATCGTTTGCAAATGAGAAAATAAGGTAAAATAACCTGTGATATGTGTTCTTTCATTTTTCTGAAACGATTATTTTTTACAAAATGCCTTGGTCAGTCGGCGCTCATGGATTCCAGTGCATTTTGTAAACCTCCGGTTCAGCGCTCTGTCACTATTCGGGTCCTCCCAAGTCTCCCCGAGGCGCAATTGGACTGGCCCGAAGAAGTGAACGGAGGTGACGTAACTCTCTCTCTACGGGTCTGCTCTGGGCTATGTTCAGGGCATCTCTCTTTCTCTCTCTCTCTCTCTCTCTCTCTCTCTCTCTCTCTCTCTCTCTCTCTCTCTTGGCACAAACACTGTTCATGGGTCTGCCATGACAATAGTCACACCAGGGGCCAAGGGGGCCCCCAGGAGCCACAGTCTCACTGTTGCTGCAATCCGCACCAAACTTGGCACAAACACTGTTCAGGGGTTGGCCATGAGAATAGTCAGATCAAAAAACTACATTGAACACATATGAGGCACTACAGCAGTGTTTAATACTTCAAATGGCCATAACTTGGTGAGCATGCTCTGATCAGCATGATATAGGACTGGATTAGGCCGCAAAAATCGAGTGTGCATACAGGCTCTTAACTTCTATATTTAACCTACTAATGTTGCATTGCCTTCAGGGATAATATGTGCATTTGAGTTGAAAACATATTCACCAAAAGATCACTACTCTAATCTATTCCAAGCAACTCTCTCTCTGACATGTGGATTGTACACCACACCACACCAGAGGTCGAGTTCTGGGATCCAGTCTATGGTTCTCAAAGTGTGATCCGGGGACCCCCAGGGGTCCTTGAGGCGGGGTGGTTCCTGTGGGTCCCTGGCACAAAATACTTTCAGATGGGGGTCTGCGGCCAAATACATATCAATATGGGAGTCCTTGACTAGAAAAAGTTTGAGAACCACTGCACTACGGTATGTGTGATACAGTAGGTGCCAGAGGTCGAGTTCTGGGATTATTACAGTATGATAGGTCCAGGGCCGTGGGAAGACGTTATAGGTTACGGGTGCTGTATGCGCATGCATGCACGTGCGAAAATTTGCGGTTTCTGGGGTTATTTTGTTAATTTAATTCGGTTAATTCGGTTCCAGAACACTTATTGCACTAAATCCCCCCCAAATAACGACCAACAACAACAGGCAAATTTTGCAAAAATGTTTTTTTTTTTTTTTTTGTATACTTTTTTTTAAAAATATAATTCTTTAATTTTTCATACTTTATTTTCAGGGGGTGCTGCAGCCCCCTCAGCACCCCCACGTCCCACGGCTATGTATGTGGGTAAAGTGATGATAATATAAGGACACATTCAAGTATCTGACAATGTATTAAGTCACTAGCCTGGCATAGCCAGACTAATATCACTGTGTAGATATGAGTATGGAATCTCTGTGTGGAACCTGCATTTCCAAGGAGCAGATAAAACAAATGTCTTTGGTGATAAACCTGGCCCATGTCAATATATATATATATATATTTGTTAAAGCTACAAGCTCACAACGCGTCGCATTGCGATGCAGGCCAAGGACCCCCTAGCTGAGAGAGATATGAAGCAGGGACCCCTCTATACTGTATAAAATTGTGTTTCAGATAAACGTGTGCTGCTCTTTTTTTTCCCCACTACACCTATAGCTCTTTGCCAAAAATAGCCGATCTACAAGCCGATCTCTCGAGCTGCGAGGCGTAGATCTGTAGCTTGTAGATCTGCTATTTTTGGCTAAAGTTCTCCTCAGAAAAGGGATAATAGGGTTCAAGTGGTTAATGTAAAAAAAACTAAATCATATCACACAAAGATTTGGCGGAACCCTTTAGTAACTCTGAGGACCCCGTGTCTCTCTGTCTGCTGTGTAGAGCATGTCTGTCTGTGGTGTAGAGCCTGTCTGTCTGCTGTGTAGAGCCTGTCTCTCTGCTGTGTAGAGCCTGTCTGGCTGGGGTTGCTATGATGATCAATTTACCATATTAGGGACATCAACAGGCATCGACTTCCTTGATTGGCCAGCCCGACCCATCAGCGGATTGGTCAAACTTTGCATGACACTTGTGCCAATGAACCAATATAAGTGGTAGAGCACACATTAGGACTCCATTCTGTTATACAACGAGACTTGAAGAATCTAATTTGATCCCTGGAGTAGCTGTTGTGAGAAATGTTCTACTGGACGCTAAATCTGAACAGAGGACCAGTGTTAGGCGGTCAAGCTGTTGCTGTTGCCGTGGGAGATAAACGTCTACTCATTTGGAGGGTATCGTAACATCAACAAGGATCGGATTGATGTTCACATCTTCAACACAGTGGCTTTACGCTGGAGGAAGTTGACCCCAGTGACAACTGGAAGAGGAGAATTTCACATTATGGTTCCATCCAATCGCAGCGGCCACACAGCTGTGCTGATAAAAGATATGATCTACATCTGGGGGGTTATGATTATGACACAAGAAAATACTGCAACCTGCTTTATGCATTTGATGTCGACGCCCACAGATGGTTCGAGCCAAAGGTTTCTGGAACTGTTCCAGAGGAGAGGATGAACCACACAGCCTGTGTCTTGGGGAAGGTCATGTGTGTCCATGGAGGACACAATGGGGCTGTATACCATAATGACATATACAAGTTGGACACCACCACAATGGTCTGGTCTTTAATTAACACCAGAGGCACTCCACCTCCTGCTTCTTCACATCCATCTGCCACCATCATCGGGACAAAGATGTTTGTATTTGGGGGCGGAGCCTCCTCTAGCAACAACATCAGAGTGTTTGACACAGAGACCAACTGCTGGCTGAACACACTTTCTGCACAGATTTTTCCAGAAAGACGCTGCGGTCATTCAGCCTTTACCTACAATGGAGAGATGTACATAATTGATGGAAAAAATAGAATTCATTCTACCCTCAATGATCTGTGGAAATTCAGTCCAAAGACCTCCTCCTGGAAGAAGGTTGAGCCCAAAGGGAAAAGACCGTGTGGGATGTATGGGATGTGCTGTTGCATTGTGGGAGATCGTATCATCCTCTTTGGAGGAGAAAACAGACCTGCTGACCTGTACATGTTAGACTTAAGTCCTAGTCTCAAGACGTTATGCAAACTAGCAGTTATTCAGTACGATCTGGACCAATCAGAACTCCCACACAACATCAGGTGGGAACTGGAAGCCATGACTAACAACAGCAACAAATAAATAATATAAATAAGACGGGGTCCAATAAGGGGTGTGGCCTCATGTGGATGTCAGACTTCACGTGACCAATCTGTGACGTCAGTCAACTATGACATAATGACTCCATATTTGGGCAAGGTTTCAGCCCGATATGACTGCCATTGACTTCCATTATAACATTGAAGTTAAATATATCAAATATAAAAGGAAAAAGGCAAGGTTCCAGCCTAAACCAAATTCCATGTGAGAATTTAAAAAAATAAACCAGACATTGTTTATGTTTTAAAAAACAATTTGTCACGACAAAAATGCCAAAAAAAACATATCCACATTAACACATTAACTGCCAAAACCGTAGTCCTACGGGCCGTTAAATCCAACTGTTAAGCGCCGAGACCGTAGCCCTACGGGCTGCGGTCTTTTCGCGCATGCGCGGTCCGGGTGCACTTTCGGAATTTTTTTGATCCACTTCCGTTTCCGGTTTGATGACAGGAAATAGAATTATTTGGGATCCGGTTTTGACGAGCACGCCCGCTCCCATTCTACAGACGAAACTGAAACTCAATTCTCTTCCTGTAGTTTTTTCTCCTCGCATTTCACTGTTTAACGTAATCCGCTCTAACTACAGTCATGGAAGTCCGTTTGACATGCGGTCTTCACTGGGAGATACAGGGAGATCTCGCGGATGTAAACAGACCGTTCACGGCTCAATCTTAAGGATTTTAACAAGATCTATGGCGACATGAAAAAAACAAAAAAACAACAAAAACACCTTGGCACTGGTGAGTACATTATGAGATTAGCCCTTGGCAGTGGATGTGTTAATGGTTAAAAAACCTCCTAACTCCAGTTCAGGGCATCTCTCTCTCTCTCTCTCTCTCTCTCTCTCTCTCTCTCTCTCTCTCTCTCTCTCTCTCTCTCTCTCTCTCTCTCTCTCTCTCTCTCTCTCTCTCTCTCTCTCTCTCTCTCTCTCTCTCTCTCTCAGAGATCCGATCGGCACCAAACTTGGCACGAACAATGTTCAGGGGACTGCCATCAGAATAGCCATACCAGTGACCACCGTGTGGCCCCCAGGGCCCCCAGGGGCCACAGGCACATGCTGTTGCTACAATTTGCATAAAACTTGGCACA
Source organism: Gymnoscopelus braueri (assembly GCF_963280865.1). Lineage (NCBI taxonomy): Eukaryota > Metazoa > Chordata > Actinopteri > Myctophiformes > Myctophidae > Gymnoscopelus > Gymnoscopelus braueri. Next base: position 20,505,840 of record NC_137610.1, on the reverse strand, counting down.
AACACTGTTCATGGGTCTGCCATGACAATAGTCACACCAGGGGCCATGGGGGCCCCCAGGAGCCACAGTCTCACTGTTGCTGCAATCCGCACCAAACTTGGCACAAACACTGTTCAGGGGTTGGCCATGAGAATAGTCAGATCAAAAAAACTACATTGAACACATATGAGGCACTACAGCAGTGTTTAATACTTCAAATGGCCATAACTTGGTGAGCATGCTCTGATCAGCATGATAGAGGACTGGATTAGGCCGCAAAAATCGAGTGTGGTAAAATGTGCATACAGGCTCTTAACTTCTATATTTAACCTACTAATGTTGCATTGCCTTCAGGGATAATATGTGCATTTGAGTTGAAAACATATTCACCAAAAGATCACTACTCTGATCTATTCCAAGCAACTCTCTCTGACATATGGATAATAGTTTACCAACAAAGCTTGGTTACAAAGGTTAGTATATTTGAGATGTATTATTGATTGATGATCATTTATTATTCCAGCAGTCTATCCTGTAACAATTTCACTTTCGACCCCAATTGCTTGTCCCATCGATCTGGGCATCTCTACTCAGATCTCTACTCGGGATCACACTGAAGGAGAGCCTTTCGTATTGATAATGGGGAGTTATTGCGAACGCAGCGGAAGGAGGCGCGCAAGTGGAGCTTACTATGAAACCGTGCTCGGGGTGTGTGTGTCTCTGTCTGTCTGTGTGTGTGTCTCTCTGTGTGCATGCACTGCCTGTGTGCAGCCGCCAGAGTGCGCCAGAATGCAGGAATTTAGACAATGCTCTGATTAAAATGCACAACAGCCTGCAAAACACAAACACACACACACACACACACACACACACACACACACACACACACACACACACACACACACACACACACACAATGTCAATGTTCTCTCCCCATCACGGTGAAATCACATGGATTACAAGTCCGTAAATACACAATAGTTTGTGTATTTAGTTCGCGCGTCTTACTTGTAACAAAACAAGAAGAAGAATGTTTGTTTTGTTGCAATGTCTGTTGCAGTTAAATACTATACCATTATTACAAATACACTTCTGAAATTGTCTCAATGAGTTCAGTGGGTCAGTTCTCAAAGTTGTTTGTCATCCTGCTACAAACATCCTAATCCTGGTTCTGTCTGACCTAAACAGAGTTGATTTCATGAACTGAACAAGCCAGTCCTGGGACTATGTTTGATAGTTGCCCATTGTTCCAATTCTGGGACTATGTGTGATAGTTTCCATTGTTCCAGTCCCGGGACTATGTGTGATACTTGCTGTTGTTCCAGTCCAGGGACTGTTGCTGGATTTCGACTGCAGCTTTAGCACCACACCACATGACAAGACATTACACCACACCACACCGCATCAAAATATCTGCCCTTTCCATTACAATAAAGTATCCCCTCACAGTGGGGGAACCGACACGCCATTTCTTCAACACTGGGTCTCTCTCTGTAAATACTACGGCAGACGCTAACGCTAATTATTTTTTTATAGAAGTGGTGGACAACGTTTTTAGACGCCACATGGGTCTTCATCAGGTCTTTACAACAATAGTGATGATTAACGTCAGGGTGAACATGGCCAAATAATAGCTTAATAGCCAAACTATCTCTGAGGAAGCAAGCTAGCATGTAGGCTAGCTGAGCAAGCATGTAGCCTAGCTGTCCTGTTACTGAGCAAAGAACGCAATAAAAGTCACTAAACCTGAGTCCTACAAAACTCGAGTTTCACCCCCTACTGCACTGTGCTATATTATTTATGGTGTTCTAAAGGAACTGCTGGGTCCATTCGTTCTGTATATCTGCACACTGCCAGAGCAAACACAAACACGGTGGAGTGAGTCTTTCACCCATTCTACACCAGCAGTTACACACAGGAGACATCTCACTGAGAAGACCAAAATATATAAAACAATAACAGGTGGCCGTAGTTAATAGGGACTCGCGACGATCAATTTGTTTGTTGGTGTTAGTTGGTTATATGTTCTTGGTGCTTTTATTTTTATTTTATTTTTATCCCGCGATCTTTGTAACCCATTTTTTTCACCCGGTGCCAATTTCCTAAGTGATCCTGGGCGCTACACCTGCCCTACACCAGCGCTACAACAGTCCCCTTCAGCCTAGGGAGGCCAGGGCCGAGCTCATGCTTCCTTCAATGCATGAGAGCCAACTGACCTTCTTGTCACCTGACAGGGGGGAGTTTCCCTAGTAGGACGTAGCGCGTGGAAGGAACACGTTATTCCAACCAGTTCCCTTCCCCTCCATCAGGCGCCCCGGCTGTCATGGGGGAGGCGGTATAGCGACCAGGATTACTACATGTTTTTGTGAGGGTATTAACTACCCTAGGAGACACGGGGAGAACATGCAAACTCCACACAGAGTAGGCCCTTTCACCAACCCCACCTAGGGTATGGGCGCTGATGACGCGGAGGAGAAGACACGCCCCCAGCGCCCACAGCGTCCCCGGCGGGAATCGAACCCAGGACCTTCTAGCTGTGAGGCGACAGCGCTACCGACTGCGCCACCGTGCCCACTACTGTTCTTGGTGCTTTAGTGGAATCTCAACGGCAGGGCTCGCAAACGAAATTCTGCCTAATCGACCCGCATTTCTAACATCAGCAACTAAACACATCCTCACAGATACAAAAATACAAATATAAAAACAAACAGGCATAGCAGCCTAAGACTCGCAAACTAAAATCTGTCTCAAGTTGTTGTGTTGACACACAACTGTGAGGATTCTCTGACCAATCAGTAGCAGCAGCGTTTTACGTACATCACTGCTTTGGCCCCCTTTAGCCTATAGCTCAGAACTACCCTGGAGCAAAGTAGGTGGTGTCGTGTGGTGTGGTGTGGTGTGGTGTGGTGTGGTGTGGTGTGGTGTGGTGTGGTGTGGTGTGGTGTGGTGTGGTGCCATGCCAGTGGAAATGGGGCATATGTGCTAGTTGCCACTGTTCCAGTCTATGGTTCTCAAAGTGTGATCCGGGGACCCCCAGGGGTCCTTGAGGCGGGGTGGTTCCTGTGGGTCCCTGGCACAAAATACTTTCAGATGGGGGTCTGCGGCCAAATACATATCAATATGGGAGTCCTTGACTAGAAAAAGTTTGAGAACCACTGCACTACGGTATGTGTGATACAGTAGGTGCCAGAGGTCGAGTTCTGGGATTATTACAGTATGATAGGTCCAGGGCCGTGGGAAGACGTTATAGGTTACGGGTGCTGTATGCGCATGCATGCACGTGCGAAAATTTGCGGTTTCTGGGGTTATTTTGTTAATTTAATTCGGTTAATTCGGTTCCAGAACACTTATTGCACTAAATCCCCCCCAAATAACGACCAACAACAACAGGCAAATTTTGCAAAAATGTTTTTTTTTTTTTTTTTTGTATACTTTTTTAAAAAAATATAATTCTTTAATTTTTCATACTTTATTTTCAGGGGGTGCTGCAGCCCCCTCAGCACCCCCACGTCCCACGGCTATGTATGTGGGTAAAGTGATGATAATATAAGGACACATTCAAGTATCTGACAATGTATTAAGTCACTAGCCTGGCATAGCCAGACTAATATCACTGTGTAGATATGAGTATGGAATCTCTGTGTGGAACCTGCATTTCCAAGGAGCAGATAAAACAAATGTCTTTGGTGATAAACCTGGCCCATGTCAATATATATATATTTGTTAAAGCTACAAGCTCACAACGCGTCGCATTGCGATGCAGGCCAAGGACCCCCTAGCTGAGAGAGATATGAAGCAGGGACCCCTCTATACTGTATAAAATTGTGTTTCAGATAAACGTGTGCTGCTCTTTTTTTTCCCCACTACACCTATAGCTCTTTGCCAAAAATAGCCGATCTACAAGCCGATCTCTCGAGCTGCGAGGCGTAGATCTGTAGCTTGTAGATCTGCTATTTTTGGCTAAAGTTCTCCTCAGAAAAGGGATAATAGGGTTCAAGTGGTTAATGTAAAAAAAACTAAATCATATCACACAAAGATTTGGCGGAACCCTTTAGTAACTCTGAGGACCCCGTGTCTCTCTGTCTGCTGTGTAGAGCATGTCTGTCTGTGGTGTAGAGCCTGTCTGTCTGCTGTGTAGAGCCTGTCTCTCTGCTGTGTAGAGCCTGTCTCTCTGCTGTGTAGAGCCTGTCTGGCTGGGGTTGCTATGATGATCAATTTACCATATTAGGGACATCAACAGGCATCGACTTCCTTGATTGGCCAGCCCGACCCATCAGCGGATTGGTCAAACTTTGCATGACACTTGTGCCAATGAACCAATATAAGTGGTAGAGCACACATTAGGACTCCATTCTGTTATACAACGAGACTTGAAGAATCTAATTTGATCCCTGGAGTAGCTGTTGTGAGAAATGTTCTACTGGACGCTAAATCTGAACAGAGGACCAGTGTTAGGCGGTCAAGCTGTTGCTGTTGCCGTGGGAGATAAACGTCTACTCATTTGGAGGGTATCGTAACATCAACAAGGATCGGATTGATGTTCACATCTTCAACACAGTGGCTTTACGCTGGAGGAAGTTGACCCCAGTGACAACTGGAAGAGGAGAATTTCACATTATGGTTCCATCCAATCGCAGCGGCCACACAGCTGTGCTGATAAAAGATATGATCTACATCTGGGGGGGTTATGATTATGACACAAGAAAATACTGCAACCTGCTTTATGCATTTGATGTCGACGCCCACAGATGGTTCGAGCCAAAGGTTTCTGGAACTGTTCCAGAGGAGAGGATGAACCACACAGCCTGTGTCTTGGGGAAGGTCATGTGTGTCCATGGAGGACACAATGGGGCTGTATACCATAATGACATATACAAGTTGGACACCACCACAATGGTCTGGTCTTTAATTAACACCAGAGGCACTCCACCTCCTGCTTCTTCACATCCATCTGCCACCATCATCGGGACAAAGATGTTTGTATTTGGGGGCGGAGCCTCCTCTAGCAACAACATCAGAGTGTTTGACACAGAGACCAACTGCTGGCTGAACACACTTTCTGCACAGATTTTTCCAGAAAGACGCTGGGGTCATTCAGCCTTTACCTACAATGGAGAGATGTACATAATTGATGGAAAAAATAGAATTCATTCTACCCTCAATGATCTGTGGAAATTCAGTCCAAAGACCTCCTCCTGGAAGAAGGTTGAGCCCAAAGGGAAAAGACCGTGTGGGATGTATGGGATGTGCTGTTGCATTGTGGGAGATCGTATCATCCTCTTTGGAGGAGAAAACAGACCTGCTGACCTGTACATGTTAGACTTAAGTCCTAGTCTCAAGACGTTATGCAAACTAGCAGTTATTCAGTACGATCTGGACCAATCAGAACTCCCACACAACATCAGGTGGGAACTGGAAGCCATGACTAACAACAGCAACAAATAAATAATATAAATAAGACGGGGTCCAATAAGGGGTGTGGCCTCATGTGGATGTCAGACTTCACGTGACCAATCTGTGACGTCAGTCAACTATGACATAATGACTCCATATTTGGGCAAGGTTTCAGCCCGATATGACTGCCATTGACTTCCATTATAACATTGAAGTTAAATATATCAAATATAAAAGGAAAAAGGCAAGGTTCCAGCCTAAACCAAATTCCATGTGAGAATTTAAAAAAATAAACCAGACATTGTTTATGTTTTAAAAAACAATTTGTCACGACAAAAATGCCAAAAAAAACATATCCACATTAATGGTTAAAAAACCTCCTAACTCCAGTTCAGGGCATCTCTCTCTCTCTCTCTCTCTCTCTCTCTCTCTCTCTCTCTCTCTCTCTCTCTCTCTCTCTCTCAGAGATCCGATCGGCACCAAACTTGGCACGAACAATGTTCAGGGGACTGCCATCAGAATAGCCATACCAGTGACCACCGTGTGGCCCCCAGGGCCCCCAGGGGCCACAGGCACATGCTGTTGCTACAATTTGCATAAAACTTGGCACAAACACTGTTCATGGGTCTGCCATGACAATAGTCACACCAGGGGCCATGGGGGCCCCCAGGAGCCACAGTCTCACTGTTGCTGCAATCCGCACCAAACTTGGCACAAACACTGTTCAGGGGTTGGCCATGAGAATAGTCAGATAAAAAAAACTACATTGAACACATATGAGGCACTACAGCAGTGTTTAATACTTCAAATGGCCATAACTTGGTGAGCATGCTCTGATCAGCATGATAGAGGACTGGATTAGGCCGCAAAAATCGAGTGTGGTAAAATGTGCATACAGGCTCTTAACTTCTATATTTAACCTACTAATGTTGCATTGCCTTCAGGGATAATATGTGCATTTGTGTTGAAAACATATTCACCAAAAGATCACTACTCTGATCTATTCCAAGCAACTCTCTCTGACATATGGATAATAGTTTACCAACAAAGCTTGGTTACAAAGGTTAGTATATTTGAGATGTATTATTGATTGATGATCATTTATTATTCCAGCAGTCTATCCTGTAACAATTTCACTTTCGACCCCAATTGCTTGTCCCATCGATCTGGGCATCTCTACTCAGATCTCTACTCGGGATCACACTGAAGGAGAGCCTTTCGTATTGATAATGGGGAGTTATTGCGAACGCAGCGGAAGGAGGCGCGCAAGTGGAGCTTACTATGAAACCGTGCTCGGGGTGTGTGTGTCTCTGTCTGTCTGTGTGTGTGTCTCTCTGTGTGCATGCACTGCCTGTGTGCAGCCGCCAGAGTGCGCCAGAATGCAGGAATTTAGACAATGCTCTGATTAAAATGCACAACAGCCTGCAAAACACAACACACACACACACACACACACACACACACACACACACACACACACACACACACACACACACACACACACACACACACACACACACACACACAATGTCAATGTTCTCTCCCCATCACGGTGAAATCACACGGATTACAAGTCCGTAAATACACAATAGTTTGTGTATTTAGTTCGCGCGTCTTACTTGTAACAAAACAAGAAGAAGAATGTTTGTTTTGTTGCAATGTCTGTTGCAGTTAAATACTATACCATTATTACAAATACACTTCTGAAATTGTCTCAATGAGTTCAGTGGGTCAGTTCTCAAAGTTGTTTGTCATCCTGCTACAAACATCCTAATCCTGGTTCTGTCTGACCTAAACAGAGTTGATTTCATGAACTGAACAAGCCAGTCCTGGGACTATGTTTGATAGTTGCCCATTGTTCCAATTCTGGGACTATGTGTGATAGTTTCCATTGTTCCAGTCCCGGGACTATGTGTGATACTTGCTGTTGTTCCAGTCCAGGGACTGTTGCTGGATTTCGACTGCAGCTTTAGCACCACACCACATGACAAGACATTACACCACACCACACCGCATCAAAATATCTGCCCTTTCCATTACAATAAAGTATCCCCTCACAGTGGGGGAACCGACACGCCATTTCTTCAACACTGGGTCTCTCTCTGTAAATACTACGGCAGACGCTAACGCTAATTATTTTTTTATAGAAGTGGTGGACAACGTTTTTAGACGCCACATGGGTCTTCATCAGGTCTTTACAACAATAGTGATGATTAACGTCAGGGTGAACATGGCCAAATAATAGCTTAATAGCCAAACTATCTCTGAGGAAGCAAGCTAGCATGTAGGCTAGCTGAGCAAGCATGTAGCCTAGCTGTCCTGTTACTGAGCAAAGAACGCAATAAAAGTCACTAAACCTGAGTCCTACAAAACTCGAGTTTCACCCCCTACTGCACTGTGCTATATTATTTATGTGGGTTTTTAAGGAACTGCTGGGTCCATTCGTTCTGTATATCTGCACACTGCCAGAGCAAACACAAACACGGTGGAGTGAGTCTTTCACCCATTCTACACCAGCAGTTACACACAGGAGACATCTCACTGAGAAGATCCAAAATATATAAAACATTAACAGGTGGCCGTAGTTAATAGGGACTCGCGACGATCAATTTGTTTGTTGGTGTTAGTTGGTTATATGTTCTTGGTGCTTTAGTGGAATCTCAACGGCAGGGCTCGCAAACGAAATTCTGCCTAATCGACCCGCATTTCTAACATCAGCAACTAAACACATCCTCACAGATACAAAAATACAAATATGAAAACAAACAGGCATAGCAGCCTAAGACTCGCAAACTAAAATCTGTCTCAAGTTGTTGTGTTGACACACAACTGTGAGGATTCTCAGACCAATCAGTAGCAGCAGCGTTTTACGTACATCACTGCTTTGGCCCCGTATAGCCTATAGCTCAGAACTACCCTGGAGCAAAGTAGGTGGTGTCGTGTTGTGTGGTGTGGTGTGGTGTGGTGTGGTGCCAGTGGAAATGGGGCATATGTGCTAGTTGCCACTGTTCCAGTCGTGGGGACTATGGTTCTCAAAGTGTGATCTGGGGACCCCCAGGGGTCCTTGAGGCGGGGTGGTTCCTGTGGGTCCCTGGCACAAAATACTTTCAGATGGGGGTCTGCGGCCAAATACATATCAATATGGGAGTCCTTGACTAGAAAAAGTTTGAGAACCATTGCACTACGGTATGTGTGATACAGTAGGTGCCAGAGTTCCAATTCTGGGATTATTACAGTATGATAGGTCCAGGGCCGTGGGAAGACGTTATAGGTTACGGGTGCTGTATGCGCATGCATGCACGTGCGAAAATTTGCGGTTTCTGGGGTTATTTTGTTAATTTAATTCGGTTAATTCGGTTCCAGAAAACTTATTGCACTAAATCCCCCCCAAATAACGACCAACAACAACAGGCACATTTTGCAAAAATGTTTTGATTTTTTTTTTTTTATACATTTTAAAAAATATATAATTCTTTAATTTTTCATACTTTATTTTCAGGGGGTGCTGCAGCCCCCTCAGCACCCCCACGTCCCACGGCTATGTATGTGGGTAGAGTGATGATAATATAAGGACACATTCAAGTATCTGACAATGTATTAAGTCACTAGCCTGGCATAGCCTGACTAATATCACTGTGTAGATGAGTCTGGTATCTCTGTGTGGAACCTGCATTTCCGCAAGGAGCAGATAAAACAAATGTCTCTGGTGATAAACCTGGCCCATATTTTGGCCATGTCAATATATATATATATATATATATTTGTTAAAGCTACAAGCTCACAACGCGTCGCATTGCGATGCAGGCCAAGGACCCCCTAGCTGAGAGAGAGATGAAGCAGGGACCCCCTCTATATTGTATAAAATTGTGTTTCAGATAGGCTTGTGCTGCTCTTTTTCCCCACTACACCTATAACTCTTTGCCAAAAATTGCCAATCTACAAGCCGATCTCTCTCGCTGCGAGGCGTTGTGAGCTTGTAGATCTGCTATTTTTGGCTAAAGTTCTCCTCAGAAAAGGGATACTAGGGTTCAAGTGGTTAATGTAAAAAAAACTAAATCATATCACACAAAGATTTGATAGACCCCCTGTAGTAACTCTGAGGACCCCGTGTCTGTCTGTCTGCTGTGTAGAGCCTGTCTCTCTGCTGTGTAGAGCCTGTCTCTCTGCTGTGTAGAGCCTGTCTGGCTGGGGTTGCTATGCTATCAATTTACCATATTAGGGACATCAACAGGCATCGACTTCCTTGATTGGCCAGCCCGACCCATCAGCGGATTGGTCAAACTTTGCATGACACTTGTGCCAATAAACCAATATAAGTGGTAGAGCACACATTAGGACCCCATTCTATTATACAATGAGACTTGAAGAATCTAATTTCATCCCTGGAGGAGCTGTTGTGAGAAATGTTTTACTGGACGCTAAATCTGAACAGAGGACCAGTGTTAGGCGGTCAAGATGCTGCTGTTGCCGTGGGAGATAAAGTCTACTCATTTGGAGGGTATCGTAACATCAACAAGGATCGGATTGATGTTCACATCTTCAACACAGTGGCTTTACGCTGGAGGAAGTTGACCCCAGTGACAACTGGAAGAGGAGAATTTCACATTAAGGTTCCATCCAATCGCAGCGGCCACACAGCTGTGCTGATAGAAGATATGATCTACATCTGGGGGGGTTATGATTATGACACAAGAACATACTGCAACGTGCTTTATGCATTTGATGTCGACGCCCACAGATGGTTCAAACCCAAGGTTTCTGGAACTGTTCCAGAGGAGAGGAGGAACCACACAGCCTGTGTCTTGGGGAAGGTCATGTGTGTCCATGGAGGACACAATGGGGCTGTATACCATAATGACATATACAAGTTGGACACCACCACAATGGTCTGGTCTTTAATTAACACCAGAGGCACTCCACCTCCTGCTTCTTCACATCCATCTGCCACCATCATCGGGACAAAGATGTTTGTATTTGGGGGCGGAGCCTCCTCTAGCAACAACATCAGAGTGTTTGACACAGAGACCAACTGCTGGCTGAACACACCTTCTGCACAGATTTTTCCAGAAAGACGCTGGGGTCATTCAGCCTTTACCTACAATGGAGAGATGTACATAATTGATGGAAGAAATATAATTCATTCTACCCTCAATGATCTGTGGAAATTCAGTCCAAAGACCTCCTCCTGGAAGAAGGTTGAGCCCAAAGGGAAAAGACAGTGTGGGATGTATGGGATGTGCTGTTGCATTGTGGGAGATCGTATCATCCTCTTTGGAGGAGAAAACAGACCTGCTGACCTGTACATTTTAGACTTAAGTCCTAGTCTCAAGACATTATGCAAACTAGCAGTTATTCAGTGCGATCTGGACCAATCAGAACTCCCACACAACATCAGGTGGGAACTGGAATCCATGACTAACAACAGCAACAAATACATAATATAAATAAGACGGGGTCCAATAAGGGGGCGTAACCTCATGTAGATTTCAGACTTTGTGACCAATCTGTGACGTCAGTAAACTATGACATAATGACTCCATATTTGGGCAAGGTTTCAGCCCGATCTGACTGCCATTGACTTCCATTATAACATTGAAGTTAAATATATCAAGTATAAAAGGAAAAAAGGAAAGGTTCCAGTCTCATCCAAATTCCATGTGAGAATTCAAAAAAACAACAACCAGAAAACAAATTTTCACGAAAAAATGACCAAAAAAAACATGTCCACATTAATAGTCAAAAACCGTGTAACTCCACTTGAGCTGTATTTGGGTAAAGTGATGATAATATAAGGACACATTCAAGTATCTGAAAATGTATAAAGTCACTAGCCTGGCATAGCCAGACTAATATCACTGTATAGATATGAGTCTGGAAGCTCTGTTTGGAACATACATTTCCAAGGAGAAGATAAAACAAATGTCTCTGGTGATAAACCTGGCCCATATTTTGGCCATGTCAATATGGGCTTTTTTTTCCTTCTTTTTTTTAAAGCTACAAGCTCACAACGCGTCGCATTGCGATGCAGGCCAAGGACCCCCTAGCTGAGAGAGAGATGAAGCGGGGACCCCCTCTATATTGTATAAAATTGTGTTTCAGATAAACTTGTGCTGCTCTTTTTTACCACTACACCTATAACTCTTTGCCAAAAATAGCCGATCTACAAGCCGATCTCTCGCGCTGCGAGGCGTTGTGAGCTTATAGATCTGCTATTTTTGGCTAAAGTTCTCCTCAGAAAAGGGATACTAGGGTTCAAGTGGTTAATGTAAAAAAAACAAGACCAGAAGACCTGGTTCTGCCAGACCCAGACTTCACATGACGTGTCAGCCTGTGTCTATGCCCATGAATGGACGAAAGGGGGACAGACTTTTATGGCTGGGGCCTAAGGACAAAGTGACACCAAAACCTGTTTTTTGCCCATGTATGGAGAAAACAGGTACAAAACATGCCCAAGTATGGACGAAAGGGGGACAGACCTTTATGGCTGGGGCCTAAGGACAAAGTGACCATGCCCATGTATGGACGAAACAGGTACAAAGCCTCATGTAAGCCAACCCCTTGGGTCTGGCAACTGTCTGGCTGGGGTTGCTATGATGATCAATTTACCATATTAGGGACATCAAAAGGCATCGACTTCCTTGATTGGCCAGCCCAACCCATCAGCGGATTGGTCAAACTTTGCATGACACTTGTGCCAATGAAACAATATAAGTGGTAGAGCATAAATTAGAACTCCATTCTGTTACACAACGAGACTTGAAGAATTTAATTTGATCCCTGGAAGAGCTCTTGTGAGAAATGTTCAACTGGACGCTGCATCTGAACAGAGGACCAGTGTTAGGCTGTCAAGCTGCTGCTGTTGCCGTGGGAGACAAAGTCTACTCATTTTGAGGGTACCGTAACATCAACAAGGATCGGATTGATGTTCACATCCTCAACACAGTGGCTTTACGCTGGAGGAAGTTGACCCCAGTGACAACTGGAAGAGGAGAATTTCACATTATGGTTCCATCCAATCGCAGCGGCCACACAGCTGTGCTGATAGAAGATATGATCTACATCTGGGGGGGTTATGATTATGACAAGAAAATACTGCAACGTGCTTTATGCATTTGATGTCGACGCACACAGATGGTTCAAGCCCAAGGTTTCTGGAACTGTTCCAGAGGAGAGGTGGAACTACACAGCCTGTGTCTTGGGGAAGGTCATGTGTGTCCATGGAGGACACAATGGGGCTGTATACCAAAATGACATATACAAGTTGGACACCACCACAATGGTCTGGTCTTTAATTAACACCAGAGGCACTCCACCTCCTGCTTCTTCACATCACTCTGCTGCCACCATCATCGGGACAAAGATGTTTGTATTTGGGGGCGGAGCCTCCTCTAGCAACAACATCAGAGTGTTTGACACAGAGACCAACTGCTGGCTGAACACACCTTCTGCACAGATTCTTCCAGAAGGACGCTGGGGTCATTCAGCCTTTACCTACAATGGAGAGATGTACAAATTTGAAGGAAGAAATATAATTCATTCTACCCTCAATGATCTGTGGAAATTCAGTCCAAAGACCTTCTCCTGGAAGAAGGTTGAGCCCAAAGGGAAAGGACCGTGTGGGATGTTTGGGATGTGCTGTTGCATTGTGGGAGATCGTATCATCCTCTTTGGAGGAGAAAACAGACCTGCTGACCTGTACATGTTACACTTAAGTCCTAGTCTCAAGACATTATGCAAACTAGCAGTTATTCAGTACGATCTGGACCAATCAGAACTCCCACACAACATCAGGTGGGAACTGGAATCCATGACTAACAACAGCAACAAATACATAATAAGACGGGGTCCAATAAGGGGGCGTAACCTCATGTAGATTTCAGACTTTGTGACCAATCTGTGACGTCAGTCAACTATGACATAATGACTCCATATTTGGGCAAGGTTTCAGCCCGATCTGACTGCCATTGACTTCCATTATAACATTGAAGTTAAATATATCAAGTATAAAAGGAAAAAAGGCAAGGTTCCAGTCTCATCCAAATTCCATGTGAGAATTCAAAAAAATAAACCAGAAAACACATTTTCACAAAGAAAATGACAAAAAAAACATCTCCACATTAATAGTCAAAAACCTCGTAACTCCACTTGAGCTGTATTTGGGTAAAGTGATGATAATATAAGGACACATTCAAGTATCTGACAATGTATAAAGTCACTTGCCTGGCATAGCCAGACTAATATCACTGTGTAGATATGAGTCTGGAATCTCTGTTTGGAACATACATTTCCAAGGAGCAGATAAAACAAATGTCTCTGGTGATAAACCTGGCCCATATTTTGGCCATGTCAATATAGGCTTTTTTTCCTTCTTTTTTTTAAAGCAACAAGCTCACAACGCGTCGCATTGCGATGCAGGCCAAGGACCCCCTAGCTGAGAGAGAGATGAAGCAGGGACCCCCTCTATATTGTATAAAATTGTGTTTCAGATAAACTTGTGCTGCTCTTTTTTACCACTACACCTATAGCCTCGGAAACCCAGGCTTTTTTTTTTGTTACAAAAGAAATAAAGCCTGGGGGAGCCATGCAGGAACGATGGTCTTGGACCTTGTTATCTCCTAACCAATCAGAGTGCAGAGGGGCGTCGCTCTAAATTTGGTGACGTCAGCGTGCTCCGTGCACAGGCCGAGGGGGGGAGGGGAGGGGAGGCGGTGACATAGATTGGTGAAGCAATAGGAAGCCACGCACAAATCCGGGCGGCTGTGTTTGGGTCCGCCCTTCAAGACCATGGATTGAGCTCGTAGCCTCAGGCTACTACACCTATAACTCTTTGCCAAAAATAGCCGATCTACAAACCGATCTCTCGCGCTGCGAGGCGTTGTGAGCTTGTAGATCTGCTATTTCTGGCTAAAGTTCTCCTCAGAAAAGGGATACTAGGGTTCAAGTGGTTAATGTAAAAAAAACAACACCAGGAGACCTGGTTCTGCAGACCTGGTTCTGCCAGACCTTGAACTGCCAGACCTTGAACTTTTAATCATAGCCTGCCGTCCTTTCTACCTACCACGCGACTTAAGCATTGTGATTGTAGCCGTTGTTTACATTCATCCTGGAGCTAATAAGGACACAGCTATGAGGGAATTACACCAGGCTATCAGTGCACAAGAAAATCGTCACCCGGACTGCGCAGCCATCTGCCTAGGCGACTTCAACCGGACAGACTTAAAAAAGGTCTTTCCCAAATTCCACCAGCATGTCACCTGCAGTACCCGTGGTGAAAATATTCTTGACCACTGCTACACGCCCTTCAAGGATGGATACAAAGCTCTCCGCCGCCCACCGCTAGGAAGCTCTGACCACTACGCCATCCAGCTGCTACCTGCCTACAAACAGAGGCTAAAAAGGGAGCCGGTCGTTGAGAAGGAAATCCGAATCTGTCTGAGGACACAGACGCTATGCTACAATCCTGCTTCTACCAGACTGACTGGGGGATGTTTAAGAACGCCGCTGGGAATAACATCAACGAACTCTCAGACTCAGTCACTGGCTTTATCAGTAAGTGCATAGATGACATAGTCCCAAAAAAGACAGTTCGGATCTATCCCAATCAGAAACCATGGATGGACAGCGGAGTACGTGCACATCTGCATGAACGGGATGCTGGTTTCAAATCTGGAAACGCGCAACACGACGCGCGCGGCCCTAAACAGCGCCATCAGAAAGGCGAAAAAGGCCTACACAAAAAAGATGCAAGACCAACTCAGCAATGGCGACATCAGGAGCACATGGCAGGCGGTACACACCTTGACAGACTGCAAAACAAGAACCAGAAGCGAGGTGAACCCGCCTGCCTCACTCCCCAACGAACTGAACACTTTCTACGGCCGGTTTGAGATCAGCCCCAACCGCGGCAGCCAAGCGGGGCCATCAGCAGCACCAGCAGAGGAGAACCCTCTAACCATCTCGGAGAGAGAAGTGCGTACAGCCTTCGCACGGGTCAACATCCACAAGGCAGCCGGACCTGATGGGATTCTAGGCCGGGTCCTTAAGGCATGTGCAGACCAGCTGGCGGGTGTCTTCGCTGACATCTTTAACCTCTCCCTCTCCCAGGCTGTGGTCCCTGCAGGGTTCAAAATGTCAACCATTGTGCCCATTCCCAAAAAGGCCAAAGTGACATGCCTGAACGACTGGAGACCTGTCGCTCTCACCCCGATCGTCAGCAAGTGCTTCGAGAAACTGGTGAGGGAATACATCAGCTCCACGCTACCTGCCTCGCTGGATCCGTGGCAGTATGCATACCGCAAAAACAGATCCACCGACGACGCTATTGCCATGGCTCTCCACACCGTCCTCTCGCACATGGACAACAAGCTGCTGAAGGACAAATATGTACGTATGCTGTTCGTGGACTACAGCTCAGCATTCAACACCATTGTCCCAGCAATACTTGACAAAAAGCTCAGAGACCTAGGGCTACACCCAAGCATGTGCGACTGGATACAGGACTTCTTGTCCAACCGACATCAGGTGGTGAGAATGGGCAGCATCACATCCGACCCCCTGACCCTCAACACCGGAGCACCCCAGGGATGCGTGCTGAGCCCTCTCCTCTACTCCCTGTACACGTATGACTGCATAGCCACACATGTCTCCAACACCATCAGAAAGTACGCGGACGACACGACAGTGATAGGCCGAATCGTCAACAACGACGAGTCTGACTATAGAGAGGAGATCAACTCACTGGCACTCTGGTGCCGGGAGAACAACCTCTCTCTTAACGTCGACAAGACCAAAGAACTGATCATGGACTTCAGGAGGCCGCGGAGAGACCATGCGCCCATCCTCATCGACGGTGCTGCAGTGGAAAGGGTCAGCGAGTTCAAGTTCCTCGGAGTACACATCGAGGAGGACCTCAAATGTGAGACGCACACCACACACGTGAGGAAAAAGGCTCAGCAGCGACTGTACTGGCTCCGCCGCCTGAAGAAGCTCGGAGTAGGACATCGCATCCTCAGGCTGTATTACAACAGTTCTGTTGAAGGCATCCTAACAGGCTGTGTCACGGCCTGGTACGGGAACTGCACTGCCCGAGAAAAGATCAGCCTACAGCGAGTAGTGCGATCGGCAGAGCGAATAATGGGAGACGAGCTCCCAACGCTCCAGGAACTGTACAAAAAGCGGTGCGTGGTCAAAGCCAAGCACATCATCAAGGACAAGCACCACCCAAGTCACAGACTGTTCAAACCCCTACAACGACCGCGACCGGGCAAGGGGCTCTACCGCAGTATCAAGAGTTCCACCACCAGGTACTGGTGCAGTTTTAATCCGGCTGCTGTCAGAATGCTGAATGAGGCATAAGCCTTGTTCAGCAGCCTGACAACAGGCGGTGCAGACTTTTCTGGCTCTTCCTGAACACACCTGTGGATTATACCAGGGACAATGACTTGGACTTAGCTCCACCTCGGACACACCTGTGGACTACACCAGGTACAAATGACTTTTTGTTGCACTCCCTCATGGAGCTACTTGCGGATTATACTAGGGTCAGTCCACCCTAGGTGGACAGGCACTGACCTTTTGCACCTTAATCCCATGTATAACGCACTGACTTTTTTGGTCTTTTTTATTGTGCTCTTTTTTTCTCTAAGCACCTTAACGTCCATATGTATATCATGCACAGTATAAGTATAACATGCACAGTATACATACATTGCTGCTATGCTCAGGCACCTTAGTTTTTTATTATCTCAGGTACTTTGTAAATATGTAGATAACTTGTCTGGCCTTCTGTTGCTCTCTTGTTTTGATCTCCTTCCCACTTGCCCCCCACCCCTCTTCTTCTCCCCCCCCCCTTCTTCTTTCTATGGAAATTAACGTTGCGATGGGAACGATGTACAAAAAAGAATTTCACCCACTTTTTTATCTTGTAAACCTGTGATGTGACAATAAAACTGATTCTGATTCTGATTCTGATTCTGATTTTGACCCAGACTTCACATGACGTGTCAGCCTGTGTCTATGCCCATGTATGGACGAAAGGGGGACAGACTTTTATGGCTGGGGCCTAAGGACAAAGTGACACCAAAACCTGTTTTTTGCCCATGTATGGAGAAAACAGGTACAAAACATGCCCAAGTATGGACGAAAGGGGGACAGACTTTTATGGCTGGGGCCTAAGGACAAAGTGACCAAAACCATGTTTTTGCCCATGTATGGAGAAAACAGGTACAAAACATGCCCATGTATGGACGAAAGGGGGACAGACTTTTATGGCTGGGGCCTAAGGACAAAGTGACCAAAACCTGTTTTTTGCCCATGTATGGAGAAAACAGGTACAAAACATGCCCATGTATGGACGAAAGGGGGACAGACTTTTATGGCTGGGGCCTAAGGACAAAGTGACCATGCCCATGTATGGACGAAACAGGTACAAAGCCTCATGTAAGCCGACCCCTTGGGTCTGGCAACTGTCTGGCTGGGGTTGCTATGATGATCAATTTACCATATTAGGGACATCAAAAGGCATCGACTTCCTTGATTGGCCAGCCCAACCCATCAGCGGATTGGTCAAACTTTGCATGACACTTGTGCCAATGAAACAATATAAGTGGTTGAGCATAAATTAGAACTCCATTCTGTTACACAACGAGACTTGAAGAATCTAATTTGATCCCTGGAAGAGCTCTTGTGAGAAATGTTCAACTGGACGCTGCATCTGAACAGAGGACCAGTGTTAGGCTGTCAAGCTGCTGCTGTTGCCGTGGGAGCTAAAGTCTACTCATTTGGAGGGTACCGTAACATCAACAAGGATCGGATTGATGTTCACATCCTCAACACAGTGGCTTTATGCTGGAGGAAGTTGACCCCAGTGACAACTGGAAGAGGAGAATTTCACATTGAGGTTCCATCCAATCGCAGCGGCCACACAGCTGTGCTGATAGAAGTTATGATCTACATCTGAGGGGGTTATAAATACTAGAACTTCGGCCGCGCTGCGCACGGCCTCAGCTCTATATCATATGATTATTATATTTGATTAAGATATATGATCTTATAATAATCATGGGGCACGTATAATCATTATCTAATAATCATATAATATAATGAATCATCATACATCTTATTAAGTAATGTGTTCACAGAGAGACAGACAGGCTAGATATAGATAGATATATAGTTAGATAGATAGATAGATAGAATATTCGTATTATGCTGATGGATAGATAGATAGATAGATAATGTACATTTGTTTGTACTCAAGTACTGTACAAATGTGAGGGGTTTTAACTTTACTGGATTATCTTCAATTTTCAGTACTTGTACTTGTACTCGACTACATCTCAGAGGCAAATATTGTCCTTTTGTAAACTGTAGATGTATACAATTATTACACAACTGGCATTAACCACTGTATCCCTATATACTTTGGCTATTTTAAAATAGCCAGTGTACACGCTCACAACGCGTGGCTTTGCGAGTTGTTGTGAGCTTTTAGATCAGCTGTTTTCTAAAGATTTTTCAACATGTTGACTTATTAGAGGTTGCACATGAACTCTGCAGCCGCACTGTGTCTCTCCAAGGCTGGTGAACATTTAGCTCCATAAAGAACCTCTCACTCCGCTATACAGCTCCGAGATGAGGTTCTATGTCGTTCTCATCCAGGATCGGTGGTACGTCCGCCAAGGCTCCGCTGTTTACCCTTTTGTATACATCGTATCCCAGAACTAATGGTAGATTCCAAACCGCACAGATGTTTAAGGTTTGGTCGGCTGCATAATATTTTAGGTCGGCAGCGAAACTACCCGTTTAAATCGCTTATTTAGTCAGCCTGTAGCCATGTTTCCCATTCAACCCGGAAAACCCCCCTACGTCCGCTGCCAGTACTGCTCCCCGTTTGGCTACAATGGGAAACATGGCCACAGGCTGACTAAATAAGCGATTTAAACGGGTAGTTTCGCTGCCGACCTAAAATATTATGCAGCTGACCAAACCTTAAACATCCGTGCGGTTTGGAATCTACCATTAGTTTTGGGATACGATGTATACAAAAGGGTAAACAGCGGAGCCTTGGCGGACGTTCCACCGATCCTGGATGAGAACGACATAGAACCTCATCTCGGAGCTGTATAGCGGAGTGAGAGGTTCTTTATGGAGCTAGTGATCATTTGGACGTGACATTTTGTCACAAAATACACCAAAATAACACTGTTCAACGGGCTAATTAGATTGCATTGATGACATTGACCAGACTAACGTTCATACAGGTTGTTGATAAGATGTTTGACATAGCCAGCTCAGCTCGCCCTACTCTCACGGAGCCCTGTTGTTGCTGCGTCTGCCTGTAATGGCGACAGCAAGCTCTCTGCGATGCCAATGCCATTGTCTGGAAACTGGCCTCAGGATGACACGACCAATGAGAGTGAGCGCTTTCGTTGTTGCTAAGATACGGTGTCTGGCACATGGGTCTCTGGCCCATAGCTTGTGGATCTCTGTCACATGATTGGCGTAGCCTGCTTTGCCAGGTCTGCCTTTTGTATAATCGATTTTGGTCTTATTTGGGTGCGCATTTGGGCTCGTTTGCATAGACCACGGCAGCGTTTGTTTCTTTCCCGTTTGACTGATGTGGCAAAGGTGCTCAGTTTGGTGAAACGAACCATCCGGAAGTAAATTGCGAGCTGGCGAAGTGATTTGCATAAGTATTGGGGCATAATGCGTTTCATATAATTGTACATCCTGCAAGTACAGTAACGGTATCGGAAGCAGGTATGCTGGGAGGCAGAATATTGAGGATTTTTTGTGAAAAGTTTGGAGTTAGTTGGGCCATGGGTCTGCTTGGATACCCTCCACATGCAATCATTTCGTCTCCATGAGTTTGCTTGTCAATTATAGTGGGAGGATGACACAATGAAAAACTGCAACGTGCTGTATGCATTTGATGTTGACACCCACAGATGGTTCAAGCCAAAAGTTTCTGGAACTGTTCCAGAGGCGAGAGACGAACACTCAGCCTGTGTCTTGGGGAAGGTCATGTGTATCCATGGAGGATACAATGGGACTGGATACTATAATGACATCTACAAGTTGGACACCACCACAATGGTCTAGTCTTTAATTAACACCAGAGACACTCCAGAATCTCTTCCATCACATCACTCTGCCACCATCATAGGGACAAAGATGTTTGTATTTGGGAGCAGAGCCTTGTTTAGCAACAACAACATCATCAAAGTGTTTGACACAGAGACCAACTGCTGGCTGAACACGCCTTCTGCACAGCTTCTTACAGAAAGACGCTTTGGTCATTCAGCCTTTACCTACAATGGAGAGATGTAAATATTTGGTGGAAGAAATATTAATTATACTAACCTCAATGATCTGTGGAAATTCAGTCCAAAGACCTTCTCCTGAAAGAAGGTTGAGCCCAAAGGGAAAAGACAGTGTGGGATATATAGGATGTGCTGTTGCATTGTGGGAGATCGTATCATCCTCTTCGGAGGAGAAAACGGACCTGCTGACCTGTACATGTTAGACTTAAGTCTTAGGCTATATCCACACGGAGACGTTTTTAGGTGAAACCGCATACGTTTTTAATCGTTTGCACGTTTTGGCCACACGGAGCCGGCGTTTTAGGTCCGCAATACGCTTATTTTTGAAAACGGGTCCCAGAGTGAATAAATCTGAAAACGCCACCCTTGCGTCTCCGTGTGTACAACCAAATACGGCAATACGCATCTTTCCCGAACCGATGACGCTATAGCTCCACCTCTCGCTTAAACCCGCCCCCCCCCCCGTCCCCCCACCCCGTCCCCCCCGTCCCCCCACCCCCCGAAGACGCCACCCTTGCGTCTCCGTGTGTACAACCAAATACGCATCTTTCCTGAAACGATGACGCTATAGCTCCACCTCTCGCTTAACCCGCATGCGCCGAGCACCCCCCCCCCCCTGCATGCGTCCCCCGAACCCCCCCCCCCCAACAAGAAACACCCCGACCCCGTCAGCATTGCGTTCGTACTACTTAACGCGCGATGGGGCTTTTACAGCGCTGCTCCTACCCAGCAACAAGTGGACATGGAGTAAATGTACTTAGTTACTTTCCGCTTAGTTACTTTCACGTGCATACAAATGAGCCATGCGGTCTTATAAGAATGAAAACAAACGCCTTGCTGTTGCTTGCCATGGATCACATGACGGTCGTCTGTTACGACGATCATGGATTAACTTCAACCTGGTGTTTGCACTTTCTCCATTTATAACCCGTTCATCTACATAAACGTTCATATTTCTAATATAAAGTGCTGACCCTATGGCCATGGATGTTACACTTATGTATGGGCCCGCATAAGTACACCTATCCTCCGTATTGTTCAATAAAAATCATTTTAATCCGATTGGTGGCCATTCGAATTTTCTCCATTGGCTTGCATTTACGCGACCCTACCGGTTGGGAGGAGTATTGCACTCTAATACATTATAACTCTATGAGAAAATGGCTGCCGATCGGATTAAAATGCTTTTTATTGAACAATACGGAAGATACGGGTACTTATACCCACTCGAAGTGAATTTTAACATCCATGGCCATGAGTTAAGCACTTTATATTTGAAATCTGAACGTTTATGTAGATGTACGGGTTGTAAATAGAGAAAGTACAAACACCAGGTTGAATTCAGCCAGGACGCTAGTGACGACGGTCGCAACCTAGCTGATGCATCTCGACAGTGGTGGAAAAAGTACTCAAATGTTTTACTTGAGTAAAAGTATCAATACTGCAATATAGAAATACAGGTAAAAGTCCGGAATTCAAAATGTACTTGAGTAAAAGTACAAAAGTATTGGCATAAAAATGTACTTAAAGTACCAAAAGTAAAAGTACTAATTATGCAGAATGTCCCATTTCAAGTTTTAAATTTATTTTGAAAATAGCCGATCTACAAGGTGTCGCGATGCAACGCATTGTGACCATTGTGAGCTTGTACAACGGTTATTTTCAAATGGCCGAAATGTATGTAGGGCTGAAGTGGTTAATGTATGTTTTGTAATAATAATGAAAATAGCCTATACAAAGTAACTAGTAACTAAAGTTTTCAAATAGTTGTAGTGGAGTAAAAGTATAATATTTGCCTCTGAGATGTAGTGGAGTAGAAGCAAAAGTGCTGAAAATTGGAAATACTCCAGTAAAGTAAAAGTACCTCAAAATTGTACTTAAGTAAATGTATTTAGTTACTTTACACCACTGCATCTCGACTATAGTCGACCAGTGGGTCAAATTCATTTGGGTGGAAGATGTACTCGGATATTTTACTTAAGTAAAAGTAGCAATACCACAATATAAAAATACTTTGTTACAAGTAAAAGGCCTGTGCTCAAAATGTTACTTGAGTTCAATCAAAGTAAAAGTACAAAAGTATTGGCATCAAAATATACTTAAAGTACTGAAATGTTTTAAAATAGCTGATCTACAAGCTCACAATGCCTTGCGAAGCGCGTTGTGAGCTTGTAGATCGGCTATTTTTAAATAGTCTATGTAAAATAGGGCAAATAAATAAATATAAATGTTTTATAATGTCATGATTATATCTGCAAAGTCACTAGTAACTAAAGCGTTCAAATAATTGTAGTGGAGTAAAAGTACAATATTTTCCTCTGAGATGTGGTGGAGTAGAAGTAAAAGTATTGAAATACTCGAGTAAAGTGAAAAATACCTCAATTGTACTTAAGTACAGTACTTGAGTAAATGTACTTAGTGACTTTCCACCACAGCACCACCCACAGGCCAGGCATATATACTACAGCGTTTTCAGTTTGTGGCGTTTTCAGTGGTTTTCGTGTGGACACACACATTTCTTGAGACGATTCCGTGTGTACGGTAAACTTTTTGAAAACGACTCTGTGACATTTTTTAAAACGTCTCCGTGTGGATATGGCCTTAGTCTCAAGACGTTATGCAAACTAGCAGTTATTCAGGACGATCTGGACCAATCAGAACTTCCACACAACATCAGGTGGGAACTGGAAGCCATGACTAACAACAGCAACAAATAAATAATATAAATAAGACGGGGTCCAATAAGGGGTGTGGCCTCATGTGGATGTCAGACTTCACGTGACCAATCTGTGACGTCAGTCAACTATGACATAATGACTCCATATTTGGGCAAGGTTTCAGCCCGATCTGACTGCCATTGAGTTCCATTATAACATTGAAGTTAAATATATCAAATATAAAAGGAAAAAGGCAAGGTTCCAGCCTCATCCAAATTCCATGTGAGAATTCAAAAAAATAAACCAGACATTGTTTATGTTTTTAAAAACAATTTGTCACGAAATAATGAAAAAAAAAATATCGCCACATTAATGGTTAAAAAACCTCCAAACTCCACTTGAGCTGTATGTGGGCAGGGCCGTGGGAAGACGTTATAGGTTACGGGTGCTGTATGCGCATGCATGCATGCACGTGCGAAGATTTGCGGTTTCTAGGGTTATTTTGTTAATTTAATTTGGTTAATTCGCTTCCAGAAAACTTATTGCACTAAATCCCCCCCAAATAACGACCAACAATAAGGCACATTATGCAAAAATGTTTTGAAAATATTTTTTTTATAAAAAAATAATTTAATATAATTTTTGAATTTTTCATACTTTATTTTCAGGGGGTGCTGCCCTCAGCACCCCCACTTCCCGGCTATGGATAGGTCCGTACGTTTCTGCAAAACGTACTATGACAGCGTTTCCTCTGGCGATCGGGCTGGATAGGTTCCAGTGATCCATTCCAAACCCAGCTTTTTAGAGTGATACCAGGCACAACACAACTACACTTTGATGTGTATCAGAGAGGTAATTTTGGAACCACAAATGACATAATCCAAGCCAATACTGGGGCAATCTATTCAAAAGCAAAGAGTGATCCCTCTGTACCAAAGGCCTTAGAAAGATCTACACGAAATGCAGCACTGTGTGCTTTCTGTTATCCAGTGTGTGTGTGTGTGTGTGTGTGTGTGTGTGTGTGTGTGTGTGTGTGTGTGTGTGTGTGTGTGTGTGTGTGTGTGTGTGTGTGTGTGTGTGTGTGTGTGTGTGTGTGTGTGTGCGCGTGCGTGCGTGTGAATTATGGTATATATTGTAATTATGGTTTTAAGGGGGGCAGCTGTAGCTGAATGAGTAGAGAGGTAATCAGAAGGTCACCGGTTTGCCTCCCGGCCCCAGTCTGTGTCAAAGGTTTTTTTTCATTATACATAGAAAAACATGTACAGTAATATGTAACTAACAAAAAATATAAATAAATAACAGAACAAAGAACCCAAGATTCTGTAGAGGCTGGTGCGGAGGGTGAACTTAGTTAAGGGTAACCGTGTTTATTTTATTTTGTATAACTTTCTGACTTCTCAAGGTAATAGATACAAGGGTTCCAAATAGAAATAGGGCCCTCTGTCACTTAATAGTAATTGAATCCCCTCAACATGTTTGTGAGATCACTGAGCCACAGCTTTGTTGTTGGTACTTCTTTCCAATAAGATTAGCTTTTTCATTTAGAAGTTGGTCTGGTTATATGTGATATTCGATAGATAACTTTTAATTGAGAGAGACAGTGAGAGACTATAGAGTTAATGGGGCTTTGGTGGATCTCCTCCACGCTATTTTACCCGATCTCATCAGGGATCTCTACCAGCTTGATATGAAATCAACATGACTGATAGCTTAGGGAAATAGGGATCTAAGTTACTTGACCAGTTGATTAGTGTTACTGTCAATAGTAAGGAAGCCTTGTATCAAGAACTGTATCAGAGCTGAAGTGACACAGCTAAGCTCCAAGTGCAGAGTGCAACACTATGCAGGAGGGACTTTCTGTGGGGTTAACAATATCAGTGGATATATTTTTAAATAGATGAGCAAATCTTCATGATCTCATGATTAGCAACGTTCATAACTAATTGGAAGGGAAGGACCAGCTGTTGTCATTTTTCAGTTAATTATCTACCTTCCAATAATGACCTGGATTTACACATGCGCGCGCACGCGCGCGCGCCCACACACACACACACACACACACACACACACACACACACACACACACACACACACACACACACACACACACACACACATACGAGCGGTCATCTGCATATTTAAGCAAGGTTTCAATCTGACCACCATTGACTTTCAGCATGAAATTAATCGCTTTAAGATATTTTGTAACAAGTGCCATTGAAATTTAGATTTTTCTTTTCTCACAGCAGCAGTGCATTTCTTAAGCTGATGAAAAGCAAGCCAGTGTGGTGGATCTTTAGTGCATCTGGCCAGGGCCCAGGATTTATTTCTTGATTGAAACAGCATGTATAATTCAGTGGTAGATCATGGACATGATCTGTGTACTAACATTTTCTTAAAAGGTGCATGTCTATCCACTACTCAGTAAACATTGATATTTTATCAACAGTTGTTATTCAGTAGTGAGTGACTACTGAATTAAAAGGGTGTCAGATAGGTTTCTAGGGTACAATTCATGAAGAAAGGCTTGATCGCCTTAAATGTTCTAAAATGTATTTTCACAGCTAGTGAAGTAATTTACATCTTACACAATGATCACTGTCTCCAAGGTCAAACACACAACTGGCTACATATTTGTTTGATCTGCATACAGTATTTAGTAACATCTCTGAGATGTGGTGTGTTGTTAAAAAATTGTTTTCCTCTTTTTTTGTTTGGGGGTAACTATATATGCCAATGACAACAAGAAAGTTAATATACAGTACCATCTGTGAAGCTTCAATGCAAAAACATTTGAAGTATTTGTCCACTGATACTGATACTGTGTGTGGATATAGATGGGTGTTCAACCTCACTTATTAGTTCATGGGTTCATGTATTTATACAGTACATGATTGATTGATTGATTGATTGGCTCAGGAGTTAGAACGGCCACTTGGGAAATGGAAGGTTCCTGGTGGATACCTGGCTCGTCCTGTCTTGAATTGTCCTTGAGCAAGACAGTAAGCCCCTAACTGCTCTGAATGTGCAAGTTGGTGCGTGTGTGTGTGAATGTAATGCGCATTTAAAGTGCTTTGGGTAAAGACACTATACTGTCTGTGAATGCACTATTTGCCATTTTACATAAAGTACAAAAATAAATCTTTCTCAACAGTGGAATACATGGACAGGAGCTGCAAATGAAGCAGAATTTGAATAAGAGGGATAATCAAATGATGTTGCCACGGTCGATGACATACTTTTCACTTGATACAGATTATGCAAAACATCCAAAACAACAACCTTTCAGAGAAACACTGTGCACTGTGGCAATCGAGCTGCTTAAAATAATACATCAGAACTGAAGGTAAAGCATAAAATTTATTCCTGTCCTTACATTTTACCCAAGCTAATGTTTTATCTTATCCCATTAGTGGGGTGGTTTGTAACAATGGATGTCTTTGTAATTGACATCATATTGAAAAGCCTGAATGATGTAGTGAGTTGTAGTACACAAATGGGAGTACTTTGCATTAAAATTTGAAGGCTTCAGCATAAATAACCTCTGGGTTATGGGAGTTATGGGAACTGGCCCCTCCCCTACAGTAGGATGGCTGTGTAAATCAGACAGGTTCTCAAGGTCGGGTCCGGGGACCACCAGGGGGTCCAAATGGACCCTTCCGGATCTGTAACTCTGCTTGTGATTGTCATGACGCATCTACCGTAGCATGATCAGTCACATACTCTAGTGGTTACTCTTGTTGTAACCAGTGAACTCGTGCACATGACTTTGATGTCCTTGAAGACATTCTTTACAGTACCATGCACAGTGTCCTTTTGCTGCTGTCAACTATTCCATCTCCACTGTACCCATAACAATCTCAATAAAGATCATCCTCTCAGACTTTATTGCTTCAATAAAATCCCCTTCTTGTGAACACCAACGTGTGCATAGAGGAAACGTTGCTCAGTAGTAACCTCTGTGTATAACTCCTGTGTATAACTTCTTCAAACCACAAACTAGCAAATGCATGCTCAGAGTTCAGAGGTGCACGTGGACAGAAGACAAAGTCAGCTAGGTGGAAGTATTCAGTGCCAAAGCATCACTTATTAGGGGAGTATTTACTGGTCCCCGGAGGAGGGGAAATTATTTCTGCATTCACCCAGCAGATGGTTGCTCAGATGGCTCAGACGAGCGCACAGTGGTGTGGGAAGGGAGCTGTTAGGGGTAAGTGTCACTTTGACACTTCAACTGGGCGAGCCGAGGGTCGAACCGGTGACCTTCCGATTCCCAGTCGCTCTACCCACTCGCTCTTATGTTTCTTCACGCCCTGAAGAAGGTCGCTAAGTGTGGGTAGTAAACTAGTTCTGATTTGACATGCGCATGTATTATACATTTTTGCCATGAATTAGCCATCTTAATAAAGGCTTTTTCAACTTTCTGCCAGAGGAGTGCCTTGGATCTTTTTTTCTTTTGTTTCACTTTTATCTTTGCATGACCTCTGTGGGTCTTATGGAGCCCCAGGTCCCTCATGTGTTTGCTAATCTGCCCCTATAGCTTACTGTATGTCCTCCAACCGCAAAGCTGCACACTGATACAGTATATCCTTGAACACATTGTCCTTTGCTAGATGCTAGAGCTCTATGAAAGACGTTCTACCAGGGGAGCCGAGGGTGCAGCTATGTATTATTATGAAAACAGTGAGCGATTGTGAAGCATGCTCATATTTATTAAGATTATAAATGATTCCAACACAAAATGCAAGCTGCTAATAGTGGCTACGCAGTCAAATTCAGAATGTTAATTTATCTCTTAAGGATGTGACAGACGGGAAGTGGTCCATGCGGGCGTTACCGCTCGGATCAGCGGTGATCACGCCGCGATCATTGTTGTTTTGTCCTCCTGTGCGGTGCGGGGAAAACAAAAGCTGACCACAATCCAGCTCTTGCCGCCCGCGCCCGTGTGCACAAACGAGCGCGAGAGTGACAATTTCACGGGACCGCTCCCGCTCGCCTCACCGCCCCTCAACTTCTCTGCACGTCTCAAATAATCGCCCGCCTCTCATTGAAACTTAATTACATAGGCGCGTCGGCCGCTTCCCGTCTGAAATGACCTTTATATTGTACAAATCTAACCAATCAGACCCGTACGGCTATATTTGGTTACATTCGTACACTTTCAGGGTTACAAATGGATAAATGACCACCAGGGATTTTACTGTGTCAACACGTGTCAACTACATGCATATAGAAAAAACAACTGCTTGTCTCCCAAAATGGGATTCATGGCTCAGGTGTGACTCACGGAATGCTTGCAGGTTACAATCCTTCAACAGGGAGGAAAAAAATGGACAACAGAACGCCAGCTTCCTCACAGAGAAGCAATTACAGGAAGCAATAAAGGCGTAGAAGTGCATTGAACAGAAGCAATTTTTGGTACTACTCTCCCTTTGGCAGTCCACTTGCTCTTGCTTTCAACCAAGAGAGAGAGAGAGAGAGAGAGAGAGAGAGAGAGAGAGAGAGAGAGAGAGAGAGAGAGAGAGAGAGAGAGAGAGAGGGATGAAGGAGGTACAGTCTCTGAGGTCCCATCGCTTGCCTTTCTCCCTGCTTGCCATTTCTCATTACAATGCTGCATTGTTTATTTTCTACAGATGTGGGCGGAAAATGACGAAACAAATAGAAGCAATTTGGACTAGCTAGATACTGCTGAGAGTGCACAGCAGGGTCAAAGGCAGGCCTGATGAACGGCAGCCCACTTCCCCATAGCTCCGACACCGTCTGCCTTGGAGGAGGTCCAGTGCAGTTGGGGGAATGGTATAGATATGATAAACACAAAGAACAGCCTTGGCAGAGTCCAGGGTCCATAAATGCTAAGAAAAAGAGTATATCAATGCAGTCATCTGGGAAAAATAGGCAGATAATAAGCACTGCAATTTGATGCTTATATGCTTATATAACGTTTGTGATCATTCAGTGTAGGAAGTACTGTACAATTCCACCAGACAATCTCAACGGGCACCCTGACCGGATCTGTTTTGTGGTTTGTTTAGTTTTTTTAATTTATTGTTAACAAGTGGGAGTATGTGGATCTCAAGATATGTATCTATGCCACAGGACTTTAAGATAAAAGTTAAATATTTCAAAAAGTAGATAATATAGTGGGGGTACTTCTTTTGGCATGGGCACGATACATTTGGTACTGATCGGTCCAGCGGTTTGTGAGATTAGCTTCCGACAAACACAGACACACCCGCGCACACACACACACACACACACACACACACACACACACACACACACACACACACACACACACACACACACACACACACACACACACACACACACACACAGACCAACCCTCTTATAGATGGCTAGCCTCCTGCAGAGCCATGCCAAAAAAATTAAATAAAAACCTTGACCGTGAACAATAAAAACACATTCAGAGGACGTGCAGTACCGGATGGATTGAAGAAGTCATGTCAGATGCACTTCTCGGTCCAAAATGTTTCATGCAGAGTGCAGAGTAAGATGGAAAATGTGTCGACGTGAATCTACTACCACGTAATACTGGTTATTGTAATAAGGATTGTGACTAACTTTACATTACAGTCATTTAGCAGACGCTTTTATCCAAAGCGACTTACAATAAGTGCATTCAACATAGGTGGGGAACAAAACTACTAATCACCAGAAGCATTAAGTGCATTCTCTTCTAAAACAAGCAACCAAGAGTATAGGTTAGCGCTAAAGTAAAAGTGCAATATGTCAGCTACCTACTTTCATAAACAGATGAGACAAAGTAGGAAAATTAAATGAGCAAGAGCTAAAACAAATAAGTGTAACGAATAAACAAGATCCAATAAAACAATAAAACAAGAATTCGTACAACTAGTTAAAGGGATATTTCACTTTCAAAAAAACTTTTGGTCATTTTATCTTCTACTCAGGCCGTTGTGAACCCCCCAGACAGTTTTTAAGTTGCTCGATTCAGTATATAGATATTTGATATTCATTTAATCAGACACGCCCCCTTCCTATACAAACCCATTGTAACTTCAAACTCCATTTTAACCATGTTAGATTCATCAAAAACACCCGTCCTTGGTTCTGGTGACTCATACAGCCCCCCTAATACACGAGTTTAGGGGAGATGTTTTTTCTGTTACTTTTTTCATTTATTTTTAATATTTTCTTTGGAAAATGAAAACAAAAAATACAGTAAAAAATAAAATAAAATAAATGAAAAAAATGATCGGAAAAACACGGCCCCCTCACGCATTAGGAGGGCAGGGTGAGTCACCAGAACCAAGGACGGGTGTTTTTGATGAATCTAACATGGTTAAAATGAAGTTTGAAGTTACAATGGGTTTGTATAGGAAGGGGGCGTGTCTGTTAAAATGAATATGAAATATCTAAATACTGAATCAAGCAACTTAAAAACTGTCTGGGGGGTTCACAAAGGCCTGAGTAGAGGATAAAATGACCAAAAGTTTTTTTGAAAGTGAAATATCCCTTTAACAACAAGTAGGCAAGGCGAAGAGGAAGGGTAGTGTTTCCTGAAGAGGTGGGTTTTCAGCCTGCGGCGAAAGATGGGCAGTGACTCTGCTGTCCTGACATCAGTGGGGAGTTCATTCCACCACTGTGGGAACAGAAAAAAGTCGTGACCAGAAGGACCCTTGAGCGACGAGGCAATCAGTCGCCCTGAGGTGGCCGACCGAAGTGGTCGGGCAGGAGTGTAAGCATCGACCATAGCCCGGAGGTATGAAAGAGCTGTTCCTTTCACTGCCCTATAGGCTAGCACCAGGGTTTTAAACTGGATGCGAGCCGCTACGGGGAGCCAGTGTAGAGAACGGAGAAGGATAGTTGTGTGGGAGAACTTGGGGCGGTTGAACACCAGACGAGCCACAGCTTTCTGAACAAGCTCCAGAGGTCTGATGGCAGATGCCGGAGCACCGGCAAGGAGGGAGTTGCAGTAGTCCAGGCGGGAGATGACAAGAGCCTGGATGAGCACCTGGGCTGCCTTCTCCGTGAGGAAGGGGCGAATCCTCCTGATGTTGTAGAGGAGGAATCTGCAGGACCGTGTCACTGATGCGATGTTTGCCGAGAACGACAGTAACTAACTGATACACATCAATGACATAATGTGTTTATATTTGAGCTGGTGAGGCTATACTGCCCTATAACGCCTAAGTGCAATAACTATATTTTTGGTAGAAATCAAGTTATTTATTTGGGTCAACGCTCAAAATAGCCTTCATGGTTTTAGGGGATAAACAATTACTTCCTGAATACAACCCAAAATCATGACGACTGATTTGATCTAACTAAATAACTGCATTTCAACCAAAAACGTAATTATTGCACTATAGGCTTTGTAGGGCAGTATAGCCTCACCAGAGAAAATAGAAGCCTATATCGTCGCTGTCGGGCAGAAACCAGCCATCTAAATTTTTCAACTTTTATTTTATTTTATATAAAATATATTTAATTTTTATTTTTAATTTTTAAATGGAGATGGCTGGTTTCTGCCCGACAGCGACGATCAGTGCTATTGAACACCCTTTACGTCTGTGTGTGGGTTTTACAAATATTAAACCAATGAAAAGTATTAAAAAAGCGCTGAACACTCTGTTTGATGAGTGTGTGCTGTCATTCAGGCGGTACTAATCTATTTGATGTGTGGGCGCTGGCATTCAGGCGGTACTACTCTATTTGATGTGTGTGTGCTAGTATTGAGGTGGTACTACTGCATTTGATGCGTAGGCGCTTGTATTATGGCGGTATTACTCTATTGATGTGGGGGCGCTGGTATTCAGACGGTACTACTCTATTTGATGTGTGGGTGCTGGTATTAAGGCGGTACTACAGGATTTGCACTGATTAGAGCGATGGTCACCGAGTTATGGCCATTTGAAATGTTAGAAACTGCTGTAGTGCCGCATACAGTGTGCATTTTGGGTTTATTTAGTTACTTTGAAGAATTCTTAATGATTTTATGAACTTTTAAGTAGTTATACTTACATTGGTTACTTTTTACTTACTTATATTTTTACTTACCATATAGTTAATTAAAAGTCTTTATACTCAATTTTGTTACTTTTAAGTATTTGTACTCAGATAGTGAGTTTACTTAGTGACTTTTAAGAACTGTTACTTAAATCAGTACATTTTTTCTTCTTTTGGTATTTTTTACTCATTTTAATAACTTTTAAGTATTTGTACTCTTTATACTAACTTTTATGTATTTTTACTAAATTTATTTACTTTTAAGTATTTTTACTCTTTTTATCAACTTTTAAGTATTTTACTCATTTTAACAGCGTTTAAGTATTTTTACTCATTTTGACTACAATTTAATTATTTGTACTCAATTTATTTACTTTTAAGTATTTTTACTCTCTTTATTTATTAATTTTTTTATTTTTATTTTTATTCTTTTTTTACTCACTTTGTAGATCGGTCATTTTAGTGTGTGTGTGTGTGTGTGTGTGTGTGTGTGTGTGTGTGCGTGCGTGCGTGCGTGCGTGCGTGCGTGCGTGCGTGTGTGTGTGCGCGCGCGCGTGCGTGCGTGTGTGTGTGTGTGTGTGTGCACACATGCGCGCCAGGCTGTGTGTGTGAGTCTTTAAGTGGCTTTATGTGTTGCACTGTCTCCTGTTTGTGTTTAATTAGTGTAATTGTTTGCATCTTTGTGTTGCAATCAGCTGCAGCTGTTTATGTTCGGATGGACGGACGGACGGACGGACAGACAGACCAACTGGCTCCGCCAAAAAAAAATGTGGTAAAAATATAAGAAATGCATGAATACAGTGTTATCTTTTCTCCCCGTCCCCTCAGAGTTTATTCTTTTTTTTTGGTAATAGGTGTATGTCTGTACCTCCACCTTAACCTTCCCATTGGAAATATTCATCAGATGTGTCTGCTGCTCTGACTTCATAACCTCTCGCTCTATCTTCACTCTCGGTGTCGCTCTCTCTCCCTCCCTCTCCCTCCCTCTCCTCTAATGGCTTAAGTCCTCCCTGGGGGAACGATAGCCAGGGATGATGCTTCTATGGATGGCTTTAGAGTTGCTGAAGGTCTTTCTTGTCACGGGAACGATATAAAAATGATAAAGTAGGCCTTTTCTGGGCTTTCTCTGTGTATTTCATTTTGTCAAAGTCCGACGACTGCTTCTCGCTAGGGTACAGCCCTGGTCTGGGCTTGAGTCATACTCGCAAGCTGTGTCTCCTAGTTATTTTGTTCTTTATTGCTTTTACTGCATTACCGCCCACTTTAGTGGACCTCCAGACGAAGATCGCAACCAAACAATCCGGAATCAAATTCTCCGCAAGCTCTTCCATTTTGTCCTTCTAGATGTGGCAATCTCCAATAAGTCTCAAAACAGATATCCGTCTTAGTATATCTATGCCACATTGTGTGCCATTGACATTATAATCTGTATTCCCCTAGTAATTGTCAGCAAAAGTGCAGGTAGAGAGAGGTTCTTGTGTATCTAACTGGGATACATAACCACTTTCAAGCTACTGTATACAGTCTTTTGTCGTACCACAATAGCAAAAATAACCGATCTACAAGCCTGAAGTTCTGTGTAGATCTGCAAATCTATCTATACATCTATTTGTAAATGTTCGCCTATAATGACATGCCCAAAATAGGGACTATAGGGTTTAAAGTGGTTAATGTAATCGTACTCAATCTCACAAATGTCAGACAGGCTTTTTACAGTTATCCCTCGATCATAGTTTACTATGAACTGAAGCAACTGTGACATAAGCTTAATCCATCAGGCTAATAAAATGTACCCCTTGATGAGATCGTCTTCGCAATTACTTACTAATCACTTACTAATCACACGCTCTCAGCGAGGGAACATTTTAATGAGCAGTTTTATGGAGTGAGGGTATACTGTAGGTAAGAGTTTCAATTTTGGATGACAACCCGCAGGGCACTAAAATAGGCACAGATGTCTGTGACCCTACAGTTGGGGGGACACTGAATTGTGTGGACAACAGCAGATAATCTTTCTACTTTCATGTTAATTATTAACATTTCCCTTTTGTCATCGTTTCCATTTTAATTCTGGTGTCAAAATGAATAGTATCTACAGAGGGAAAGCACAAATAATAGTCTTTAATAAGTGCAATTCATTTGTATCAGACTTAATTGCTTTATCATTACATGTCTACAGGTAGACCCGTCCCTCAGGTCATCTGAGATAAAAAATAATAATAAGTAGTCTAATTAGGATAATACATGTCCTCGTTATAATGTCCCATCATTACCTCTCACATTCTCACATGAGTTTTGAATAGAGTATCATTAATCACATGAACCCTTGCATCCATATTCTGGGGCAAACATTCAGTGAAAATAGTACATTTACAGCAGATTGCTGTGAGGCGACACGTTGTGAGCTTGTAGATCAGCTAATACAGAGAAGATATTTCGTATAGAGCAAAAACTGGAGGGGGCCTAGACTCCTGGGGGACTTCTGTCAACTAAGTATAAGGTTTAAGTGAGGATTGCTATTGTATATCTATCAATACATTCCACAAATCTGATAACGTGCCTTGCACCAGCGCTATATTGGATAACTCCGATATATCCCTCTGCGGCAGCGGAGGCACAGAGGTAGACTTACCAGATTAATCTGTGTACGGGGGTATGCCACGGCTAGGGGCGCCGCCCTCTGCGATGCCTCAAATTCCTACGCGGCACCACCATCTTCCGCTTTCCTTCTCTCGCCAAGCTATGCTCCTCCTTTGAGTGCTTCTGCTTCGCTCCGCTCGGTTTGGCATGTTACCATCTCGTTTAGGCGTTTGTCGCTTTTGTTACAGATTTTTCGACACATGTACGTACGGGCGATACACGGTCTGGTCAGCCTGTATTGTGGCGTGGGGGATTTCTTTTCATTTCACCTGTTTGCTGAAACCCTCCCGGTTGTCTCGGATTGGGGACTGTGCCTAACCTGTAACAAGTTTGTGGGAAGCAGTGTATAGTTAGCCTAGGTGGTTTTTCCCAGAGTTGAAACACACACGTGCTTGCGTGTTATGCGTTCTCGCGTGTTTTCTCCTCCTGTGCCGTATTGTTACATTGCGAACTCGCTCGCTCCAGGTGAGTGATCCGACCAAGAGTGTGCTTTGTGTTAACCTTGTGCGTTCCACGTGAACAGGACTGAGCCTTCTCGACCTAGCGAGCGGCGTACACTTTGGGTTGTAAGCACACTGTGTTCTTTCTTGTTTGAGGCCACAGGCTACAACTGCAGGCGAGTGACTATATATTCAGCGGGATTTACACTGTTGTTTTTTTCCACGCTTTGCAGGCCTTCCATGTTGATAAATCAGTGTGTATTATATCACAATGGCTTTTGCCTGCTTGTCTTGAGGTGTCCGCATGTCCACATAGGACCCATATGACCACTGTATGCATTGCCTTGGTTTGGAACATTCACGCTTGGCATTTGAGGAACCTGCAGCCTTCGTGCATTGTGACATACTGGGGGAGCATATGCGCTTAGCTCGGCACAGGAACATGCAGGCCTCAGTCTGCCTTCGGGTACGGTGGTCTGCCAGCATTTTTCTGACCGGGGCCCCCCCCCCCCCCCGAGGCTGCTCTGGGTGCCCCCCCTCCAAAACGCTGTGCGGCGGAGGACTTAGACCGCCTCGAACAACAGGCGGCTGCCCTGCGTGAGGCGGTCAGCGCGGTGAGGAGCTGGAGTTTGGCGACAGTGCCTCTGTGTTCCAGGCGGCACCATCTACGGCTGGGTCTTTTGCCCACGCTGGCAGTGTTGGATGGGAGGGCCCGATGCCAGTGTTGGATGGGAGGGCCCGATGCCAGCTGCTGACGCCTCCCTCTTGGAGAAGGTAGCGATGTCCCTGAGCCTCGAGCGGCGGGGGCAGGCCACTTATGACCTGCTTGTCCCCGCCTGTCCTCAGTTCACTGCGGTGTTCCGCGAGTGCTGGCCTAAGGTGCGAGGACGTCCAAGGACGTCAGAGTCAGACCATGGGCGCTTATGGCGGGGTGAGAGACCATAGGACTCAACGGTTATCCTGCTATGGATGACTTAATACTGTCATGCTGGCGGGCCAGAGGGACGCATGGGTAGGCACCCATTGCTGTCCCGCTACATGAGGGGCGTCAGGCCTTCCTCCGGTGCGAGCTCCCCTGGTTCCCACAACACTTGGGACCTCGGCTTGGTGCTGTCTGTGCTTGCTCAGCCACCCTTTGAGCCCCTGGACACTATTTCCCATAGGTACCTCTTGTAAAATGTGGCATTCCTGGTGGCTATCACCTCCACTAAGAGGGTCAGTGAGCTCCATGCACTCTTGGTGAGTGCGGAGTGTTTCTGTCAGCCGCGGCCCGCCGCCCTACTAGGGCATTCAGGCTACTGTGTCCGACTGTCCCGAAGGTCAGGTCCTCCGGCTGGAGGCGATCTTCCTTCTTGGGCCTTAAGACTGGGCCTTATGTCACGCGGACTCGAGCGATCAGACAGACTGATCAGCTTTTTTTGTTTGTTATGCTGAGAACGTTTTCTAGACAAAAACTTTCACACTGGCTTGTTGATGTCATCACTAACGCTTATCGGTTGGCCGTAAGATCTTTGCCATCCTCTGTGGTGGCACAATCTGAATAAACTCCACCAGGGGCATGGCTGCCTCTTGGGCACAACTCCGGGGTGTTCCCCTGTCTGAAATCTGTGCCTCGGCCAACTGGGCGTCCCGTTGCACCTTTGCTAGGTTCTACCACGTTAATGTGGTCCCTTCCAACCGGGTGGAACAAGCCGTTTCGGGGGTTACCTCCGCTTCTATGGGAATGGACGGCATTGTGAAGACTTCAGCTCAACCCCTTCTGATAGGTGAGTTCTAGTTGTGTTCCTTTTCCTAGCTCACAGAGTAATCTGTGTACCGTATATCATATTGGAGTGATCCAATATAGCGCTACATAACGATGGTTACGTAGGTAACCACGGTTATGTGAGCGATTGGATCACTCAAATCGTCTTGCTGTGTTCTAGGGCACCTCGAGAGGGACACGAGGAAGAGGGTGGTGCCGCATAGGAATTTGAGGCATCGCAGAGGGCCACGCCCCTAGCCATGGCACACCCCCTTGCACGGATTAATTATTTGGCTGATTTCTCGTCATATTTTGCTATGGCCCACACGAGACGAGAATGACGAGATATTGTGTTTTCAGTGGTTTTCCACAAGATGATGCTGTTCACTCGCCTATGGGTCACCCTTTGGCTCCCAGACAAGGAGAGGAGCAGCGGGTCACGTGATCGCAAAACAAACAGCCCGTTCTCTCCCTTGTAATTTGATCTGGAAGAATGGCTTTTCCGCTGTTTGTGTAGCTTTTTGGCGAAAACAGCCTACATTGAACTGGCCACAACTATGGAACGAATGATCGTGTCGGCTTGCTCCCCCCCCCCCCCCCATCTTTCCGAGACTCTGAGACTTCCGGACTCTCTTAAAGCGATCGGGGGATCGATCCTATTGGGGATAAATATTCTATGATTTTTCAAAGGTGAGTGAAAACAAATCGCTGGTAGAGGCGTGGCAAAATTATGTTTTATTTCTGGCAGTCAAAGAGTTAATATGGTAAGTCTACCTCGATGATATATCCCTCCACTGCTGCGGAGGGATGTATCATATTGGAGTGATCCAATCGCTCACATACCTACTTAACCATTGTCATGTAAGTTCTGTCAAACAAACACTGGTATAATATTTTTCCATTTGTACCCCTGAGAGGATTGGTTCCATTCATCTAATTCCTTTTATGAACATAAGTCTCCAGTCTGTGAACTAGCCTTCAATAGATCATTAGACTGAAAGAATCATACTGCAAGATGGAAGCAAAAAATAAATGACATGTGGCACTCCAAATGAGATGCAGGATGGCATTAATGAAACACAGTAAGTGTTTGATGAACAAAGATCTCACTGAACATAATGCGGAATTGGAGCAAATGTTAAGAGACCAAATTTTTCTCATCACGTGCACTTTGCAGCAACCATTCCTTTTTTCCATTTCCACGTGTGTTGCTTTGATTCAAAGCAGTAGTAATGAACCACAATGTCCCCATCTGTTCCGTGTTTTGTGCTTCAGTTGCACCACGTTCTCTAAGGACAACTTTCCACCTTGGTGCCACTCCAAACAACAGTGTGTTGATCTATGCAGTAACAGTGATCTTAATCATCAGATTAAGACAATAAAGCACATCATACTGATCCCTTATTGATCCCTTTAGTTCTATGCAAAGGTTTCCCATGAAGAATTTTGACAAACCTAAATTACCACATGCTGTAATATTATATATGGCCAGTTTAAAAATAGAGAAGCATTCTAAAAACTCAATTTTGGAATACATAGGGTATGGTACTACAGTATGTGTCTCATGCTCAAAATCTTAGTGTGGGCTACATGACAAAGACAGCAGACACACAAATGTGTTTTACAACATGCTATAGCACACTCTTTAGTCAACTTTCAACAGTCAACATTATGAATGACATTGATTGCTACATGTACAGTATTTCAGTTACAGTAGTAAGCAAAACATACATTATCAAAATGAGATGTTCTTAAATGCGCTATTGGACACCCAGTAACATTGTATTGTTACACATTTTAATGTTACAGATTATTATGTGGACTTAAAACTCATGTCGGTTTTCATGTCTTTGTTTTTAAATGCATGCATCGTGGACGGTAGAAAGACTGTGTGCTTTTTAAAGCGCAGCTGATGAGGTTCATAACAAATATACTAAACTAATAAACTAAACACAGTATGAACACTGATGATTGAACTGTATAGTGTTTTGTTTTATAGTTCATGTATTCACTTGGTATCTCAGGTCTATAATTAGTCCCTGACTGTGGGCTAGGGCCAAATTCAAAAGCAGCAGTACTCTGCAGTTATTAGGAACCACAAATTAAAATAACATCTAAATAATGAATATCAAAATTATAAATTAAAAGAAAAGATGAAAAGGCTGTCACAGAAACACAACATTGTATTTCACCCTTCTTCATCAGTGTCTTCCACTCTATGTAGAACCAAATAACAGAACTCAGTGTGGGCGGTTCTGTGTGGGTGGAATAGTCAAACTTCTTTTGCCTCCTGCTTCAGCAAATATTCTCAAGCAATTCTGTTGTCTTCTATTGTCAAAACTTAAAATGTAGCACAAGCAGACAGACCAGCATGGCTCTGGACATGAAGTAGATCATTTGTAGATACATTTCTATCTTTTTTCTTGAGGCGCGTTGAAAACGGACGGTATAATAACCTTTGGTGGCAGTTAATTTGGGAAGACTGAATTTCAGGTTACTGTTATATCCTAACCATGCCAGGTGAATGAATAGTTCAGTCAATTGTGAACACAATTTGGAGCCGGGAGTATGGGTAAATGGACTGTGTGTGTACTGAGTACATAATGTAGTACAGAGGACCCATACTGATCACAGGTCACTCTCACCCTGGTGTCCCTATTTTTTAAATGTTTGAAGAGGGCACAAGTGTTCAAAGGAACATGGGCAGCAGTGTGGAAATCTATGAACACTTTTTGTTATTCTGATTTTAGAAATAATGACTTCAGCACACTCCGTCTCCTCTACTGAGTTGACAAGGAGGAATGTGAAGGTTGATGGCTTACAGTTTCCTTGCCGTCAATATAATAGATAATACAGATCTTATGACATCATACAGTGCAATGTGAAAACATGTAGAAGCATCATCTGACAAAGTAGAGCACTACGAGTTCTCCGCCTGGCCAAGCAGACAGCATACCGTGATCCTCCTCATACCCATTCATGCTCATCATGCTTTCAAGGATCTGCACACACCCAAGGTAAGAGCACATCCTTGTGAAAGGTCCATGTCCTGATTTCCAGTGAGCAACACACATTTTGCTGTCCTTAAATATTGTATTCATGTTGCTGTGTGTGTGCGTGCGTGCGTGCGTGCGTGCGTGCGTGCGTGCGTGTGTGCGTGTGTGTGTGTGTGTGTGTGTGTGTGTGTGTGCGCGCGTGCGTGCACGGGGGTGCATGACCTTCCTGCTTGCCACCCTAAAGCACAGTACAATCCTACTCCTGATGGAGTCCTAGGCATAAGTCCACATGGTAGCTGTTAGCTGTGGGACAGAGCCACGTCCACCCCCAAGTATAGTGATGATATCTAATCAGGCTGATCCTTTTCTCACTCCATCTCTGAACCAACACTCACCCCCGCCCTGGATGTCACACTGGTTAACTTGTCATTAGTTTTATGGTGACTGTATTTTTAGCCCCACTAGCAGTGCTATTTCGGTTGGTCCATCCACCACTATCTTTATGGGCAGAATTTTTGCCATGGAACTTTCATGCTTTCATGCTCCTTGGAGGATGAAGCCTAACAATTTGATTGACCCTACGGTCTTTCCTCTAGCACCACCCGTAGGCCAAACTTTCCGGTTAGGTGTCAGGATTAGAGCTCTAGCAGTGCTTTCAGATTCTAGTCTTCTTGTGGTTACTGTTGATCCAGCTCTACGTTTGTTAGTAATCTTGCCTACTTGCCTACTTTGACAAACACATTAGGTTAGGTTAGCATAGCCTTTTAATGTTTTCGTTATTAGGCAGCTAGATTAATTTAACTTGAAATGTAATACAATACGTTCAAATTGCTCTCTTTTGAAAATTCATGTGATCAAATTTCATATTTAGCATATTCAATTTAATGAAAACACTCATTTCATTTTTCATTACACAGCTTAAAAGTTATTATCATTTTTACAGGCTAGCTGTATCACATCTTGACTTTGTCCTGACTGACTTCCCCCTTTAAATAGTTGCAGTTCCTGTGTGAGGCAGGCAGGGTGGCATTATTCAAACTGACACATCATCTGATGATGCTTCCACTCAGCAAGTTTGCATCATCTGAGTCATGGCATCTTTTACAATCTGCCAACCAATATTATACCACAGTTCCGACCTCATATTTTGATTGGCTGAGAGGCATTCTAATGCCAGTATATCATATTAAGGACCCAGACCACATCTCTATAAAAGTATCACTCCACCTTATTCGCCTTATTATAACTGTAACCTAGCAACAACCTCTAGATGTTATAAACAATGTAGCATTAACCACAATCTTTTTGTTACTGTTTGAAAATAACGACTGTCAAGTTTATTTTGCTTTGAACAAAAAATAAATTGAAATAAAACTGCATGATTGCACAGAAAAAATACGCCAAAAAAAGAATAATATATATATAGGACCTGTATGCACTACTAAGGGAACGGAATAAAGGAAAGGAGCAATTAGTTCATTTATTTGTACAGTGTCAGGTCAGTAATTCTGGTCAATGTAAGGCATAATGGACAATATTTTGAAAAAGGTAAAAATAAGAATTGCCTATAACATTAGCCGCGATGTTTCCTTGCTGCTAGTTACATCATATGGCACAGTTGATGCAATATTATGTACATTGTTTATAATATTTACCACAACATTTGGAATGCAGATCATGCGGTTTATTTTACACATTATGGGGTATTCATTTTCTAGGTCAAAGAGTGGGTCAGAGCAGCAACACTTCTCCTTTTCACTGATTACCAATTTGGTTACATTTGTACCCTCTCAAGAGTTAAATGAACACAGGGGATTTTACTGTAACATGTGAGGTCAGATCATAAGATGCTGTTCTCACCTGTACTTCATAAAGACTGCTGTACAGAATGTCCACTCGTAATGAAGCCATTTTGTCTTAGTAATCAACAATTCATCAGCACAGTATGGCTCATATGACCGTCCAATTCAGTCAGAAATAGTCTAAACTTCATTGTCTGTCCCTGCAGTAGGTAGACCTACAGCTATATCCTGTTGTATTTCTGGTTGGTTTACTGTATGTTCATTGGCTTATTTGATTAGCAAAGTAACAATATTGTAAGTGTGCTCGGGTGGCGCAGTGGTAAAGTCCCTGGTGGTTGTGGGTTCAAATCCACCGTGGTGCATCCTGCTTTGTCAACATAGACCGTAAAAAGAAATGGACGAAGGGAACGTGACGTCACCCATTAGGTTTCTACAGACCGTAAATGAAGCCGATTGTTCAGGAACGTGCAATCCGCCATCTTTCGTATGTACCATTGGGCACGCCGGAACTCAAACGCTATTGCTTGAGACCAGACATGTGACCAGGGAACCGGAAAACAATCCCCAAAGAATGCTATTGGTTGGGTAGCTTGTCAATCAAGAGCGGGGGCGGGGAATGAATGCTATTGGTTGTGTAGGTTGTCAATGAAATCATCCCGCCCCTCCTGAAGCATAGCCTACTTTATCGTCAATTTTTTGAAAGGAGACTTTAAACTAGCGACTGGAAGCATATAGTATTTATGACCATTTTTATTAAGATAAGAAAATCTAGTCTAAAGTTCGTCAAAAACCCATCCGCTTACAATGAGAGAATATTCTTTCTGACACCTGCAGCCACCTACTGGCCATTTGTATGAACTGTCTCTCTTCCGTATTGGCCTCATTGTAAATATGTCAGGCTGGCCCCTTGTTTGTCAAGCGTCTACACGAGGAGGGCGGGGAGGGTGATAATGGTCTTTGCAGGTACTCCCACGGGCTGGGGCGGCACCTGTCAGCGGGGAGTGTTGGGCGGGAGGAGTAGGACGAAGGCTCTACATCCTCCTGGTGGGGGCTCCTCTGGCAGGTGAGTCAGCAGTAGGATACAACAGCAGTGACGACACAGAAATGTGTGTGGGGAGGAATCAATTGGCATAACGACTAAATTGCGGAGAAAAAGCGGTAAAAAAGCAATTGGCTCCTCTAACTAAAAAATAAAAAGATTGATTGATTGATTGATTGATCGATCGATTGATTTGACAAACAGTTGTGTAATATTACTTCCTTTACAGGTGTTACCATTCTACATTTATTTAAAGATCTGGTGCATGTTTTTGAACTTTTTCTGTTTTTCATGTGTCTATGAGGTTGATAGAACTATTAGACTCCATGCTGGTGTTTTTATGGGTAGTAGACCATATTCACACGGCGGCCATATTGCCATTAAGTCAATGAAATGCCACCCCAGTTGCCACAGCAACGCAATGTTAAATTCCAAAATGGCCGCCGTGTGAATATGGACTATGGCATAGATATAGAAACCTAGATACCTCATTCGCCTCTGCAGTTCGTTGGAGCAACTCGTATCGCGGCCGCCATTTTCGCGTAGGCAAACGGACACTCAAAGTGACTACTGGCCAATCACAGCGCTCACAGCACGTTGACTACTGGCCAATCACAGTGCGTCTTTTCTAAGACTTTCCTCCGAGGTGGAAAGACTGGTGACGCGAGGTTAAGACTTGTCAGAATCTAGTTGTCCCGCCCCCACCTGCCTCTGATTGGCCTACCGAACGCCCCCTTCTGTGACACACGCGGAAGCTTGCCTACAGCTTTCCTACTCTAAAATGGCGCCCGAGATACCAATGCCTCAGAGCCGAAGGAGGCGTCTACCTTTATATGTCTATGGACTATGGTGTCTTCTCTGACTATTTTGAGTTTCTTCCTGGAGGCTGATTCCTTGAGAGTCAAACGTGCCAATCCAAAAACAGCAATATAATGACGCAGTAGAAATATACCCTCCCCCTCATTATCATAACAGAACAGCTGTGTAGCAATGTAGCAGCAACAGAGGGGGGAGGGGGCGTGGGGCAAAATAAACACTCAGAGGGAGAGAGAGAGAGAGAGAGAGAGAGAGGGAGAGAGAGAGAACACGCAGTAAAACTCACCACTGTCTGCAACAGATGATCAGTACTTCCATATTGCATGGTGTTCACGTTGGTAAAAAGGTTAATATGAGCGATGCAAAA
Organism: Gymnoscopelus braueri; assembly: GCF_963280865.1. Taxonomy (NCBI): domain Eukaryota; kingdom Metazoa; phylum Chordata; class Actinopteri; order Myctophiformes; family Myctophidae; genus Gymnoscopelus; species Gymnoscopelus braueri. Next base: position 20,461,655 of record NC_137610.1, on the reverse strand, counting down.
ACGTAATCCATTCATTAATGTCCCCAGCTAGCGAGTAGGGTAGCAACAAGTAGCCAGTGAATAACTATCAGACTTCCTGTAGTGGCTTTTCAAAATAAGACTCACTGAATAGTAGAAAGTGTGTACTATGGTTACTCAATACAGGTTTTAATTTGAAGTTCTTACTTGTAAGTTCCTTTCTTTCTCTTACTTAAAATCGGCAAAGAAAAAATAAAACGATCTGCTATTTTCAAATAGCCAATGTATAGGTTTCAACTGGTTACACTGATTTTGATACTAAACTAATTTTGCTGTGGACCCTCTGGAACCCCCTCAAGGACCCCTGGGGGTCCCCAGACCCCAGTTTGACAACCACTGCTCAAGAGCATTTAATAAACAACTGGGAAGGGCCTTGGGCAGTCCTTTCATGAGGAGGAGGAGGGACTAGGACAGGTGGGTGTTCTTGTAGGAGGAGGCGGAGGGACTGGTTCAGGTGGGAGGTGCTAAGGTGAGAACCAGGTATACTTAATGAACTGGAGGCGTGTCCACATGAAAACATAATTTTAATACTTTATGTACACTATTTTGAAAAAAATCTTCCTACTAGTATAATCATAATACTTGATGATCATGTTTTAGGTGGGGGAAAAATCACTGAAAATCACAACACCCCGTCTTTATGAGTCAGGGTGAAACAAAAGCTATTGTGCATGCTGGGTCATTGTTGACTGCTACACTAAATGGAACATAACTTAATAATGAATAATTGGTAAATTAATACTTAAAAATAAATAAAATAATAATTAATAATAATAATAATTATTAGCATCATTGGTAACACTGTGCATATGATCTTGGTATATTGTATACACCAACAGCATTTTTTCAGTAGCAGGCACATTACTTTATGTAAACAACTTCAAAGTATCTTCTATATACAGCAGTTTAGGTTAGGTTCAAGCATATTAAAGTGCAAGAAAAGGACAGGAGAGGGAGGAGGTGTGAGGGATGTTGGACTAAAGATTAAACTTGCAGAAAATAAATAAATACAAGTTCAGGGGTCGGGCCCTTGGTAGGGTGCTTTTCATTTCATTTACATAAATACTCAACTAGCGGTTGTATTTGTATTTGCTCAACTAATTAATGAACGTGGAATCTGGAAGTACTGTCATAATACACAACGTTCCACCTGGAACTACTCTGAGACATACCAACTGTGTCATGATGAATCACTGCAGAGGATCAGGTGAAGTAAAGAAACAGTTACACCATGCCGAAGAAGAGGTGAACACGCACTGTCGGCAGCTCACACACACTGCCAAGCACTGTAATTCATACTACTTCAGATTCACATCCATTCTTTATTGTCCTCCATGGAGGGCATTCGTTTTCACAGTCTGTACACAATTAAACACTCAAAACAAGTATTTAAACAAGGACATCACAACACCAGTCTAGTGCGCCCGGGCAATCTAACCACTTAAGCCTCAGATACAGTTCTTTATGTTATACGTGTTGCACAAAAATAGCTGATCTACAGTACATGCTCACAATGCTTCACGATGCGATGCGTTGTGAGCTTGTAGATCGGCTATTTTAACAATTTGGGGAATTGTTTGACACTTTTACAACTGTTTGGCTACAATGACATGTCTTGGCCAAAATAGGGACACCAGAGTTAATGCGGTTAAGACAGTGATTGCTGAGGGCACAAAACCCCTCAGAAAGTGTTTTTTTTTTGCAGAGTACTGCACTGTAGCTGTCTATATCTGCGTCCAGAGGGGAGGAGGATTAAGCAGGGGTTGAGGGGTGGCTGGGTGGTGGGGTTGTGTGCTATGGTTAGTGTTCTGCAAGTGGTGGCAATGTCAGTGAGGGCTGGCAGGTCGGGTATGGGGAGGCCAATTATTTTATAGGATGTTAGAGTTAGTCCTACTGTCGTTACGGTGTGTATAAATGTATGTATAAATCCATGACAGAAATGATGAGTTTCTCTGTACTTTTGTCGGGCGGCACTTCCCTGTCCGGCTGGCTTTCTCAGTCACCATCAACAAAGGCCAGGGGCAAGAGAATGAACTAGTTGGCATATAGCCTTCTCCTCCATGGGGAACGAGACCCAGCAGTGTGAAAGTTTTTATTGAAGCTGATGGGGAGGGAATAACGAACAATATGGTTTTTAAGGAGCTGCTAAAATGCTAAGTAAGTTGCTGTATTTTTGGCACTGACAGTACATGTACTGTATGTATGTGCATGTACACTATGCAGACAGGTGACAAGAAAAAAACTAAAACAACAACATAAAGTGCCATAGTAAGGTGTTGCGCCTCCTCGAGCTGCCAGAACAACTGCAATGCACCTTTGTGGCATAGATTGTAGAAGTGCCTGGAACCCGAGTGAACTCTGAAATGTCAGGACTGCAGACAGACTCACTCCCTATTTTCCACCACAGTCTGAAAACTCACCTCTTCAGTTTCTACCTCACCCCCCTCGCACGCCGTATTCCTTGAGTCACTTCTTGATGCCTTTTCAAATAGATGCTATGCAGATGTATGTTCGCTACTTGTTCCCATAATTACGTTGTAGACCTATGCTATTTACATACTGTTTGCTTGTCCACAAATGCTAAGTAGACTTAATGTTCCATTTAGCACCTTTGTCAAATGGTGTTATATTAGATTATATTAGAGGAGCTGAATAACCAGTAAAAAAAACCTAAAGAACCATACAGGGGCTTAACAGGTTCTTTGTATGCCAGCCGCTCCGTAATATAGCACCTCACCCCCCCCCCCCCCCCCCCCCACACACATTTAGATATGAACATTTTTTTCTATTTACTTACCATCTACACTCATTGTAACTTACTCTGATGTTTGTTCACTTTGTAAGGCACTGGATAAGAGTGTCTGCTAAATGCCTAAATTGTAATCGAGAGAGAGAGCACCATTCTTCCAAAAGATATTCCCTCATTTGGTATTTTGATGGTAGAGAGCGCTGTATTAACACGTTGGTCCCCCCAAGTCTCCCGTAGATGTTAATGAGATCTGATAAATGGCCATAGCGTATGATTTGCATAATTTATATTCAAGCCATTCAGTGACCCCTTATGCCCTGTGGATGGGGGCATTGTCACCCTGAAAGAGACCACTCTCATCAGGATGGAAAAGTTTCATCATATGATAAAGGTGATCACTCCACATCAGCATAACTGTCACCCTGTCACTGTCAGTATCAACATTCAGGCCTGTACCGTTCTCTTGGTGTATGCCACATATGTATACTCACACACTTGTCAAGAATATGGTGAAGGATCACTCATCTTATATATAATTTTTTTCAATGTCTATAGACTATAGCTGATCTGCAGGCTTACAATGCCTCTCAACGTGATGCATTGTGAGCTTGTAGATCTGCACATTTTTGTCAAAATGTTCCCCTATGACATGCAAAAAGTGAGCATACCTATGTTCCCTAAGCCCTATGTTCCCTCAAACCTACAACCCTAACCACGGCCATTACCCTGACCTTAACCTTAATACCTACCAGAGGCTGGCTCGTGCAGCTATCTATAGGGTTTACCCTGCTCAGAATAGGGTTCAAGTGGTTAAGGGGTGGGGCAGGAGGGGCAGGAGAGGCAGGGAGAGGATGTAGGGGCAGAGGATGCTGGGGTAGGTTTTGTGGGAAGGAGAGGAAGGCATAGGGTGAAAAGTTAGAAGCTTTGCACTAGTCAGTTTTACTCATGATCAATTTCTGCTGCCTGTTTTAAAATTGGATTTTTTTTTGTCAGCTGGAGAATTCAAAAACTTTAGGGTATATCACAGCGATGGAAAGCAACAGATAAGACTATAGAGGAAGCAGATGGTAATATTGATCAGCACATAATTTTGAAATGGTGATTATACTTTATCAGCACTACTGTACTTCAAAGCTGTGACATTTTGTATCAGCGACACGCTAACTTATCACAATTAAGTATTCAACAGAGCTGTTATAGCAGACTAGAAATTGACCTTTGGGCCTAAATTAGAAATGAGTTGCTCTATTTTTCTCCATGGGCCATGATCATAAATTATGATATTAACACATCTCTTTTTTCCCTCCCTTTCTATTGCTTAAATGCCTCTGCAAACCATTTTAAGAACAGACAATTGATTTGTCCGCCCATATGGAACTCATCAGATACTCGCAGCAATCTAACTGTAGAACCATTTTTGCTCCACAAAATAATGTGAATAAAAATAATTCACCATTGCGCCACAATGACAAATGTAGGACATCTCATTCAATGTGTGACAAGAGAGAGGGCCTTACGGGAAAAGAACACTTAGAGTGGGTATGGTTACAGGGCAGAACCTCCAGGGGCATAGGCGCCGAATTATGTGCACACTCCCGGGGACTCAACTCGAATCGAGCGCTGGTTGTGTTGGCTGTGCTGTCCGCCTCGGCAGGGTCACGGACACTGCCGCTGCTCGTGCTCGCTGCTCGTGCTCGCTGCAGCAGCTGCGATGGGCGTGCTATTCGCCTCGGCAGGTTCTGGCGCTGGGGTCTTGCTGGGCCTGGGAGCGAAGAAATGTAGCGTCTTTGCCGGCAGCCCGTCGGCAGGTCTTGGTTCTAGCACTGGCGGCACCAGGCGGGTCTTGCTGGCGTCGCTGCTGTCCTTTGCCGCCTCGGTAGATCCCGGGGTCTGGCTGGCAGACGTGGCGAAATGTAGGGTCTTCTGGGTGAATCTCTTCTTGGCTGGAGGTAGCTTCATCTTGCTGTACAATAATGAGTGCGGTCAAGCCACTCACTGTGCTAATTTCAACTCTACCTGCCAGGTGAAGACAAACCGTATACATTTGCATGCCTATGGGAGCACGCCCCATCAATGGAATGGATGCCTACGGGAGCACGCCCCACCAATGAGTGGACAGGTTGTCCGAGCCAATGGGCGAGCTACTGTAATGGTAATGTAAATCTGGGCCCGTGCGACGGCGCTTGAGTCAGGTGCTCGTCATTTCTCCCAGGGTCTCGAGCGAGGATCGGCGCCCTGTATACGCAGGATCGGCGCCCTGTCCAGGGGTGTCATTTGGGGTTCCAGGGGATGGCAATATGCGTGCATGCGTGCGTGCGTGCATTTTCCATCTCCTGGATACACTAAGGGTGTAACAAAGTTGATTAAACGACTGAAAATTCAGTGAAAATGGTCACTGAAGTTATGATTCAGGAAATCTGAAAAATTTGACCGAAACACTGCAGGAGGGTTATAAAACAGACCTTTGTATTTTGGGCATGTCATTACAGGCCCTTTTTGTCTCCGCCAGGCCGAAAGGCATGGCAAGAGAGTATGTTTTGCACCCTGTCCGTCCACCCGTCCGTCCGTGTGTCCGTCCGTGTGTCCGTCCGTGTGTCCTGTCCGTCCGTTAGCAGCTAATCTCCGGCACCGTTGGCCCGGTCGCTGCAAAACTGTGCACACACACTCCCTCGATGCCAATTCAGAACCTCTGCCTCAAATTTTTCACATGGGCTTGTCATAGCGCCACCAGGAGGCCGATTTGTGCAAAACCCATTTTTTAATATTACTCCTACAGATTTGATCCAAATGTCATGCAAATCGGTACACAGTATCTCTATAGTCATGTGATCAACACAGATCTGTCCGATTTTCCAGATTCCATCCTCATTGGCTAAGGTTGGCTTTAAAAATTTGCAGGATTGGTCCGTTTTGAACAAAATGCCTCAAATCATGAAAGCATCTTGCGATTTCCGTGAAATGTCACTCGCACAATCCCACTAGGCCGAGGAAGAAATGCCACCCTTTTCACATTGGCCTGTTATAGCGCCACCAGCAGGTCTAATTTAGCTAAACACATTTTTGGAACAAACCTCTATCTAAAAAACATTGTTTTTATGAAATGACGCCCCTGGGAACCTCCACTTTGTCCATCCCATCTCACCTCTGGGGAGTGGCTCCGGCACCGCACCTATTTCTCCACATCAGGAGTGTGGGTCCTTAACCTTGCCCATACAGCTTTAATCTTCCAAATGCTGCTTGAGGATTTGAATTTCCGCACATCAATCTCAAGCCCCGGTCCTGTCTTGATTAATGGTCCCCATCTATCACGGCGCCATGTGGCGCACAGACCTCGCCCCGCCAGACAGCTTTGCTTTAGAATAATGGGTGCACTCCATCCCAGTTCCTACCGTGCAATGATTGTGCATCTTTTTGATCTATCTGTCAAGCCCCTCTGTCAAGAGGGACAACGGGGGACAGTGCAGGGGAGGCAATCGGGGAAAGTGAGGCATTGCGGTTTTTGTGTCCTACCTGGATAGGATGAGACGAAAAGCCTTCTTGCAAGTACAGTAACTGGAACTCTTGTCACATGCTACTCTATGCTACTCTATTACTTTCTCTCTTTCCCTCACTCTCTCTGTCTGACACACACACACACACACACACACACACACACACACACACACACACACACACACACACACACACACACACACACACACACACACACACACACACACACACACTGAACCATGGAGCCTCAGAGACATTCTGTCTGCCATCAATAACCTTGGCAGAGTGTCTCCACTAATGCTGACTCCAGGTTCTGTTCATGTCTAGGCTTCATTAATATTCCACAAGTGTACATAGAGAAAATAACACACACGCGCGCGTACGTACGTACGTACATGTACACGTACACACACACACACACACACACACACACACACACACACACACACACACACACACACACACACACACACACACACACACACACACACACACACACAGTGTACATGTTATTGTATGTAATGTATCTGAATTATAACTGTCTCTGAACATTTTCATGTTAGATACAAGACATGATTATAATGTGCTTTTGGTTTGCTTTTGATTGCTTATATTGTCTCATGACATCGTCATATTGGAGTTAAATTTATTATAAAATATTAAGGCATTTTATGATACCGTGTTCAAGCGGTTCAATATGCTTAGAATGCACAATTATGCCTCCTAGAATGCATCATGTACAACTTGCCTCTTGTGCCTCAAATGTTACCAGACATTTCCCTGAACATAATCACCATTTTGCAGGCTTACATTGCCAGAGACAAGAGACATAGGGATATCGCTACAGTGGCTGTGAGCAGGTGCAACCAGAAATATGCAAATTGCTGGGTCATTAAAGAGGTGCAACTCTTGCTCTCAGTAGCCTGAAACAAAAATGCATTTTAATTAATCCATTTAAAAAAGTCTTTGACATTCCTTCGTCAGAATGCTAAAACTCTTTGAGGAAAGATGATGACATCCTCTTGAATAATTTGGAGTCTGAACCTAATAAGCAGAGGTGGCCAATGCTTCCCTGCTCTAAGAGCATTGGAAATGGAGTCATAATCAGCAACATACTGGAAAACCAAAATACAAGCAAAACACAAACTTAAAGTTAGATTAATTATAAAAGTAATCAAGGATGTATCCAATATATTTCTCTAGACTCACTCAAGACTGTATTGTCTTATCTGTTCAATTCCAAACTAAAATAATTCACATTGAGAATGGCCTCTCTCCTTATATACACTGCATTTCACATGGCATAGTAATTTTCACATCCTTTTGTGTTGTTCTTATCCAGAGAACTACGCATGCTGACTAGGATAAGCAGCCTCTGATTAATCCAGAGGACATAATATACAGAACAGCAGGTCAGACAAGAGTTTTAGACAAGAGTTTTAGCATTCTGACGAATGATTTGTAATGGCATGAAAAATATATGACTATTTTACATTGATTAATTTAATTTTAATTACAGCAAGAGTTGCTCACAAGAGCAAACACTTTATCTACTATAACAATAAATATATTTCTATGATAAATACATTTGGAACAGCTCTATTGACGATGAGAAAGCATTGTGTATTGACACAGGCACAAATAATTTTGACCATACACAACAGAACCACAGATGAAAGAGGCAATTATTTTGTCCATTCATGTACTGAATGATAATAGTCTTTTCACCTCAACACACCAGAGGCGTGACAATATCTTGTGACATTTCCCCTCTGTTTTGGAAACACTTGTTTTCTTCTGAATTCTGAAAACAATTAGCTGCATTTACGCCCGTCTCTCAGCAAAGTAATTATGTGCCACCCGACCGAGCCCCTCATATGGGCATGCTGATATTCTGTGGAGTCTTGAGCTATTCATGCCTTTAAACGAGCCATTCATCACTGTCAGACAAATATTCTTCTCTATTGATGGTGTTTTTGTGTGTCTCATTACAGGCAGACAGGAGAACAAAAACTCTTAGTCCCTCTGGAAAACACATGAGACTGGCAGGAATGTGTCTTTCTTTAATTGAGAACTCAAGCCTAGCTCCGATATAAAAATGCCATCAACACCCACTCTCCTCTAACCGGTATATTTCTTACTTAATATTTGCCAGCAATATTTTTCTTTCTTTCTTTTGTTTTGTTTTTAAATGTCGCAGCCATATTACATTGCCCATTGGGACAGGCACTGATATGTGCAGTATTGTTTGGTTGCCTGTTGCTGACATTTCGACCGGCTGGATATTGCTGCTGTAATTCCCCAAACATCACCTGCTGGTCCACTGCTCATGTCAGTCTGTCTCAGGCTCACCGAGGACCAGTGGACAGGCGGGGAGGGAGGGAAAATAGGAGGGAGGCATGTTAAATTGTCCATGAAGACTTCAGTTCTTGAATTAAATTGAAAAAAGCACAGGGCCCTGATAGATTCCATGCACAGTCTTTCGTGGATTCTTATAATGTATAGTGGGCTTCCGAACTCCATTTGAAAAGTAGTGAAGTGTGAGTGTGTGAGTGTGTGAGTGTGTGAGTGTGTGCGCGTGCATGCCTGTGAGATGGAAGGACTAACTGTATAAGCCCCTTTCCAACTGGACAAAAAAAACATTAACACCCACTAACATCTGGCTCTTGTCTTTATGGGGATAGGATACAATCAGCATTCAGTCCCGGGACAAATGACTCTGCCGTATTCACAGATATTTATTGGCTTCAGCTCCAATCGGCAGTGACGGAAAATGACACCTGGATAGACACACTTTGTAGACACACATTTTCTGGTGCAGAAAAGGCTTTCTTCTCCTGGTTCGAAGGGAATAGGAAAGGAGACCAAGGACTCTACAGTACGACTATTTCATTCATATTTGACCCTAATTGTAGATATGTTTGAACTGGATAAACAATGTATGAGCACATTAAAGGTTATACCAAAGTAAAAAATAAACTGTGAGGTAATTTAAAATGTGTTGTAATCAGTAACAAACCCCCCCTACCTCTAGCCTCTATCCTTTTCATAATCACAAGCAATCCCAAAACAATTATTGTGGTTTGGATAGTTGTAATTGCCTATTGCCTCTAGGCAGCATGCGCCTGAGAGAGAGGAACACAGAGAGAGAGAGAGAGAGAGAGAGAGAGAGAGAGAGAGAGAGAGAGAGAGAGAGAGAGAGAGAGAGAGAGAGAGAGAGAGAGAGAGAGAGAGAGAGAGAGCTACTTGTAGGCCCTGATGTCAAACTTAATCAAACACATGTTTTTTTGCAGGTTTCCCCGTGTTTAACCACTTTCAGTCTGGAATCCGTTTGGGTATAATATTATAGTCCAATTTTTTTTCTCAAAAAAAGTTCTAAAATGGCGCAAATAGAAAATATACTTCTAGATCAGATCACGTTTCAATCTCTGCATTTGGATTAAGGTGGTAAAAAAATCTGCATACTGTCAAATTTAGGTGGGAAAAGGCTATGGGTATTGTGCATCTTTATACAACTTTATATTTCAACCAATATAACTAACACAATACTGTGTTAGTTATTCTTAAATATCTTAAAATCCAGCTGAAGTGGTCACCCACTAGTCTAGTTTTTTTTGTGAAATGACACTTCTGTACCTCCACTTTGTCTGTCCCATTTCACCTCTGGGGAATGGCCTGCGGAAAATGTTTTGCTTCACCAGCGGGGTGAGGAGTGCTGCAGACACATTTAGGCACCGTCTTACCGCTACGTAAGCAGCCCCAGGACACTATTTTGGCGCTGTTACTTGCAATAGTACAGTCTTTTTTCATGTTTGGCCTTTTGGCTTTTGGTTTCCCCAGTCCACAGCCCCTATAGCCCATGCATAAAGCCCTTACATTTTCACAGACTAACAAGTATAGTTGTATTGTGCCTGCAGCCTGCAGAACTAATGGAGTATGTGGGATTTGGGGTCCTCTATCATGCCTAATAGTGACAATAAATACTGTAAATATAAGAGCACTGTGCATGAGGTGATGGCAACTAATTACATACTGTAGCCTTGCTAATAGCTCAGTGCATAACATCTCATTTAAAACACCACTGTACTTTTTACCACTTTAACTATCTAATGTTTGTATTACCGAGCCTATAATTTATTCTCTGCTACCAATTGACCCAGACAGTCAGGAAATAATATAGTAGCCCATACAGACCACACCCCTCAGGCGCAGATTCCCGTCTCAGCATAAGAACAATGCATGGGCTATATTTTTACAAGAGTGAAGCAAAAAATCACCAGTGTCCCAGGAGAAATCAGCTCCATATTTCATTCACAGCAATGAGATGAGTGTAGGCTGATATTGAACATTTCAGTTTTGCACCGTCCATCTTGTTTACGGTAATGGCAAGGCAAAATTTATGAAATAATTTGGTATCCACAGCTATGAAACTGTCTGTATTTGGAGAGGTGAGGCTTTGTAAGTTATTTTATGAAGCAAATCATCTTTGGGAAAGTGAAAGGCCTAATGAGTACAGGCTTTTGGAGAGGTTAGGCTTTGTAAGTTATTTTATGAAGCAAATCATCTTTGGGAGAGTGAAAGGCCTAATGAGTACAGGCTTTTGCTTGCCAAAATCACATTTATTTACTAAGTGTACGCAAATGTATTTTCTCCATGTGGACCCTGCTTTTATTCCCATTCAATCATCTATATGCTTTAGGCACTCTAGCATAGTTTTTTTGTGATAGTGGTGGTTTGGTAATTGTGTTGTCTATTCAGGTACACTAAAATGCATACCTTTTGTACCATACAATAAGTATAAATCGTAAAGTTGTACTTTATCTGAAAATCTTTTTAAAAAATACCTTAAAAAATAGAGAAAGCACATTTAAATGTTACCTTGTTGCCTCTCACAGTCCAGACATGGACAGCTGCTATGTCCCATGATACTGCTATAATTTATGGGGAGAATATTAAACACTAAGCACTATTGATCCCCCACTCTTTATGTGATGTCATCCTGCTGGGAATATCTGCTGGGGCTTGTTAGATACCCGTGAGAGGGAGAAAAGATCTTGTCATGCTCATATTTTTTGTTGGCGGAACTTACGGGTCTCATTGTCTTTTCAAAGTCAAAGGCTATAGCGTAAGCCTGTTTCTTTGACAGCAGTTAAGGGCTGCAGGCAGTATGCTTTCTCTGTCCCCGGCACCTATCATTTATTAAACTGATGTCGATAGATGATAAATGGTGGGAACACATCCAATGTTATTCCAAAAGTACCACTAATCCCAAGGGCAGATAGAAACGGTTGGAAATAAAATCTCCCAGTATTACTATCTTAGATTTTGTGCTTGTGGAATGTATGAACGCCAAGTTCATTAGCACGCATGAAGAAACCCTTTTTTGACAGAGCAGTTTAAAGCCATTCAAATCGTTAATATTAATCATAATCAATGTGTTTATGCTAGATTTAACAATGGCACAATAACCCAAATGAGTCAATAAAACAGCAATAATAATAATGATAAAGAAACTTGATGCAGTAGATCATGCTAGACTTGATTATGTAACAAATACAACAGTTTTATGGAAATCCCCATGAACAAAAATAAAAAAGAAAGAAACATTCACGCTATATATAGTTTTCTTTTTCTTTCCTTTTCTATAAGGTTTTACTTTTTCTTATTGATTTTTTTCCTTTGTGCATTCCTACCATACATAACTTGTTTAAACAAAAATATGTTCATTCTATTTACAGTTGCTAAACATCTGGGTTCATTGCAATCATTTAACCCTGAACATTAGAACACGCTCACTCAACAGTCTCCTAATTTATACCTTTCTCATGATAAACATCTCAACTTGCCATACCTTTCCTTTTCTATAAGGTTTTACGGTAGCACTTGCTATGCATCCTATGTGTATAACGCATCTGTTATAAATCTGACTATACAGGGTTATGAGCAGATTATAATGCCTTATAAGTATGTTCATGATGCGTTATTATACACATAGGATGCATAGCAAGTGCTACCGGTTTTACTTTTTCTTATTGTTTTTTTTCCTTTGTGCATTCATACATAACTTGTTTAAACAAAAATCTATTCATTCTATTTACAGTTGTATATGCTAAACATCTGGGTTCATTGCAATCATTTAACCCTGAACATTAGAACACGCTCACTCAACAGTCTCCTAATTTATACCTTTCTCATGATAAACATCTCAACTTGCCGAGAATCGACTACAGGAGCCACTTTCATGTCATGGTGGGAAAGACGTTTTCACTTCTCGTTGCACATCCTGCCTCTGTGCTCCTGTTAGATGATGCAAGCCATCTACAGGCCTAGCTTTATCCTCAGCGTTACAGAACCTAGCTGTTATGCTGTCTGGAAGCGACAACCTACCAGGAATGCGAGGGACATTCATCAGGTCCCCAACCTCCCTCAAACTCTGCCTGGATGGTCCAACGCAAAAAGAAAGAAACATTCACGCTTGATTCAAGTTGATTTCGTCGACTGAAACTATGACGAAAAATATTCGTCGAATGCCTTTTTTCACTGACGAAAACAAAATAAAAACAAAACAAAAACTAAGCTATGATGACTAAAACTATGACTAAACATACTGACAATTTCGTCAACAAATTAAAACTAGACTAAAATGTTGGGGAGGGACTAGTGGAGAAGAGATCCAGTAGAACTAAGCCAAGTCATCATGGGTCCGTGGGTGTGTCAAAGACCAAAAATAGCTAATCTACAAGCTCACAACGCGTCGCAGCGCAACACGTTGTGAGCTGGTAGATCGGCTATTTTCGGCATGCAGCTAAGTGAAAATCAGCCATTTCGGCCTCATGGCCCGCCAAAAATACATTTAATCTAATTCATCATCTAAATCAACTGTAGATTTAGTCGACTAAAATCTTATGGTATTTCGGTATTTCAGGTGAGTAAAATATGACAAAAACTAAACAGAACTTTATTCAAAAGACTATGACTAAAACTAAATAAAAATTTGCTGTCAAAATGAACACTCCAACGCAACCATACCCCAACAGATCACGTCGCCCCCATTCCAACTCCAACACGTGGGCCCCTGGATTGACAGTTACGATTACGAGTTTGTGCCTTCTACTACTCTCCCTACACGCCCTGGTTCACCTGCATGATCAAAACATAGAACGACAGAAGATGTACAAACAATATTAAAGATTAAGACAGAAGTCCCACTCGGTGGTGTTTCGGGTTCTTGTGCATCTGCCCAAACCACTACTCTCTCCCCAGCACTGTGTCTGCAACAAAGAGCTTACTATTGGGCCTGAAGCGAGTACGTACTTCAACAGATGTAGCACTCTTTGTGCTGCACAGTGAAACCCCTGGATTCCCCAGAGCAGACATACTGTAGCTGTAAATTCATTGTGGAAATGGGTGCAGATTATAGCTTAATTAGCCAGGGCTTTAGCAGCTATGTGCATGCTTACACGCACACACACACACACACCCACATACTACACACCCACACACACACACCAACCCAGTCTCCAGGCTGGGCACACACACACGCACGCACATGCACACACACGCACGCACGCACGCACGCACGCACGCACACACACACACACACACACACACACACACACACACACACACACACACACACACACACACACACACACACACACACACACACACACACACACACACACACGCACACACGTGCGCGCATGCACACACACGCACGCAGGCATGCTCGCACGCACGCACACCGCACACACAAACACACACGCACACGCACATGCACACGCACACGCACGAACACACACACACACACACACACACACACACACACACACACACACACACCACACACACACACAGAGAGAGAGAGTAAATCAAACAAACAGAAAATACAAACATAAACCTGGAGTAACATCCCCTGCACGCACGCACGTGCACACGACTGGCACACACACACACACACACACACACACACACACATGCACGTGCACACATAGACATGAAAGGGGGCTTGAGCCCCTGCCCTTTTACCTGTCGCTAAAAAAGTGCCCTCTCCAGCATGAAAAAAAAAATTAATAATAAACGAAAAATGTATTTCAACTACCCCTAGCAGCCTAACGGTAAGGCCGACAGAAATGTCAGTGGATGTGTTGGATGCAGCTCAAAGTGAACTTTACTCAGGTATCTAGTTTGTCGCCGTACGACCTTCCTAACCCGAGTTATTAAAGAAAAACGGGCGACAATGGCCAAAATTCAATCGAAAATCGGCGATCGAAAACGAGCGAAAGTGTCCGTTTTCAAGATGTTTTGGCCATTATCTCTGGAACAGAAGGACCAATCTGCTCAGTTCAAAGCTTTTTGGGTGCGTGACTTTGAGGACATTAAGCACGCAATGATACCTCTTCGGATTTGTCGGGTTTTCGGGCCTAAAAGTATGGTAATTGTTTGTTAAAAAAAATATCCAGTAGGTGCCCTTTTCAAATTCCAGCCCCTGCCTCTCCAAATCCTTCTGCACGTCCCTGCACACACACACACACACACACACACACACACACACACACACACACACACACACACACACACACACACACACACACACACACACACACACACACACACACACATACACACACACACACACACACACACACACACACACACACACACACACACACACACACACACACACCTCTAAAAGCAATTTATGCCAATGCCTCCTTCAAGGATGCAAGTATACTGATTTCTTTGACATCCTCGTCTTCTGCAAACAAGTCTTTTCTGTGATCGTATCTCTTGTGGCTCATCCAAAGTCCTCAGTCTTCCAATCTACAGAAGGCATCTCCATTATAGCACAGCTCTCAGTTTTACTGCGTGAGATGGGTAGCTCTGTCTTCAGAGCAGCCCGTGGCCATGGTGAGATGGGAATATTGCCTACTGGACAGCAAGATCTAGCCCCAACTGTTGCTGAATTAAGATCCAACACAGTAATTAGACACTAATTAGAGACTGCATGGTCATAGTTTGCCATATGAATAAGAGAACCAAATAAATTACCACTTGAAATAGGTTGTTGTTATGTGGGGGAGATGAATATCTAAATATGCATTGAAACATTCATAATTTAAGTGAAAAAAAAAGAAACAGTCATTCATTTATCAGATAGTTCTCTTAGCTTGTCATTTCTCCTTGATATTTTTGAATTACAGTACATGAGGATTGTCTGTCATTTGACCAATGAGCATTCACATAATCCACTTTGATATTGGGAAACAATGTATCATTCTTGTATGCATGAATGACTATTTGAATAAAATAATATCACATATTTCACACAGGGAGACATAATGCACAGTTACAGTAGCATACAGTACGATAGTGAAAATTATTCTTGAGACTTGACAATCTTAACAATTACTCTGCTATGTCAACTGATGCTATGGTAATATCAAATTAGTCACTGATTTAAGATCCTCTAGCCTATACACCCTGTCTTGTACACATCAGTTACACCTAGACCTAGTTGGAGCTCCACAGCCGCCAATTGCCATGAGCTAGACTAATTATAAAGTATTCATATCGTTGCTGTCGGGCAGAAAACTTATATCTCCATATATCAACTTTTTTATGTTGTTTTCATAAATTAATGCCCTACTTTGTCGTATGACAGTGTCAAGTAAAAGTAGCGGAAAATAGCTGATCTACAAGCTCACAATGCATCTGCTATTTTTGCTATTTTTTAAAAAGTGTTTAAGTCTGTCTGCAGGTTTAATAAATATTGAGCCTAAATAATAACCACATTGGATCCTTTGGAACACAGGTTAATTTCCTGAAAAGCAACTGTTTTGGACATCTGACAGACAATGATATTATACTTGGTAGCACAGGGATCACCCTTTATACCATCTAAGATTGTTGCTGTTGGCTGCATGTGTGTTTTCAGACAAACAAACTGGAGACAATGTCAACATATTGACTAACTGTCCCTTTCTTTTCCTCACACACGCTGCTTAATTCAACCTTGTTTTGCCTGAATGCTAGACTGGCAACCCAGGCCATATACAGTAAGTATATCTTGGCCTAAGTCTACATGAACCAGGCCCACTCACGTTGTCACATACGACAATAATAAGAGACTGCAATTTCCGTTGATCATTTGTGTTTCAAATGACGTCGTTACAAAGTCATCCAATCAAAATCTCTGTTACAGAGCCATTCAATAAGAATCAACGGAAAAGCTGCCATCCAATCAGAATTACCATTACAAAGTCATCCAATCAGAGTCTCAGTTACAAAGCCCTCCATTTAATCACATGTAGTTATTAACTCATTAAACAGAATCACCATCATAAGGCCAGTCAGAATCACGTTACATAGCCATCCAATTAACAGAACGATTACAAAGCCGTCCAATTGAATTGCCATTATTTAACTGCCCAATCAGAATTGTCATTACACACTTGTCCAGTCACAATTGTGGTTACAAAGCCATCAAATCAGAATCAGAATCAAAATCTCTTACTTATGAAATTGGTTTGATGAAGGGTGCTTCACGGTAAAATGTTTCGTGTTAATTTATCCATTGGTAACTCAGTGTATAAATGTAATTTGTGTACTGTATGTACTAATGTGTTCTGTATGTACTAGTGTGTACTGTATGTAGTTATAGTAGTAGTAGTAGTAGTAGTAGTAGTAGTAGTAGATTTAGTTGTAGTTGCTATTGTTAAACCTCCATGACAGATGCAATTCAGAAGGGGTCATATATGTAGGCTAATATGACATACTGACATTGTTATGCAATGATCATGCACCTTTACTGACTTGCTGACATTACTGACAACTTGTTGCTGCTTTGGTCAGATGGGGCTACACGATTGGAGTAGTAATCTACTAGGATCATAAGTAAACCAAGAATCTATCATCAGTCTAACAATAGAATATCAGAAAATCTATGATCTGTACATTGAAACTATAAACACTATAGGATGCCAGGTCAACAATGACCTGGCATCTGTTTACATACTGTAACATGCTATCTAAATGACATTTTAGCCTTTGCATAAGCCTGCAAGTCATCGAGGCTAGGCCAAGTGCTACGGCAAGTGCTGCGGGCTAAGGTGGAGTCTGAAGAGGTGAGTCTTCAGGTTACGGTGGAAGATTGGGAGTGAGTCTGCAGTTCTAATTGCAATGGGGAGTTCATTCCACAGTTTGGGAGCCAGAAGGGAGAAGAGTCTGGGACGTATGGAGCGTTGTCCCGGATGCTTTAGCGAAGGTTCTGACAGCTTCCCAGTGTTAGCTGATCTGAGTGCCCAACCCTTGCAGCTCAAAAGACCTGAGAGTGACCATGATGATTGAACCCACAGAGTTCAATCATCATGCAAAGACTTTAATGGGAAACTGTCATATAATCAACATGATTTGAGAACACAAAAAGAAGAAGACTAAAGCCTCTAATCTAGTTGAAAATAGACATAAGTGGTTGAATCACTTGGCTTTCTCCTCCTCTTTGGGAGTACTTTGCTGTTTGCCCATTTTACATGGCATTGCCTTTGATCTTCTACAAATACAAATAAAAACATTTCCACTGTTTTGGGTCACTTATTCCACAATACTACACAATTTAAGAATTCATTTAACAATGATCAAAGGTAACAGCACATTTGAATAGTGGGTAAGTCGTTACATTAATTATTGTTCACCTGCTCACCATTTATTATTTACTTATGGGCACCAGACTACGCGAGGCCGAGGAAGAAATGCCACTTGACATTTTTCAAATCAGCCTCATGGTGGCGCTATAACAGGCCGATTCGTGTTTTTACCTATAATTGCACCGATCTGTGTAAAACTTTGTAAGTGCACTCCCTAGAGGTCAAGGAAACACGTTTGCCCTGCATTTTTCACATCTGCCTTTTATAGCGCCACCAGGAGGCTGGCTTATGTAAAACACATTTTTGGATATTACTCCTTCCGATTGTATCCAAATCTCACTCAAATCGGTACACATGATCTCTATAGTCATGTGATCAAAATGGAGCTCTTAGATTCTTAATATTCCAACCTGATTGGCTAAGATTGACATCTAAAGCTTGCAGGAGTGGCCCGTTTTCAACAAAATGCCGCAAATCATGAACGCGGGGTCCGATTGCGCTGAAAGTTTGCTCACACATTTGCACTACAATGAGGAAGAAATGCCACCCTTCCACATTACCCTATTATAGCGCCACCAGCAGGTCTAATTTAGCAAAACACAAACTTTTTTGGAACAAAATGCCTCAAATCATGAATGCAGCGTCCGATTGCCATCAAAGGCCTAAGAAGAAATGCCACCCTTTTCATATTATAGTGCCACCAGGAGGCCACGATAACTTACCTGACCTGGCGGAGACCTGTGCTCCGAGGAGCTGTAATATTACCACTGTAATAGAGGTTCGGGCCACTACGCGGCCCTCACACCACCGCCGATCCGACAAATATTCCATTATGGCATTTTCTATACCCATAAATGGAGATCTCAATATCTGTCTATCCGTGTCACTTTTATGCCCATACATGGACATCCCTCATGTCATCAGTAATTATATCCATATATGGCATATGCCCATATATGGCCATATCGGTCAGATTGACTGTTCTGGACAACCACGTATCCGACAGACTTGACACCGGGCAGTTGGCACCGCAATCCCTCAGGTCCACAGCAATGTGAGCGTAAATGTGTAAGTCGATCGGTCTGACGGTTCTCGAGATACGGGAACTACACGATTATTCTATTTATTTTACCTTTATTCTACCAGGAAGTCCCATTGAAATCAAAAATCTATTTTACCAGAGAGACCTCCAATCATAAAAACCCGTTATCAATTTCAGGGTTCTCTGCATTCAGTATACTAAACCAAATAAAACCACTATAGACTTGGAATATGAGGAGGGCTCTTTTTTCAGTGCAGTATTTCCAGACATCAGGGGAGGTCATGGGCTTGTGAGGAGGCCCATGGGGCTCTGAGACCTGATGCCAGTGCATGCCCTGCATATTTTAAAATAATTGTATTTGCTGCTTGTACTCAAGGCCATACCGGTTGACTTGTTTCTGAGCATTGGCAAGGTGACATTAGGTAGGTTGGGTGCTGCTAGATGTTCCCGGAGCTATTGTTTTTGTTTTCATATTTTCAGGTTGAGTTACGGTCTACTCAGGTCACTGAATATGGTAAATTGCTGAATTGATTTCTTTCTCTTATTACACGTGGAGGTTGACTGCACACATGCAATCAAAGCTCTCCGATTTTTTAGGCATGTCAACTATCACTCGTAGATTCACACTCATTCTCCAACCTCTGGAGAAATGTTTTGATCAGTACCATATACGCCAATACAAAGTGTTTTAAAGAAAGCCAGACCAATGTTTTAACAGCAAGGTTTATAGAGAATAATTGTAGAGCAAACAAAAAAAAAGATGGGGGAGGGGAATGGTGTAATTTGTGCCGTAAGTAAGGTCATGACTGATAATTTGGGAAGTCAGCACCATGGACAGCACCACTGCACTAAAGGCTAATTTGCCATAACGACTTGTCCTTATTCCTCCCTAGGAAAAAATATCCTTTGATGTTAGCTTAGACTTTGAGGCATATGAAAGTGGATGTTCGGAACTGTTGACCTGGAAAGCACTGCCAGCCAAGCTCATTTGAGCAACATCAATGAAGGTGACCTCTGAACAGCAGGGCTCATACTGCAGTGGCAATGCTTCAAATACTATTTAACTGGTAAAAAAAAAGACAGAAAGTAAGAAATTAAACTGCTTTGTTCTCATTCAGTCCCTTCCGTCAAAGATGTCATTTGGAGATACAGTTGTGGGTAATGTTGCAATTAGTAATATGCTCTGCATTTAATGTTCACTCAAATGAGGTTCTGTCTGAGCGAAAGCAATTTGAGAGTCAGGGATACGTGTAGGCCAGAGTGCACAAAAGGAATCGCTCTGGCCATGATTTGAATTGCTGATGAGAAGGACCTTGACTAACCCTTGACAGCTGCAGCTCACCTCTCTAGTAAAATGCAGCTGTACTTGTCATAGCACCTTGTCTTCCTTCACATCTAAGTTGCTAATTGATGATTCTATCCACAAAAGTTGTCCTCGATTCATTGTAGAACTACAATGTTAAAGAGGTGGTGCCATAGTTTTGCACTTTTTCTGTTTTTCATGTGTCTTTGAGGTTGATAGAACTTCATTAAGCCCCCTGTTGGTATTTTTATGGTGTTTTTCTCTGACTATTTTGAGTTTCTTCCTGGAGGCTGAAACCTTGAGAGTCAAACGTGCCAATAGAAAAACAGCCATTTAATGACACAGTAAAAATATACCCTCCCCCTCATTATCATAACACAACAGGTGTGGGCATGAGGAGGAGGAGGGACTAGGACAGGTGGGTGGTGCTAAGGTGAGAACCAGGCATACTTAATGAACTGGAGGCGTGCCCACATAAAAACATAATTTTAACACTTTCTGTACACTTTTTTTGAAAAACAATCTTCCTCCTAGTATAATCATAATACCTGATGATTATGTTTTAGGGGGGGGGGGGGGGAATCACTGAAAATCACGGCACCCCGTCTTTAACACATTGAATGCCAGTCGCGTAGATCTACGCGAACCTATTTAAAGCCGCAGCGTGCCAGTCGCGTAGATCTACGCGAACCGCCGATTCCCATTGAAATCGCCCCAGGTGCACTTTCCGATTTTTTTGGATCCATTTCCGTTTCCGGTTTCCGGTCGGAAACAGAATTATTCGGGTTCCGGTTTTTTCGATCGTATCCGCTTCCTGTCTGGGATCCTGTTTAAAACTCGATTTTCTCGGTTGTTGTTTTTCTCCTCGCTGATCACTGTTTAGCGTCGATCCACTGTATCTTCAAGATGGCGGCTCGCATTTGGAAACTATTTTCGCTGGACGTTTCTCACAGATCCGCTGTGTGTTTAGAACCAAATGAACACGCACTTTTAACTTATTTAGCGAGGTCTGTGGCGACATGAAAAAAACAAAAAAACAACAATAAAACGCTGGCACTGGTGAGTACATTATGAGATTAAACTCTGGCATGGAATGTGTTAAAGGCAAGTGTAACAGTGAGCATGTTTTCTTTCATCAAAATTACATTTTAGAGTTTACTGATACACAGTATAATATTCAGTATTAATTTATACATTTGTAACTCTGAGAGTGTACACATGTAACCAAATGGACCCTTACGAGTCCATTTGGTTACATTCGAACACTTTCAGAGTTAGGGTACACATTTTGGCAGAGTGGCTCAGAGCTTCTGACTGAAGAACAAAACGTTAATATTTCCCCCCGGCCAAGTGGATTCCCCTTTAGCTATAGTGGTTAAGACGCTTGGCTTTAGTGTCCCCTCCAGCGTGTGAGACTCGGGTTCGAATCCCAGGCGCTACATTGGTACCATGACCTGGAGGGTGTTTCCTGGTGGGAGGGGAGGTTAAAGGGGGGTGAGTGTAGCCGAGTGCCTCAGAGCCTCTGCCTGAAGACAAAAAGCCTATTATCTCTCCAGGCTAAGGAGATTCCCCTTTAGGCTAGTGGTTAAACAGTTTGTCTTTAGTGTCCCTCCCCACGCGGGAGGGTTAGGGTTCGAATCCTGGGCGTCACAAATACACCGGGGGCATTGTTTTTGTGCAATTAATTTGCCCAAAAACATATTGTTTTGAACTGTTGTTGTTTGTGTCATGAGTACAACAAACAATGCAAATATTACACCAGAGTTAAAGCAACAGAACAACATTTTTTCACTGTGAATAAAAGCATCAACCTGTATAAATGAGACAACAACTAAAATCATATGAATACTTTGATGTGCAATATTCAGTGACACATTTTTGGATCATTTACTAATCACGCTCCCAGTGTGTAAGGACCTTAAAATCAACACAAAGGATTGTACTGTGTAGTGACTCTCGTGGGATGGCACTAGCAAACCGCCACTACGTATGGCCCTTATGGCACAAGAGTGACGGAGGTAGCATGCTCTCCTCCTATCAGTCACTATTTATAACCTGAACAATTAAGCCGAGGAGACCTTCATTAGCCTGCTGCTATTCAGCAGGACCCTGCGTCGCCTTGCCTGCCAGCCAAACAGGTGTTCCTTAATAATCACTGCCGAACTGCCAGCAACACTGGTTTGCGATTTCCCCTCCATATGCTTCAAGCTGTTAGGGATACACTGGTGAGAAATGACTTTTTGAGCCCTGTGGCAGAAACGTACAGCTACAGTTACTTACAGCTAAAAGAAAAGAGTCACAGAGAATTTGACTTACTGTAAGAAAGGTGGGTAGGCCTGACAATATCTTTCATTGCTACAAGCTGTGCTGATTCATGGGTGATATGAACTCATGGTGACTGGAGGTAGCATGGGGACTGTGAGGACTGGATTAAAATGTAGCCTATGGTGGCTTGTACACAATGTACAGTGGATACAAATTCTTATATCAGCATTAATGTCATTGAACAAAGAAAATCAGCAAATTCTCATCAGCCGAAAAATAAGAAAAAAAGTATTTGCGCCAACGGGTTGGTTCTTAGATTGTCATTGTTCATATGTGCCCTGTCATGTGTGCCTGCGGGTGGGTCTTACAGAGGCCAAAGACCCTGCCTCAATCAGTGAATCATTCCTGCTTTCTCTAAGACATCCAGTGATTGTAGGAGAGTGTTAACCCATTTAGACCTGAGGCCGATTTGAAAAAAACACCTTCTAAATCCTGACCTATACGTTTTCTGAAAAACTTCTATTCTTAAAAAGGAAAAAGAAAATCTGTTGCTACAGTATATACACACAAAGGTGTTCCCGATTTGAAAGGTATAATAACGTATAGGTGGCTAATGGCACCTGAGGGCAATAATCTGCCAAAGAGGAGAAAACACAAAACATACTTTTGTGCAAATATATCACTTCTTCTATACTATTGTAGTTTGGATCCAGACCTCATATTACGATAATGTAAACATGTTTACATTATTGAAATATATCAATTCATTTACAATGTAAAGTAACCTAATGTTTGCCATAATCTTATGTCTACAACAAAATGTAGGCAATAATGTTTGCAATGCAAACAAGCATACTGTATTATAAAAAGTCTGATGGTATGAGAAGAGAGAATGAAGGGATAAACATCAGGCTGTCATAGGTCATTGTGTAGGCTATATGCTACACTGCCCTACAAAGTGCAGTAACTACAAACTCGAAGAAAACGAGCACTCCTTTTTCAATCTGACTGGTTTTCCAATCATACTGTAACATACTCAGTTACTCACTTCTATTGTGCACATCAGTGAGGTTTATTTTTCAATAGGCTACATATTGACAATGCTCATGTCGGTACCATGCATTGTCCGCTTCTCCTCAATTCTCCTATCTAGAGGTTAAACTAACTCCATGGCACGGGCACAAGTTGGTGATCAATCAAGCAGCCTCAATAAAAGTTTCACGTTTAACCCTCTTCTCTTGTCTCTGCCAATTGCTGCTTAGTAGACAAGAAGAACCACTCTGACAGCAGTGTGTCACGCTCGCACATGTGCGCTCTCAAACACACGCACACGCATACGCACACGCACACGCACACGCACACGCACACGCACACACACGTGTGCTGGTGCTCGTTTCAGGTGCGCAAGCTAGCTTAAAGACGGGGTGCCGTGATTTTCAGTGATTTTTCCCCCCCCTAAAACATAATCATCAGGTATTATGGTTATACTAGGAGGAAGATTTTTTTCAAAAAAGTGTACAGAAAGTGTTAAAATTATGTTTTTATGTGGACACGCATCCAGTTCATTAAGTATACCTGGTTCTCACCTTAGCACCTCCTCCAGCACCTTAGCACCACCCACCTGTCCTAGTCCCTCCTCCTCCTCATGCCCACACCTGTTGTGTTATGATAATGAGGGGGAGGGTATACTTTTACTGTGTCATTAAAGTGCTGTTTTTCTATTGGCACATTTGACCCTCAAGGTTTCAGCCTCCAGGAAGAAACTCAAAATAGTCAGAGAAGACATAAAACACCATAAAAACACCACCAGGGGGCTTAATGAAGTTCTATCAACCTCATAGACACATGAAAAACAGAAAAAGTGCAAAACCATGGCACCACCTCTTTAGAGCTTTATTTATACTCTACAGTAGTCTGGCTGTCCCACGCTGGTCTGCTGTCTAAAGACATGCATATCAGGTGTTCATGGATGCCTTTGTTGAGGATTTGATTGGCGTCTGCCGCGTGAGATTGCACCGCACCTGAGTTGTGTGCAGTATGTCACACTAGTTTTCAGGGAGTGGCGATCTGAAAACCATATTTTTGAGGTAAAAATCCATAATAATGGTTAGAGATATGCAGAGTGCAGGAAACAAAAACAAAAAAACATTAACCACACAAAAAAACAAATTAGTTTTGGTGGATTGGACTTAAAAATAAAATAAAATATAAACATGCTTTTTAACCGCAACCCTGCTTATTTTGGGCACAATATTTTATACTATTATTTAAAAAAAAATGAAAATACCAGATCTACAAGGTCATAACGCGCCGCAATGCGATGAAGTACTGTATATACTGTAGGGCTTAAGTGGTTAAAAAAAGTTAACTCTCTGGATCCATTTGTACTCTCTCCGTGTTAAATTAACACAGGATTTTACGATGCTCAGACGCCTCAGTTGCCTGAGGGAACCAAAGAGAGTGACCTCCTTCCAGCCACACAGTAAGTCCGCTCTCAGAATGAGATGAGGTCAGCGGTACCGCCATTCACACATTCACTATCCTCCTTCAGCCATGCGCTGCATTTAAATAGAGCTGCCAGTCTGCAGTCTGGGTGTAATTATGATAAAATACTAATTAAGGGCAGGCCTGACCTGGGCAGACATGCCCTCGCTCTCACATGTCTGCTCCAGATGGCAGCAGGTACAGAGGAAGCCTGGGGAAGAGACCTTTTTTCAGGCCTGTCTGCATGATCATAGAGAGGACCTGTCCTATTATTATGTTGTTAATATTCCAAACATGTCTCTCTTTTAGCTTATTACATTTTGAACCAGCACCCTGGCTGATTTGTAAATGCATTAACATTGTTAACACTGAGGATCCGTGCTCTAGCTGCAACTTTAACCGGGATAAAGTTCCTTTGATAATTTGTATGAAATATCTATTGAACATTTTTATATAATACATATAACTATATAGACAAGGAACCTGTCGGTTGCTTTCAGCCTCCGAGGTAGAGGAGTAAAGTTCTGTGGCGAACAAATGACTCTAAACGCTGCCCAGCCATCACTCACTGTAGATCTGATACCGGTGGATTTAAACAGCGCCTACAAATAATTCTCCATTAGTGGTTTGCACATGCCAGCTTCTGTTCGGGGTCTCCTTCCCATCCATCAAGGGCTTTACTTACCATCCATTACCACCCCTGTTCAGATGGTGGGCAGGAAAGGGTGAGCTGCGATGCTCTACTTCATTAACTCCGTACTCCAATTTGCCTTACCTTGGTGTTTTTTCTACATCTACAGTATGCACCATAGCAGCCAGATGCTTTGCTAAGCACCAGACAGATGACGATTTTAAATTTGCAGATGGATGAGGCCTCTTCTGATGATGTTACCATGAACCACGACGGAACCTGTTTGACTTCATCCACATTTCACTGCACATACTATGTGCACATACTTGAGCAGTGAGCAGTATGAGCATGTGATGAATAAAAACTCTTTAAGACTACAGTGTTGTTTTTAGTGTGCAAACTTTTTTGTTGTGTTTTCGGATGTTTGTAGTGCAATCTTTAATTAAATGTCATGTCCCATCCAGGATTCAAACCCAGATGCCCAGGGCGAGTGAGGACATTTCTACTGTTAATCTATAATAGCGAGCTTGTTTGGGGAGGCCAGTTGTCTCCATTTGAATGTTAATGCAATGCTTGTCAACCAGTAGTGGTCGTATAACCGATCACAGCATCTAAATGTCTCAACAGAAGAACAAGGTGACCACCTTCAACCACTGCAGCTGTGTTAGTTGTATTAACATATAGATTGGATAACGTTTTAATTCACAAACAAAAGTTATGGATGGCTTTAAATGAACTCGCCAGCTTTTGTTGTATACCACACTACGGCACTTCAATTGACAATTCAAGCTGTTATATTACACAGCTAGCTCATGTGGTTTAAACAAGGCCCTTAACCCTCTAAGACCCAGTGATCCCTTTTGGAAACAATTATATTTTATAAAGAAAGATGTTTAAATCTTTTTTTTTTCTGTTATTTTTTCACCTCTAAATGCTCATTGGGTCCTATTGTTTAGTCTTACAATGCCATTGGCCAGGATATTTGCATATAAATACCCCCCACAGAGCCAGGAATCATCACAACTTGAAAAATCTCTGTTGTAACAGATCTCTTTTTTCTCTGGAAGATATTCCTCACAAAAACGTAAGTAATATGCCTGTAATATTTTTTTTGTTGAACATTACAATGTCTAGAACATGTACATATGTTATTATTGTGAAATATATGTCCCAAATTAGAAATTAAAGCATGATTCATACTTGTGTCTTTTTGGAATCGTTGGGCCCTCTTGGTTGCAAAAAATACAAGGGCAGGCCTAATGTTCACCTGCTACTGTTCAGCCTTATATATAGTTTTCACAATAGATTTAAACAGTTATATGTGTATTTCCCCCACTTTGCATTACTATATATATATATATATATATATATATATATATATATATGAGAGAGAGAAACAGTGAGAGAGAGTAGGCTATATGTGCATTTTTACTTTAATTTCTAATTTCCAATGATATTTGTAACCATTGTTTTAACAGTCAGAACCATACAAGCTGGTTCCTTTGTTCACAAAAACTGAATTGTTTGCTTTGAGCAGTAAGCCTCAGAAAATGTCCACCCAAACTTTCTCTCTCCCCCTAAACAATACATATTCAACCATAGTTTAACCAATATATTCCCTTGTTATTTCTCAGTATGTTTAATTTGCTTTCGATACTACAAGGACAGTGGGACCACTTTGGTACTTGTTGGGGGTTGTGGGGGTTGTTCATTATTCATTCAAGGTGTGGTGGGTACTTAGGGCAATGGAATGATGCCCACTTAGCGGCAATCATCATCACACAATAGGTTTGCCAGACAGTATTGTATGACTTGTGAAATGTTGTTTGTAAGCACTACTAAATGTACTAATGGTCTTTATTTCATTTCAGAATGCCACAACAACAGAAAGGGCCTCGCTTCTCAGCAAGGGATGTTCTGGATATCGTGATGAACGGAGAGAGTGATGTTGACATAGACATCAATGATATTTTGTTGTTCTTTTAATAAAATTGATTTAAAAATATGGCTTATTGGTGTTATTATTCATAATGTATACTGTTCTGAGGCCAAATATTATTAATAATTGATCTGAGGCCAAATAATAACAGGGTTAAACAAGGCCCACCATCATCACAGCCATGTCACTGCAGAAAACTCATCCGTCTCTCTCTCTCTCTCTCTCTCTCTCTCTCTCTCTCTCTCTCTCTCTCTCTCTCTCTCTCTCTCTCTCTCTCTCTCTCTCTCTCTGGCAACCCTTTACGGTGACAGGGCCCTTCAACAAGGCTTCCAGTTTCAAGTCCCCAAATCTCTGTGCACCTGTTCAACACAACACGTGCCAACCTGGCAAAGCCCCCTCGTCAACCTCACCAAGAAAAGAGGAGTAAAGAGGTCAGCCCCCCCCCCCCCCCCCACACACCCTTTTTATCTTGCTGTCACTCTGTCTTTCCCCTCCTGCTCCGTGACACCCGGTGATGCCTGCCACTCTGATCCACCAGGGACACTGCAGTGCACAGATAAGCAGTACAGTACTCTAGGTTGCACAGAATAAAGCTCTGCAAGCCAAGCACTTTGGAAAATCCATATTTTGTAAATACTAGATAGAACCACTTTGAACCTGGCGTCCCTATTTTGGGAATTATAGGTGACAATCTTAAAAAATCTTCACAACTTTTTTTACAGAACAAAACAAAGAGCCCAAATGTTATTTTATGTCCAGAAATAGCTAAAATAGCCAATCTATAAGCTCAGGAGTCGCATCCCGACACGTTCTGAGCTTGTAGATCTCCTATTTTCGCAACGTTGTAAATAGTGCTACGGTGGTTAACCTCGTTTGGCTTCTGTTGAGGCACAAGGTTTAATATTACATGCACACACACACAAACGCACGCATGCAAAGGATTCTGAGATTAATCTTTTCTTTGTTGTAATCAATTTCAGTTTTGATATATCCACGAGTACATTCCTAGTACTTGTTTGATGGTTAGACATGTGACATCAGCATACCTCAGTAGATTGGTGAAAGCCAACTCGGCTTCACCCTCGAGGTCCACCGGTGTGCCCCTGTTCCATACTTGTTTTTTGATGCCGTTCCTATTGTTTCCCTTGTTCAATAATATATGGCACATATGCTTGCTTCTGAGACTAATGTTTTCAGTGTGGGATTTGTGCTGGATTAAGCTTCAAAAGAATGGCTGACACTCCATTGTTCAACGCTGGCATGCTCAGTCCCCCATAGGGCTGGTTTAGTGCAGTCTGGGCTCGTGAGGAGAAAATGGAGCTAATATTATGCAACCGTGTGTTATTTTGCCATAGTGTATGTAGAACATGCAGTGGCCAATGTTATGCTAGTTGCCCGATCAATGGATTGAAGTGAGATGAAGTATCCATGTGAGATGATTACAGTATTGCAGTGCATTCACAATCATTCATCCATTCAGTTCGGGCCACCGCTGCAATACATAATTGCATATCACATCTTCCTTTAAGAATGAATGGCAGATAAATCAAATTCTGTTCACTTTTGCGAGTAATCGCAATGAGAGGACCATATGAATTGAACCAATGCATGTTTGCTCTGATTTTGACGATGCATACATAATTGCATTATGCATGTGTGAATACGTTTCCTAATATTGTAATCAGCAGCAATTACAAGCTTCTCATCGGCACCTCTCTGCTTCAAGAATCACAAGTGGCATCGAGTTTGCACACACGCCTCCTCATGACTACCACACTATGGGGTAAGGGTTAACATTTGTCCAGCATCTCAAGCCCTGATTACAGACAAACAAAAGGCCGGTGTACTCTCTAGACGTGTGTGGTCCTCTGTCTTATCTCAATGGTGCCATGGGAGACAGGGGTGTGATTGTGGTAAATAAAACCCACCCACCATTGGATTTCCAGTTTCATGCGATGTGGGCCTTCAGCATTCAGTACCATGAACATGATCCTCATTCTGCTCAGTACATGGCAATTACAGTAATGTGTAATTATGATGGGAACGGGGAGAGGTTGTAGGGGCAGAGAGGGGGCATGGATAGGTGAATAACAGATGACAGGGTATGGATCATGTGGGTGTCTTCATTACAATTGTAACACAGGAGAAGGAGGAAGGACAGAAAATTCACCTGACTGACACAAAATTAGTATTGGGTTTTATTGTATTTCTTAACCAGTAGCACAGATGCAACTAGTCTAAGACTGAATAACCTCACATATTCCAGTAGTCTTTGATTTGTTCTGTAATAAATTGATTTGTGTGCTTCTACAGATGAATACACTCTTACTGAAGCATGGTTTCTCAATTCAGCAGCACTGCAGTAGTAAGTAATATTTACTTCAGGAAATACATGTTCAATGCTAACTCTCAAATGATTGCAAATGCAAATCATGCTGATGTAAAAACAACAGGGTTCACCCATGTGTTCTACAGCATAACCAGTTCTATTTGGCAGGTGTTGGCCTATCACAGGTATCAGCATTGGTTGTCCAAATATGCTGCAATATGAGTATTAATACGATTGAATTCTTTTACGGAACATAATGCTTGGGGTAATTCGAAATTGTTTCATTTTATGATTATTATAGTTATTTACAACTAGACCATACCCGTCGGGGGATATGAGCACCCAAAGTATGTGGAGTGTGGGTTATGCGCTGTGCACATCAGACAGTATATCAGGGATGGAAAGTGTACCTGGTACCTGCAACAGTTCCAACACACACACGCATGTCATGGTCCGCTTGTTTCGCGGATGTGGCAACACCGGCGCTAATTTCACGCACACGATTTGGCAACCCGGGAGCCAGTGACTGAACGACCACAAACCCAACCCCCCCCACACACACACACACACACACACACACACACACACACACACACACACACACACACAAACCCACACACACAGACCCACAAACATGCATGCTACGTGGCCGCACATGCACGTATCAGACAGTGAGTAAACAACAGGCTAACGCTTAGCACCAAAAGCTAATAATACTATGGGGACCCTGTGGCCGTGCATGGCCGTGCATGTGCACGTCCGTGGCTGCTCGTGCATGCGCACGTACGTGGATACGCATGCGCAGTAAAGCCGAAAACTCCGGCCGTAATTCTTGTAGGCCTATATAAAAACGCTAATAAACAGCTGACATTTGGGGAAAGTGAAAAACAGGCATTGGTGTTCCACGCACATGCTAATGGTCAATGGCTGTGTGCAAATGCAGATAATTGCTCCAGCCACTGAGGAGAACCGGGCAGATTTTGGGGACGCACACACAGGCGCACAGACAGACACACAGACGCACACACAGACGCACAGAGCTTTGTTTAATTATTGGAAGGATGATTCATTTGGAATGTACCCAATGAAGTTTTCTGTATCAGTGTACTGATGTAATTTTGTCCAAAAAAGTTTATTGTTAAACTGTAAAATATCCTGCCTCCATTATTAACCTCGATGTTCAGGGGTCTGCCATGAGAGAGAGACAGAGAGAGAGAGAGAGAGAGAGAGAGAGAGAGAGAGAGAGAGAGAGAGAGAGAGAGAGAGAGAGAGAGAGAGAGAGAGCATGCGTGTGTGTGTGTGTGTGTGTGTGTGTGTGTGTGTGTGTGTGTGTGTGTGTGTGTGTGTGTGTGTGTGTGTGTGTGTGTGTGTGTGTGGGGGGGGGGGGGGGGGGGGGTCAGGCTCTAGTTTATTCCTTTCCAAAGAGAGTGGAGTATGATTAGACTCACAGAAGGAGATTGTAGCTTAGCAACAAAATCACAAGAAGTTGTGCCTGCTGCAGAGGCCTGTCTACAGTATATGCATCAGGTAGTTTTGCCTTTGTCACACATGAATGTGAATGTGAGTCCATTGGCATCAGTATCTGCTTGAATGGCTGAAATGAGTTGGAATGAGAAGATCATATAGTATACAACAGCATGATGAGACTGTTAAATGAGTGCCAGGGCTATATTATCCTCTATACAGAAAGATGTACAACTAGAAAAAGTGCTCCTCGGAGCACAGGTCTCCGCCAGGTCAGGTAGGTTATTGTGGCCTCCTGGTGGCGCTATAATAGGCCAATGTGAAAATGGTGGCATTTCTTCTTAGGCCTTTCAATGGGACACTGCATTCATGATTTGAGGCATTTTGTTCCAAAAATGTGTTTTGCTAAATTAGACCTGCTGGTGGCGCTATAACAGGCCAATGTGAATGTGAAAAGGGGGGCATTTCTTCCTCGGCCTAGTGGGAATCTGCATGCAAAATTTCACGGAAATTGCACACTGCGTTCATGTTTTGAGGCATTTTGTTCAAAACTGACCAATCCTGCAAACTTTGGAAGCCACTGTAAGCCAATTTGCGTGTTTTTTGGACAGAATCTGAAGAAATAATCTCCAAAAATGTATTTTACATAAGTCGGCCTCCTGGTGGCGCTGTAAAAAGCAGATGTGAAAAATGCAGTCCAGATGTTTTCCCTTGGCCTCTAGGAAGTGTGCGTGCAAAGTTTCACGCAGATCGGTGCAGTTATAGTTAAAAATGCAAATCGGCCAGTTATAGCGCCACCATGAGGCTGATTTGAAAAATGTCAAGTGGCATTTCTTCCTCGGCCTAGTGGGAATGTGCGTGTGCAATTTTATGGAAATGGCAAGCTGCGTTCATGATTGGAGGCAGTTTGTTCAAAACGGACCAATCCTGCAAACTTTGGAAGCCAACCTTAGCCAATGAGGATGCAATATGGGAAATCGGACAGATCCGGGTTGATCACATGACTATAGAGATACTGTGTACTGATTTGCATGACGTTTGGTTAAAAGCTGTAGGTGTAATGGGAAAAAATGGGTTTTGCACAAATCGGCCTACTGGTGGCGCTATAACAGGCCCATGTGAAAAATGTGGGGCAGAGGTTCTGAATTGGCATCCAAGGAGTGGGTGTGCACAGTTTCGCAGCGACCGGGCCAACGGTGCCGGAGATTAGCTGGTAACACACGGACAGGACACACACACACACACACACACACACACACACACACACACACACACACACACACACACACACACACACACACACACACACACACACACACACACACACACACACACACACACACACACACACACACACACACACACACACACGGACGGACGGACGGAGGGTAAAACATACTCTCTCGCCATGCCTTTCGGCCTGGCGGAGACAATAATAACACGATACCCATTGTTGAATGCAATCATCTCCTTCAGAAGCTTTTCCATTGCGATTTGTTTCCATTGCGAACCTCCGCTGAATGTTTTTACACTATCAACTGTAGTATAATAATAACTCAACAGTTGCTACAAATCATGTTAATGTACGGTACATTACATACACCCACTAGCAATGATATAATTATGTGTCCAGCAACTCTTAAGATGCTCTTAAAAGTTGAAAACTTGAGCCACTTACCAGTCAATGATAAAAGTCAGTCCTCAATTTAAAAAAAAAGTCTTCTCTCCAAAAGAGGCATGGGGAACGCATACAATCATTGGAGAGAGGATAGTTGTTTTCCTCTTAAAACAATGTCACTCGACTTCTGTTCATTTTGTATTAGTTTTTGTACATGACAAAGTATAAACTGAAAAACATCACAACAGAAAATGTTGGAAATTGATTTCCCGTTGCAGAGCTGCACTGAGTGGCAGAAGAGAGAAAGCTTGACTCAAACAAAACTTGTCATTTGTACTTCTCAGAAAAAAACAGAACAAAAAAAATAACAGCCACGAAACACCAGCAACTCCACTGATCCGTTGTTTGAGACACAGAGGCGAGGCTGTGTGGCCCCTGGAGATCACGGGAGGGGTCCTCAGGAGATCCAAGTGAGAGTGCAGAACACTTATATCTTGTGTAGCTTGTGCAGGTGCTAAAAACCTGACCTGTAGAGAGACACGCACGCTGTATTCTCATTCAAGCCACGCTTTCCGTTGGCACGGACCCCCCCTTCGAAACCAATGCGGAGAGAGAGAGCAGCCGGTAAGGAGATAGAGAGAGCAGTAAGAAAAATAAATCAAGGGGAATTTATGGGGCGCGAGGCAAGCCTGAAGGAAACCCGACAGAGTACTCCGAGAAACCGTATTGCTGGTGGCGTTTGGGGGGGAATGGGGAGGGGTGGGGGGGTTGTGCTCCCTGGGCGCATCTCCCTGCCTCCCCGCTTCGCGTCCACCTTGCTTTAGTTGCAGTCGATGCACTGATGTGACAGAGCAGTGCTGCACGCTGCTGCTGCGTCCCTCCTGCTACAGCAGCAGTCCCTGCTCAAATGAATGCCTGCTGGTCTGTCACCGCACTCTGCTGCAACGCATTAGATTCAGCCGTTCCCCCCCACCTCTCTCCATTTCTCTCTCTCTCTCTCTCTCTCTCTCTCTCTCTCTCTCACACACACACACACACACACACACTCCCTCATTTTCTCCCCTCGTTCACTCGCACTCAGTCACAGGCGAGAAGACTCAGTGGGAGCCTTGGAATACAAATAGGCTGTCTTCCTTAAAGACGCGATTGTACTCCCGGAATTTGACATTTTTTTTCTACTTTTTTCTCTTTTCTTTGGGGCAAAAGTGTAAGGGGCTTTGGATGGAGTATCTGTCATCCCTCAATCCCCCCCCCCCCCTCCACCCACAACCCGCGACTTGCTATGTTTGATCTGTCTTATACCTCTACAGCGTTGAGCTGTCAGTGGGGGTCGGTGTGATTCTGGACCAGAGGCTGTCCTATTCAGAGAGACCAGCGGGAGTGGAGGTAGAGTGCAGGCTCCTCCAAAGCTCACAGCCAGTGGTGGAATCCAGTTTTTGGGGGTTTGTTCATTGTGCCAGGCCTCACTGGGGGGGCATCGCTGTATACAGTATAACGAATAGGCAAACTGAAGGTCCCTAGAAATGAGAGGTGAGATCAGGCAATAACATTATAAATTATTTTCCCAGGGTTGGTTTGTGCTGTGACAATATAAATGATTGATAAATGTCAGCTCACAAGAAGTTGCTCCTCTGGTTTCGGTTAGGATATTGTAACATTTAACCACATTAAGCCTGGCATCCTGGATTTCTGAAAAAAAAAGAAATGAAAAGAAAAAAGACTAAATCTTATGAATCCTATATTCAAATTGCCCAGAGGGTGGGTCGACCGCAGACGGCGGACGTCACAAACGTAACATCCGGACTTGTGAAGCGCCCGTTGCTCCAATCTGCACCAAACTTGGTACAAACATTGTTCAGGGGACTGGCAGTCAGAATAGCCACACCAGGGGCCACGTGTGGCCCAGGCCCCCTGGACAGCAACTGCAGGGACGGTTACTTCAGAACAATGGACAGCAGCTACAGTTACTTCAGAACCATTGACAGCAGCTACAGATACTTCAGCACCATGGACAGCAGCCACAGACATATCTGTGCTATATCAGTGCCTCTCTCTCTCTACACACTATGGGGTCTGCCATGACAATAATCACACCAGGGGCCATGTCAGGGGCCCCGGGGCCACAGGCACAATGTTGCTCCAATTCGCACCAAACTGGGCACAAACACTGTTCAAGGGTCTGCCATGACAATAGTCACACAAGGGACGCCAGGGGCTACGTCAGGGGCCCCTGGGGGCCACAGACCACCATTTCTCCAATCCGCACCAAACCTGTCTCAAACAGTGTTCAGGGGTCTGCAATGAAAATAGTCAGATAAGAAACTAAATTGAACACATATGGGGCACAACAGCAGCGTTTAACACTTCAAATGGCTATAACTCAGTGATCATTGCAGTGCAATATGGGACTGGATTTGAAGGCTGCATAATGCCTTGAAAATCTTAAGAAAACAGATCTAGGCTACATGCTCAGAGTGCATCACGATGCGACACAATGACCTTGTAGATTGACTATTTTTTGAAGATGTGCACCATCTCTTCCAGAACAAACCTCAAGTCTTTGAGGAACACAACAATACGTCCTTCCTGGTTTTTCCCCTTCAAAAACCCTCTCCCTCCCTTGGGCCTGAAATATCTAACTAATGTTGGCCCTAAATATATATATCTGCATACATCAAAGTTAAAATAACACAAAGATATAGCTTCCTCCTTTATACTATGACTAGTAACAGGCTAATTGTTTATTGTTTACTGTTTATTAGGATCCCGATTAGCTTTTGCCATGACAAGCTAAATGTATTTATTTATACGCACAACGTTTAACACATTAAACGTTGTGAGTCTGGGGATTAATTTGAGGGCACAGGTCTCCTTAGTAACAAAAACAGGCCTTTTGTGATTCCCATATTTGGAACTAGATGCACCCCTGGTCCCTCGACCCCCGATTTGCTATATTTGATCTGCCACCACCACCACTGATGTCTAAATAACATAATGATGTCATCTGTTCCCTCCCAGTGAGGCAGTTAGTTTAACCATACTGTAAATGATGCAAAGGGAGTATATTTAATATGCAAACCAGATGTCTCAGTTATTTGAATGCTGAACCCTCTCATACATTTTGGAGAAGTTAAGAGGTGGCACAATTGTACTGGATGCATGCCACCAAACTCGCTGCCTAGAACAGCTGTACGTTGGACACCCCAGGGGAACAGGAGACAGTGGACAATCCAAAGAAACCTGCCGCAGAACAGCTGAGAAAGAGCTGAAAGATAGAGGACTAACAATGGAGCCATCCCAGAGACCGGCAGGACATAGAGCCATTTGGAAATACACGTACATTGCCATTGCTA
Organism: Gymnoscopelus braueri; assembly: GCF_963280865.1. Taxonomy (NCBI): domain Eukaryota; kingdom Metazoa; phylum Chordata; class Actinopteri; order Myctophiformes; family Myctophidae; genus Gymnoscopelus; species Gymnoscopelus braueri. The sequence continues at coordinate 20,425,323 of NC_137610.1, read as the reverse complement.
CCATCAAGTGCCAGATGGCACAGAGGGGATGATTGAGTGAGTGACAATTCCACTCAAACGTACAGTCAATTTTACACATTTTGTTTAAATATCTTCCTTTCCATTGCATGCAGTGTAATTTATTGTTAGACCAGCCCCTCCATGCCATTATCTGTGTAACAACCATCTCTTATAGTGTTCATCTAAAGCTCATTCACGCTCAACTATTCAGATTTAATAGTATGCATAAAATGGCATGATATTATTAATCATAGCATTGCCTTGTGCTAACAAAAAAACACCACGTTTATGTTATGCTTACAAGAATAAAAAGTTTAACAAGACTGGGATTGGAAATACATTCCTGGCTAAGTTGCCATTACCTTAACTGTCAAACTGATAAACTACTGTATGCAAAATGTTCTTTTTGCTATTATTGCACCACCTACCCCCATCCCCCCTTTATTAGAAGAAAAAAAGACTCATCTAAGCACTATACCCAGGTTAGAAGCAGTTATTGTTTGCATAGTTGGAAGGAAGGAGAACAATGTAAAATCAACAAGCTATGAACTCAAGCATTCTCATTCATGGTCACAGTAAAATTAGTATTAATTTAACTTGGAGAGGATACACATGGAAACAAAAGGTCAAATGGACATGTCATGGGTTGATTTAGTTCCATTTGTACAATGTCAGAGTTAAAATAAAACTAATAGTATTTTACAGTGTATGGCATGTTCCCATGTTCAATGGAAGCAGTGATAAACAAGCTTCAAAGGGAGAGACGCATGGATGTTGTTATAGATCACAAAGGTCAGAAGCCCTGAGTGATGTTGAGAATAAAATCCAGCGTTGTGCTATTTCATTTTCCATCCCCAGAGGGCCTGTTTGAACCTGTCATCTACTGTAGGACCATTTTAGACTCTGATTATCTTATCTTGTTTCCATGACAGCTAAGCCTCACGTGTGTTGAGCTTGGACTGCGATGGTGCTCATTATTATTATCACTCTGATTTTGTGTTGAAGCCTTAGAGACTATCAGTTTATCAGTGTGTGTGTGTGTGTGTGTGTGTGTGTGTGTGTGTGTGTGTGTGTGTGTGTGTGTGTGTGTGTGTGTGTGTGTGTGTGTGTGTGTGTGTGTGTGTGTGTGTGTGTGTGTGTGTGTGTGTGTGTGTGCATACATACATGCGCGCACATGCTTGCATGCGTGTATGCATGCTTGCGTGCTCATGCAAAGCTAACATATGGACATACAGTACAGTATACATGCAATTTAAATATTTAACAAAGATGCAGATGTACTTGGGTACATGAATGTGTTTGGTTTGTTTCTCTATTCTATTTTTGAATACACTTGCCCCAAAGCTTTTTTTTCCCCCCAGAGACTAATCAAAATCATTCTTCATTCTTTTGTCAGTGTTTCATACACACCAGAGCATTTCAAGAACTGAAAAGACAATCATAACACAAAAGAAATACTCCAAAAAAATTATGAATACAAATGTATGCACAGTATGATCTGATGCTGAATCTCATAGGCTGTATCACACATACCATTGGTATGTGCTCTGTCGGCCACTTTGTCTGTACACTAATTACTTCTTCTCATCATTGTATCTATTCTCCACCTTAAAACAAGCTTAGAAAGATTTTAAAAAGCCAGGGCACTCGTGTAAGGTGTAAGGTTAACACGCCTTTATTCAATTAGGGCCAACACTTTAACAACTTTATTTCTGTTCATCAACATGTTGGGACAACTACTGTATAGCCTTCATAAAGGTTTCTATTGGCAAACAACAGAAACATATAAATTATATAATTTAATACACCTCGTACTGTACATCATGAGTGCCTTGGATTTACCTCATGTTGTAACTCTCTGGTCTCTTCACAAAGAGTGCCAGTGGAGGGAATATACGGTACAGCACCTGTTCTTGCACTCCTTCACAGTTGTTTGGACTTGTATAAGCAAATATTGGATTTTCACTCCTATTCTATACAGTAGAATGAGTTTCAGTGGCGTTACGGTCAAATAAAAATACATAACACTGTGGGGTAGAGTATAGCATGGATCGATAATAATGGATAATGAAAAAGGCGTGCAGGTGTTTCTAGAACAGTCAGCCCATAGGGGATAAATGGCAGAAACAAAGAGTAGAATATTCTGCAGTATCAGCAGTGATGCTACAAAATGAACATCTAAAAATGAGTACACACAAATATAGCCAAGCTCAGAGCCTTGAATTGGTCAAATACATCATGGAAAAGGCCAATAGCCTCAGTCCTCAGTACTCTCTTTCCAGAGGATTTGTGAGTAATATGGTGACTTCTGGGGTGAATAAATCACATCAAATTGTGTGCAGATAAAATGTATGATTGATGAGGTATTAGGCATGATTAGGCATTTTGAAGATTTCAACCGGCAATACTTTTCATCACTATCTTTTAGCTTCCAGCAGAGCAGTGCTGTAACATTTGGGGAAATTGATATAATTAAAAAACATCAGTCAGAGTTTAACATTTACCGGTTCTGGACCTGATAAAAACAAAGTAAGTCAGGCAGGTTGAGTTCAATTATTATAATTTTTTTTAATTGCTTGGGGTTGGGCTTATTTCAGTTGTTTGTGCTCATAACATTTAGTAAAAGGTTGTTTTTATAAACACAAGCATATACGTAATTTGTTGGGCTTCACTTATGTCTGAGCTCATAAAAAATATTTGTATTTGAGACCCAACGCGAATTGTGGTTTAGTGAAGCTTTATTTATTTATGTATTATTATTATTATTATTATTATAGTTATAATTTTCTGACACCTGTTAGTCATATTTTAGCACATAATGTATTGAGGATATTTCTTTGGGAAGCAACTGGGGGGCTGCCCATTGGTCCGAAGGCCCATTATTGCAAAGTCCCAAATAGCCCAAAAAATATTAGGTTAGTCTTAGGTTAGTCTAAGGTTAGGGTTGGGCTTGGGGTTAGGGTTAGGCTTAGTTTTGATGCGCAGCGTCGGACCAATTTGTATTTCGGAGTAATGGGCTGTCGAGACAAAATGTATGGCATGGCAACCTATTTGCCTACCATTAGCCATTTATTAGCTATTTGCACAAAAAAAAATCCTTCTGAGAACGTTTGACTTATTTGCAATATACTGGGCAGTGGGCACTGCGTTGCCAACACAGCTCTTTGCAAACAACATGCTTCCATCAGGCAGTCGAAGTGAAAATCCCGTATGTAGGCAGAATTCATGCTTACTTATTTATTTCTCTCCCTGTGCTAATTACTTATTAGTAGGACACATACGTTTTCCCTTAAGTGGTTTATACATCATCTCCCTCTTCTCTAAATTAATTACATCAGAGGTTCAAAGCTGTAGAGGAAATGCTAATGTAGCCCAGTAACAGCCCTGCTGTAGGAGAATCCAGGTCAGAGGAGAGAGGTTCTTCAGGCACCATGCTGGATCAGAACTCTTCCCGCCAGTTACTGGAGGAGGAGGTGGCATTGGAGGATCAAGCAACATGCTAATGCAAACCCAACATAACATGTTTTGCGATCATTAGTTCTTAACGTGCTCCGACCTTTGACGAGACCTTTTGATCTAGACAAATTACCCCCATTGCTTAATGATTTGAATGGCCTATATTGGGAGATTATGTGTAAACTGGGATTCCAGTGCATTGTGATGGTGATTACCATCATGTGAAGCACATTACTGTGTCACTTTTATCGTAGGCAAATTAATACTTTGGCTTCAAAAGGATAGCACAGAGGCCAAGCTAATGTTTGTACTGCCTCAGTTCCATGGTTAGGGAAATTAAACCACATTAACCCTGCCGTCCCAATTTGGGGCATGTCGTTATAGGCAGACATTCTCAGAAATAGCCCATATGCCTACAGTATATATGCTTAATTTACACACGTCATAGGCATGTGTCACATCACATCGTGTTGTGCTTAATCCATTCAATCCGGGAATGCATCTGTGTCATTTTAGATTTGAGCTACAACCATTATTTTATACTTTGGCTATTCAAAAATAGCAGATATACGAGCTCATAGTGCGGCTATGAGCTTGTAGATCTGCTATTTAAAAAAAAATCTTGAACATTATGCAAATCTTTGCGTACATATATTTTTCTGAAACAAATGTTTTAACTAAAATCTTTGCTTCTGGAGGTCCCTGGAACACAATATTTCACAAATGCTCACTTTTAAAAAATTGCTCATAGCGGTGCCGCTATGAGCTTGTATATCTGCTTTTTTTTAATAGCCAAAGAAATCTAAAATGACACAGATACGTTCCTGGATTGAATGGGTTGTCTGCAATTTGTTATCTAGGCACAGCCAAATGTACCTGGATGTGCAGCTGCCAACGTTGTGCTGCAGCGCAACAAAGCTTTCACTACATGCTGTGTCCTGCAAGTGACCGAGAAAAGGTTCTCAAATGGGGATTGGGCATCGGGGGCTTCTCCTTTCAAACGATAACCCCTCCCTCCCTCCTTCCCGTGTTCTGAGCAGAGATCGAAACCCAAGGGGGGGCTGCACGGATGGATGGATGGGCTCTGGTGGTGCGCATGGACTCGAGGGTCTACGCAGGTCAAAGGCTATCTAAACAGCATATGGCTCATTGGTCCACAGTGGGTTTTTGCTGTTGTAGAATGGATTGAACACACTCAGCTTCATCTGCATACAAACACCCAGTTTTACACAAGCTTGCACAGTATGAATGCAAACAAGTGGTGCATGCACACGCACGCACGCACACACACCTTAAAAAGAGGTCAAGATTTTTATATTCTTTGGGAAATAACATTCTCGAGATTCGAGAATGTTATTCCAATTATTGCAATTGCATACGGTACATATGCACACAAGCGCCCACACATGTTGGTTTAAATGACTGTAAAGTACAACTCCACTTGCAGAAATCAATTGCTAAGATGTATAATCCCACAGTCATCACGGTCCCACGGTCATCAACATGACTTTATATAAATTTAGACACACACATACTGGCCATTTGTTATGTCTATTTGTGTTGGATAACAGCTGCTAGTGTCTACAAGTAGTAGACAGCAAATTCCCAACAAGGGGGTTTGTGGTTCTAAATTAGACTATGGCTTTGAATTTGAGACACTGTGTATCATGCAAAAAAGAACACAATTCCTATGTCTGCATAAATACGCACTATAGCTCAAGGCTGAGTACAGAGAAGTATATAATGCATTTGTAGTTATGCTGCCTCTTAGTAATAATAACCTTACCGCACTGCTGAATAAATGTGTTTAAGTTGTAATTCAAGTTATTACCTTTTCATGGAGCCAACCTTATTTAAAAGCACTGTACAAAGCAGATCATGTATATTTGTGAACAATACCCTGTGGCATTTTATTAACATTTACGAGGCATATCACCTCGACTAAATGCTGCTGCAGCGCCAGAAGACAGGCTTTAACTACCTCAGGAAACAGAGACAGACTGCAGTCTTCAAGTCAATAAAAGTCACTTTTTAAACAGTTTTATGTTATCGCGCTAGTTAAATGACTTGTTCCTGTTGCTTCCATATGTGATGGAGTTATGTGTTATTGTGTAATGGTGAGCAGAAGTTGCTAAACACTGTTTTGAAAATGTCCCCCCAAAATGTGTTTTTTTGTCTCCACCAGGCCAGATCGCAGAAGGCCGGAGACTACGTTTTCGCCCCTGTCCGTCCGTCGGTCCATGTGTGTGTCCGTGTGTGTGTCCATGTGTCTGTATAAAGCTAATCTCTGTTGGACCGATCAGCGGGAAACTTCGCACGCACACTCCCAATAGGCCATGGAAAAACCTCTGCCCCCACTTTTTTAAATCGGCCTCATGGTGACGCTATAACAGGCCACTTAAAATGTTGGGTATAAATCTTCAACCGTAGATCGTACACATAGACCAGGGCTGGCAAACTGGGGACCTTCTGTTTCCCAGGTGGCCTTTCAATACATTGAGCTATGGCTGCCCTCTACAGTTTGTAATGATGCCATTGCCATGAAAGAAACTAAAACAGACATCACATGGATATGTTAACAATATAATTATCTTTGACTCTTATCCTGCAGGTTTACCTATAATTTGCCATGAAATGGTTTTCTTTCCTGATTTTCCATGCTGAGATTTCACCACTGTACTAAAAACAAACACAAAAAAAACGTGAGGTGGAATTGCGTGTTGTTGGAGGGTTGCTGTGAACAAATTGAGAAAAGAAAATCAGTTTGGCAAAGACTTCCAACCCTGCAAGGCTTTATTGGGATCTTTAAATTGTATACTGCAGGAGCTAGCTCGCTTGAAGTGCAATAAACCGTAATTTAATGAGAAGCTGATACTGATGAGAAACAATCAAAATCCTGAAGGCAACAACCAGCCTCCTAAATTAGATTTAGCAGAGCCCTGCTCAAAGAGATCGCCCCTGGGGGCCTGCAAACTACGGCAGTGTGTGTGCAACTTTCCGCAAGTCATTCAACTTATAATCCTGAGAAGTAAGCAAGACGGGTATCTGTAGAATATCATCCCTTGAGTTCCCTGATGCTTACTTAATAAAATCAACCTCTAATCCCGGTGTAAGACGCTGACGATCTGTTGAGTATCACAGCACACCTGCAGAACATAAGCTGTGTTCTGAGGCGTAATACTGCCGGGTGACAGGAGTGACACCTACCGCAGGGCCATGGGAGACGGCGCACACCATGATTCCAGCTTAGACACACCCACATGTCTGTTTTCTTAATAAAAGACTGAAGGTTGCCTGGGGGCGGAGGAGGAGGTAGACTGACAGACAGCTCAGTTCCTTTATGGCTCATCTACCCTCTCCTCTTTGCAGTTCATATTCTGAGAAGTAAGTTCTGGGGGTGGCCACACCATCCATCATGCAGAGGACCAAGATGTGATCGAGTGAGGAAGAGATTAAGAGAGAGGGAGATGTATGGTATGACACACTGTCTGCCTTGGTATTGTAGGGCTGATGATTAAAGGGGCAAGGTTGACCCGCTCACACAACTTTATTAAGATGCCCAGTGGTTTTATTGGATATTACATTTTCCATCTTACCGAAGATCGCTAAAACATAATAGCATGGTTTTCATCTGTGAAATATAGTTGAACTAATGCACACTAAGTAGTTGTTAATGGTCAAGTTCTGCATTCCACATGTGGAATGTAGGATTAGTTAACCAGAAGTGGTTTAATGTTACGTTTTTCTTTTTTCTTTTTGTATATCAAACATTCTCCCGATGTATGACATTGACATCAATATGAGAAACAAATGCAGTCTCCTGTGCAGTGCCATTTCTTTAGAAAATAGCATAATTGAAGCCTTACCAATAGAATGGTTCACCGCAGGAGACTCATGTCAACAAATCCAACCTGTTGCTTGTTTTCCTCTTTTTCTCGCTTTGATAAACAATAATGAATGCACACATTTGTTCCACCAGTAGGTTTCTACATTTTCCTCTATTGGGGGAAAAAAAGATGAACTTCAAATACCTTGTAAATAAATCATTATGCTGCACTCCATGGACAGGATGTAGTCTGTAGGCAATCTGTCTCCAAAGAAAGAAAACAGTTCCGGCTCTGTAAACATGAACATTAAAGATTAGCTTCTTTTTTTTGCACCACAGATGGTCTCGAAGGTGCTTAACTAAAATCAATCCAAGATTATCAAGGCAAGACACCATAAGAGGCACTTGGAGAGCACGTTGAGAATAGAAGGTTAACGTGGCCCTGACAATTATGCTGGGGCTGTTATTGGCCTAGTTGGTGGCGGTTTGGTTGCTAATGACCATGCGCTGTGTGCTGTGTGACAATCAACTCAATCCACAAACCCCTGGCTGGGGTGACGGATGTGTGTGTGGCCATACAACTATGCTGTTTCTGTGCATGCGTGCGTGCATACATGCATGTGTTCTCACAAGTGTGACTGTGGATGTGAGTGTATTAAAGCCATCGTGTAATCTAGCACAGTGGTTCTCAAACATTTCTATGTCAAGACCCCTGGAGGTCCCCGCACCCCACATGGAGAAGCACTGATCTAGCACATAGCCTACATGTTAGATGGACGTGCAGGGAAGACATTCATGATAATTTTCCACTCTCCCAGTATCTCTGAGCTCATGCATTTCTAAAGGCTCTGTCATCAAATACTGCACCTACGCACAAACAGCAGACAAATGAAAGCTTTTTACATGGAACGGAATTGTTGTCTGTCAGTTGACTGACTGTGGATTTGTTTGTTTTCTGAAAATGTATAGCATGAATGAAATTATCATCACCATAACAACGGCATTTACTGTATGAACAAAAGGTGACAAGGGTTGCTTTAGACAGTGAGGGGTGTAATACACACTTTTAGCATTCACTTAATATATGCTTTTGGAAATAAGTGACACAAAAGATCACACAGACTGATTTGCAAAAGATCCAAAACAAAATCAAATCCAGTTATTTTTGAGTCATTTCATTACCACAGAGAATTCTTTGGGAACCTGCAGGAGTCTTTTCAAGAATTGTATCACAGAGGGCGATGAATCAGCGCTGTAATGAATGATATTCATTCATTATACAAACACCTGGCATTCAGTGGCAGAATTTGTGCATGATCTCCCAGGGAGCCAAGTACTTCCACCCTGGTAAACCCTGGTAGACTGAATTTAGGATGGAGACTACGCACCAACAACTAAATCTAGCCTGTTGTTTACAGATTATGTTTATATATTGTTATACTCTTTATATCCTGATAATTGAGTGTTTAACAAGAGCTGTAATTGTGTGACACCGAGCTGTAATGTTTAAATGTGTAAACAATTTAACATCGAACCGTCGAGAAGGGTGAGTAGTATATAAACTGATGGCAAAAAAACAAAAAAACAAAAACTAGAAAATTGCCCTAATTGGAGCGCAGGTCTCCGCCAGGCCAGGTTGCCTATCCAGGGTGCGCAAATTTGGAAGTCAGTCATAGCCAATCGGAATGGAATCCTGAAAGGCTATGACTGATTTCCAAATGAAAATATGCAACATGTGGTTGTCTACACAGCCTAAACTGTAGGGGTCAACAGTGACAGGAACTATAGGGCAGTGGTGGACAACATACTTAGGTGCCGTTTACACGACAACGGCCTCTACAGAAAACGGCAAAAAATCAGATGTGCTGTCCGTTTAGACGGCAACGGTGTTATCAGGGGTTGAAAACGCAATAAAGTGAAACCTCCTTCCAGAGTGGAATTCTTTGAAAACGCTGCGCCTCGCGTCTCCATGTAAACGGGCAAGACGGTGTCGGAGACGGTGTTAACCAGTGTTGCCAGATTCTGTGAGAGAAATAAGCAACCACGTCTATGAAAACTCAAAAGAAGCGACTAGGCTACAGCTATTTTAAAATAGCAGATCTACAAGCTCACAAATCGGCGCGACGCGACACGTTGTGAGCTTGTAGATTTGCTATTTTCAAAAAAGAAAGAAGATAAAATAATCTTGAGAAAATAAAAAGAGGTCATTCTGGAACATTTTTTTTAAAAACATTTTAACAATTTTAACAACACAAATTTTGTATGGGGGTCCCTGACACAAAATATTTTCAGAAGGGGGGGTTTGTGGACAAATACATAATTTGACATGAAGATGTTTAAGAACCACTGGTTTAAACAACATTAGGAAACAAGTCCAAATAAGCAACTACACTTTAGAAAGAAGCCCAAGATCGCCTATAATAAGTGGACATGGCAACCAAACAAACATAGGAAGAAGGAAGAAGACACGTCACCGCTACCTAGTCACCTAGCATGCACACTACAGCGTTTTAAATCACTGGAGCATCTTCGTGTAAATGCATAATAAGAAGTGACAATGCAACACCACTTTGTCGTTTTCTGTTCTGATCGTTGCCGTGTAAACGGCACCTCAACCCCAGTACTTCAGACAAAGTATAGATACTCCTGGTGAAATATTACTCAACTATAAGTGAAAGATGCTCAGTCAATATTTTACTCGAGTTAAAGTGAGAAACTGTGCTGTAAGAGACATATTGCCAAATTCTCATGTTTGCTAAACTGAAAACGTAAGATGAAAAAAATTTAAATACAGCCTATGAAAATTTTGGTAAATGAATATTCATAGGCTGGATTGCTCTAACAAGCACAGCGCATCTTGTCCATGTCTCCAGACGTGCATTCCATGGTTTCCATTTGTAACTACGTTTGCATGATTGCCTTTTTCCGAACGGTTTGTTTTGGAGAAAGAGCTTGGCATGGCGTATAAGGTACCACTTTAATCCTCTGGCAATACATACAATGGAGAAGAAACAACGTGAAGTCATGGTAGAATAGGCATGCAATGATGCTACTCAATGCCGTTCATTACAGAGCACTCTGGCTCAGCATGCTGGATGGATTTGCTTGTTAAGTACTGTACGCCTGAGGTACTGCTGAAAACGAACCAAATGAATTGGCTCAATGTGTTTGTCAGTCTTTGTTTAAGATGGACCCTGGTTTGGTATTAGTAATACCAAACCAGGGTCCATCTTAAACAAAGACTGACAAACACATTGAGCCAAATAGCCAATTCATTTGAGAGTGTTCATCCCATGTGGTGCGATTAGAACAGAGGTTCTCAAACCATGGGTCAGGAACACAAGTTTGGGTTGTGGGACAGTAGACGGTGGTCGCACATTGACAACTGAAAAAAAGGAAATAATTATCCTTCCCATCAAGTCTGTTTTATTTGTTTTGAAAAGCATAGCCTGTGAATGCATTTTCTCAGTTTTCATTTTTTTGTTTTTAATTAAGGCTTTTGCAACCGATATATAATATGCTTCCATTTACAAATGAGTACAGACACACTTCTGTAGCTTTTCAACTACATTGATAAGACACAAACTCAGCAGGAATCAAAGCATTATATGTATTTTCTAATATACATTCCTATTCAAGGCTACCAATGTATGCTGTATGTCTTAAATAGGATTTATTTAATATTTTAAACATTTTTAAAAAATGGGGTCCCGGTATAAAATCTTCAACAGAATAATGTATTAGTTGAATTCTCACTTGACTATAAGTACAGTATAGGGGTAAAAAAAAAGGGGGGAAAAGAGGTGCTCTAATAACAGTGTGGCTTCCTTGTGGATGTTGTCATGTTGATGACTGGATATTAATGACACCAGTTTAGGCTGGTGTAGCAACCTAACAGCTTCTTTCAGGTTTAAAATCAGATTTTTGTTATTTGCCGATTTCCAATAACAGCAGGTGGTGAATGGTGAACAACAGGTGCTTTTTATGATTGAAATGAACAGATCTGTCCACCGCTGTGCATGCTAACTCTTCATCTGTCATGCAAACAGCAAGATCAGTGGTAACAGGGTAGCTTTGACCTTCCCTACATGTTGTGGCTCCTCTAGCCTTTTTCTCAGTCTCACTGCTTCCATCTCTTCTTTTCCAACCCCCATGGTCTCTCCATGCTGCTGATCTCTCCATTTTGATCCCTGACCCATCCCTCTCCATTTTGAGCCAATCTCTGGTGTAGCTGCCTGATTGACATTAATGGCACTACAAAATAGAAAGGTTAATTAGGACCAAATGTTCCCTGCCCATTCCGCTACTATACCATCTGCTCTCCAGCAGTGGCTGAATGAACACGAACGCAGGCCTGTAGCCACAAAGATACACGTCATGCTGTGAAGTGCACTTATAGGTTTATTTAAAGGTGCTGTAAGTGATTTAGGTATCATTGCAATACAGTGTTTGTTCAGTAACATGAGTCTCACCATCTCTCCAAGCTCTTTAGTGACTGACTGGATGAAATTGGTGACCCACCTGAAAATGTATTTTCTGTTTAAAGGGATATTTCATTTTCAAATAAAATAAACATTAAAACAATATATTAAAGAATTAATTAAAAAAGTAATGGAAAAATCACGGCCCCCTCACACATTAGAATGTCCTTCTAATGTGTGAGGGGGCTGTGGTTTTTCCATTACTCTTTTCATTTATTTTTAATTTAAAACAAATATGTTTATTTTATTTGAAAGTGAAATATCCCTTTAATAAAGATTTGGAGAGACGGGGAGACCCCTGTTACGTAACAAACACTCTATAGCAATGATTGCTAACATAATATAGAGCTTTAACTAACAAAATAGTTGCATGGTAATTGGTTGTCCTGGTGACTCACGTGGCTCTTCATTCTTCACCCTTCAGCATTGTGTTCAGAATTGTCGTGCGTTTTCTGACAGTGATGGTGAAGGGCCAAGAAGATGGCTCTTCACCATCACTGTCAGAAAACGCACGGCAATTCTGAATGATGTCTTGGTGTTGCCAATCATGATCTCATAATCTATTTTGAAAAACTTAAATGAAGAAAATAAACAAGTAATAACATGAAATATTTTGCTGTGGCTCACCGTAATTATATGTATCAGGGTCATATATCGAAGCAAAACAGATTAAAATGCTTGCCACCGTATGTGGACCTGACAGTTACATTATGAATGCTGGGATCCAGTGGCTAGGTGCCGATATCATCTGTTTCATTTCCTCAACACTCTCTGCTGAAACACTAGGCTCCATGGTGCCTCCTGTGCACTTCTGATAACCTTCAGGAGGCAGATGGAAGAATCCATTTTCTTTCATAAGAATCACATGCATTACGGATCTATTTGTCTGTTTGACGAAAAAAAAGAAGAAAAAAAGATTCAATAATAATAATAATGGATTACATTTATATAGAGCTTTATATCGATGCCCAAAGCTTTTCACAGTGAAACTCACATCAACCACCACCAATTCTGCAATAAATAATGGCAGGGAGCATAAATAGTCGCCGATACTCTTGTCTTGGTTGAGTAACTGTGAGGTTACTCAAACAGTCTCTGCAAGGTGCAAATTCTAATACTGAGGAGACACTGAGGTCGCTGTAAAACACATAAATTATGTGATGACAAAAATCTAAGTATGGACTTTTTCTCTGCCTTTTCTTTTTCTCTTTGTCTTTATCTCCATTGGGATGATCTGCTTTGATCGTTGAACCTGTGAAATTCACACGCAGAAATGTTCATGACAGCAGGAGAAGAGCCAAGTCTTGTGCAATGGTAAAGTGGGGTGTGAGTCGGGGGAGGATTAGATATGCAGAACAGTGGTCGTCAAGGACGTACGAGGCACATTGTGCTGGAGGCAGCCTAGCTGACTATGCATTGCCATGGAACCACTCATGAACAAAATCATTTTATAAATTATAAAATTATCTATTATGTGTTAGGTGGCATCCAAACGTTCTGCAGCGGCCCATGGAGTTTAACACTAACACATGTTTCTATAACAGTAGATTCTGAACTGACCCTCGATGATTTTTGTGGCGTGGAACCTAGGGGCCAAGCCGTCTAGGTTATTTCGACTCTGAGCCGTCAAGGTCTTTTGTCTCTGTTTGTGGTGTGTGTGTGTGCGTGTGCGTGTGCGTGTGCGTGTGTGTGTCGGGGGGGGGGGTGTTGGGGGGGTGTGTGGGTGTGTGTGTGTGTGTGTGTGTGTGTGTGTGTGTGTGTGTGTGTGTGTGTGTGTGTGTGTGTGTGTGTGTGTGTGTGTGTGTGTGTGTGTACCAAATGTATTGTGTACACTGCCAGTAGGCCAAGGAAGTAACTCCCTGAATGTGATTTTCACATTATTGTGATTTTTTGTTTTTACTTAGAATTTTCAATTTATACTGGAAGTCAAAGGAGGTCGGACTTGGCTGAAACTTATGGATATGACTGATGTCATAATACTGACATCATAGATGACTGGTATAGACTGGCCACATGAAGTCTGAGATCAACATGGATTAGGCCCTGTCTTGTTTATCACTGCAACGCTGGGTGGACACTGTTAATGGTTTTCTCAAGCTGAGCACTTGAAGTGCTTGTCACCATCTCCAGCCAAATCCTGAGTCAAAGGGATGGATTAGGAGGTACAGCTCACCTCATGAAGTAAATCACATTTTTCAAAGGCTTCTTTCAGGTCTGAAAAACTGCAATAGGCTATTAGGCAACAGTGCTATTAATGGCATGCTATAACAAATTGTGATTGCAGCAAACAACAGAATATGGTAATTATTTGTCTAAAAGATGGAAAAGAAAATCGCATTTTGAAGGGACAAAGGTGAATGAGACTCTGACTGAGGATGAATACACAGAGAAAATATGTTTAATGTGTTTAATAGTCACAGTAAATAAGATTATGCTTTGTGAAGGGGAAGGGCCTTCCCCTAGCCCCAGGCTTCCATAAGCCAATATTAAAAAGGGTTATTTTATTTAACTTTTAACGACCTAGCACTTGAATTGGACAGCATATGCTCACAAATCACCGAACATTCAAGTAGACCATTCAAGAGAGCAGGCATATTGATTATTTCTTTGAATAGCATCATTAACTTTTATTTTTTTAATAAACGATAGTAGGTTTAATGTAGCTTTTTTGAAAAGACCTCATGCAAGGTCTTAGCACAATGCATTAAATCTAGTCCAGAGTGAAGTGGCAGGTCAAGAAAGATTCTAATTTTCCTGGAAGGCACAAAGAGACATGCCGTCTTGTGTTTGTCTCACCCATGGGGACAGTGAAATTGATCTCTGAGACATGCTCAACAATTAATGCATGAATTGATTTCCTGCTTGGGATTACAGTAGCAAGCTTTCAGAGCAAGAGCTGTGGCGTCTTAGGCCATCTGAGGCGATTCTGTTCACCGATAAACAAGACAGGAGAGACCCAGAGGTCAGAGAACGTTCGACAGCACCAGTTGGAGTGTGATATCGGCGATCACAGTTACTATATGGGAAGTGTGTTCACTCAGTCAGGCTGATTCTACTGAGGGGGAAGTTTGTGTGAATTCAGATCGGTTTCAACTTTTGATTTTTGACATACACGAAAAGACAGACAGCCCTCCGTTCTCTCCGTCTTCCAGCAAGGCCACGCACTCCCTTCTACAGATGGCATACATTTTTTGTTTTCTTCTTAGAGTATAAGTGGTGACACCACTCCACACCTCCACAACACCTACACACAGCAAGCTAAATGTGCTGTGGAGGTGTGACAAATTCTGTCACGCATCCATGCATTGCATTCACTATACTGACATGGTTTACTTCCAGTTGTTTATTGTTGAGTTGGTTGTAATTAGTGTGGTTGCCCTAACAGGGCAACCAGACTATAGTAATCCTCACACTTTATTCTTCTTATTATTATTATAGATAAACAATATTTTCAATCGCATCACAGCCCACAGTTTATTTTTCCCAATTTAGTGCCATATGTCAAAATGACCGGCTTCACCGGGAATCGTGTGCTTGTATTTTGCTAAGAGATTGGTTGCATAGTTTTATTGATATTGATTTATTAGTGCATTAAATTTCCCCATCCACTTTAATGAAAAAGTGAAAAAACTCAAATTCAAGTATTTTTTTCTCAGAAACCGTAAGAGCTAGAGTTACCAGATTTGGAGGGGAGGTTCATAATTTAGTCCGAAATTATTGAAAAAATAATTACACTAATCGGCCACATGGTGGCGCTATAACAGCCCCCTTTACGTTTTGGCCTATAACTCTTGAACCGTAGGTCGTAAAATCTAAATTTCATTTTCCCTAGATTCCTTGGGTCATGACGCAACTCCCCATATAGGCCACGCCCATTTGCGTCAGGATAGATTTTCCGCCATTTTGAATTTTCTTCAAAACACACTTTTAGCTCCTCCTCCCATATATTTTGTCCAAATTTCACAAAAATCGGTACACATGATCTCTGGACCAATGCGATAAACATATCCAAACGGCATTTTGATAGTCCTTACCGTTCGTCCGTAATTGGCTTCCGAAGTTAGTGGGAGGGGCCCGTTTTATCAAAAATCACAAAAATCACAAAAAAAACGTCCAATCGATCCCAAATTTTAATCACATGTCGAGGGTGGTTTACTCAACAAATCCCCAAAATAATTTCCACTTTGATCCATAGGGGGCGCCACAAATGCTCAGAATGTAACCGTTTGATGCAAAAACCTTATTTTGGGGGGATCAATCCTCTCAAAATGAAACGCAAGTGATCTAAGGAGTTACGTGACAATGTAATTGGCACAGCCTCCGACGGTATTCCTCCCAGCGTATTCCTCGAGTCCCGGTGACAGCGACCCGCGACTAGCGTCGGTGCAACCACACTCTGCAATTGCCCTGAATTGCGACGCGTCTAGTTTAATTAAATGTCCTTAGTTAAAATGAGTGTGTGTGACTTTTTGAATTGGGGCAATATAAACTCTCTGTATTATTAGGGTAATAATAATGATAATGATAATGATAATGATAATGATAATGATAATGATAATTCAATTCAATTCAATTCAATTACATTTTATTAAAGTGTCAAATCACAACAAGTTGTCTCAAGACACTTTACATGTAGAGAAGAGACCCGACAGTCCCACCCTGAGCAAGCAATTTTGCGACAGTGGCAACGAAAAATTCCCCCTTAACTGGAAGAAACGTCAGGCAGACCCTAGGCTCTAGGGTGGGGGCCTTCTGCCTCGACCGTGTTGGGGGGAAAGAAGAGAGAGAGAGGGAGAGACAGAGGAGAGACAGAAAGAGATACAAGTAGTAACAATAGCAAATATAATAGTGTAAGATAGTATATGATAATATAATAGTACAACAATAATGCGTATACAGTATATAATGGTATGATATAAGAATGTTAAAATAATATACAGTATAGTGTAGTGGTATAGTGTAATGTAGTAGAAATCCACGGTCGTGCTCCATGGAGAGGCCCGGTCCGCAGTCACAGTCTTGAGCCGCAGCTGGGGGTCCGTAGTGACAGTCCATGGAACTGCGACGTGGGAAATAAAATAAACTCCGGGGAGCGGGTCCCCGGGTGTAGAATTAGTGGCAGGCCTTACTAGAGCGTGAATAATAATAATAATAATAATTGTTATTATTATGCTGCTAAGTAATGGACCTAGAGCTTTCTCTTTACTACAGTGATGCTCAGATAAACTCTTTATTTGTGCTCATGCCCGTGAGCAGCTGTTGAAAATGTTGTTTTCCACAGTCATTTTAAGTAAACAGTATCCATTATTTACTCGCACTGCCTCTACCTCCTACCTCAATATCAATGTGTGTCGGTTCGCTACATTGCTAACTGTGTTTCGCTGAGCTATTTAGGCAGCGCATTTACTCACAAAACTCTTTGTTAACGAGGTACAGTAGTGTGGGATCTAGCTTTCTTGGACAGGTGCAGTGAGCGAACAGCGAGCTCTCTTCTACATGACACGTCCTGAGATGGATGGTGATGACCAGCTTTTACCTGGCTGTAAAGTGCGCAGCTGCGCCGACTGCCCTCTCCTACTGATAAGTCATTAGCAGTGCATCATCAAGAGCCTCCTTCACACCTGGAGAGCCAGGTGCCGGGCCATGACCTGGTACAGGAGAACAAGGTGAGCTCATAATGTATGGGCAGAGACTGCACTGTCTGGGAAGCATGTACATTGTCACCGCGGTGACACGTAATATAGTTATATTACCCTGTGCTTGTGTGGTTGTTTGTAGACTAATTTTAGCAAATCATTGCGCTAATGAGTTCTAAGCATGTGAACTTGAATTGAACTTCATAATCACAAATCACAGCTCGAGGTGCACTTTTTGAAATTGAATTAAAAGCTAAATATACACTTAATTTGAAGTACAGCACTTACATTATGGAACGTAGCCATGTTACACGGTATCTGCTGTACTATATCCCATAAAATGTTTAACAAATACATCATATCGAGCAAAGCAGGTGATCTTTTGCTTACAAAGTGTTATTGCATCCCACGCAGCAATAAATCATTTGTTTAATTACTAGTTTAAAGGATTAAAAAACTCATTTGCATTATTGAGCATCGGGCCACTCTGCAGGAGAATATAGTTCTTTGGAGAGATAATGACTCAGTAGAAGAAATAGAACAACAACGTGGTGTCACATTTTTACTGTACATCATAAAAGGAACACAGGGCATAAATTAAGGTGCTCTAAAAACAGAACCCAGTCCCATGGGGAGAGGGGGGTGGGGTGATGAAAACTAGGCTTACTGTACGTGAGGGGACGCACTAATAGCTGTTGATTCTCAAGTGTCTATTTGACATTGCATGTAGCCCCTTAAGGGAAAAAAAGCAATACTTATGCAAAGCGCTAATCAAGTTGTATCAAAATTCACCATGCAAGACCCGCTTAAGTGCTTTCTTGGCAGATGGGGCCCCCTCATGAATGTGTGTGTGTGTGTGTGTGTGTGTGTGTGTGTGTGTGTGTGTGTGTGTGTGTGTGTGTGTGTGTGTGTGTGTGTGTGTGTGTGTGTGTGTGTGTGTGTGTATGTGAAAGAAATAGAGAGATGGAGAGAAGGATAAAAAGAGAAGCATTCTAGATAATTCTCACCTTATTTTGCTATCGCCATTTCACAGGTCACATATTTCTCGAATGGCACGGCCGTGGAGTGAATGAATACACCCCCGATACCCCAGGACCCTGACACAAATGTGAAACAGCAGCCCCACGGCTGTAACCTGGAGGCAGCCATTCGCCATGGCATCTGTGAGGGTAATGGAAGAAGACAAGATGGGGTGGCGATGTGACAAGCACCCCTGGCTGCGGTGGCCATGCCTGAAGAGGTGTGTGAAAGCAATGTGATTTAGGCCACTAAGACACGCGACCGTCCGTCACACTAGCAGCAAAGTAGATTTGAGAGAAATGAGCCCTTATAGATAGAGTATTGGTCCTGACTGCAGGCAGTCAGCATCCATTTATGTTAACCCATTCAATCCGGGAAAGCGGATGTCTTCTAAATCCTAAAGGTTTTCTGAAAACCGTATGTTGCTATAATATTAGTGGTTCTCAAACTTTTTCATGTAAAGGACCCCCCAAAATTATATGTACTTGGTTTGCGGACCCCCATCTCAAAATATCTTCTTCCAGGGACCCCAAGAAGCAGAAGTTACAAATGTTCGCTTTAAAATATATATATTCAAAGAATTGCACAAATTTTTTTTTATCATTTTTCAAAAATAGCAGATCTACAAGCTCTATGAGCTTGTATATCTGCTATTTGTGAATAGCCAAAGTATAAAATAATGGCTATAGCAAAAATCTAAAATAACACAGATGCGTTCGTGGATTGAATGGGTTAATGGTGAGCTGCACAAACCCAGGTGCCTGCCTCAGGTGGAGGCTATAGTTCCTTTCATCCTTTCCGCTACCCTGTATTTTTGTCAATATGCCATGTTGTTTATCTCATTTCTTTTGTCGTGTAAGTGGAAATGAAATGTAGCTTGTTTAGCATTTACAGTATAATAAGCAGTGTCCATTTCCACCTGATTATAGTAATTATAGAATTATACTTTATTTATAGAACCTTTCTTAAACAATGCCTACAAAGTACAATGGATACTTAAAACGAACACTAAAAGATTCAAAAACAACAGTCTGCCAACGGCGTGACCTCCCTGTGCAATATTTAGTTATTAATTGCACGTTTAGCTGAATGACGGTAAAGAGAAGTCCTGCATGCTTGCCATGCTGAAGGTAGAAGGGCTCGTCGGTGCTCAACAGCAGTGGTTCTCAACCAGTGGTCCGGGGACCACCAGTGGTCCTTGAAGGGATTCCAGGTGGTCCCCAGCTAAATGATGGAAAGTTGGTAACCAAACCGTAAAATGAAACCAAATGGGCCCTTTACGAGTCCATTTGGTTTAATTTTACGCTCTCAAGAGTTGAATTATTATTAAACATCTGCATACATTACAAGACGTTTACACAATTAGAGAATGTAGAAGAATTGTTATTTTGATCAACGCTTGCCTGTCATCTCTCCTAATGGTACAACATCAATACAGCATGGAATTGTGGACAAAATCTCATCAAACGACAACAAAATATTCTACGTTTTGGGTCTAAATCTCATCAAACGGTGGTCTGTGGCTCAAATGCCGAATAAATAATGGCCTTGATATGAACAAGGTTGAAAACCACAGCTCAACAGGGACAACTTGCGTCAGAGAAAATTATTATAATACCTGGGCACTTCAGGAGAGACTATAATAGAATATACTGGAGCACTCGACTGGTCTGCACATGTTTTATTGTTTTGCAGGGGTGACTGGCGTTTCGACTTTCGTCTTCCTCCGACTCAAACAGGAGTCCTGTTAAAAACATTAAACCAATCAGAAAATCTGAGTAAAACATAGGCAAGATACAGAAATAAAACAGGTGGTAAAACAATCAAGGCAGTAAAACAATATAACTAAATCAAGGAAAGGTAGACTAAGGAAGTGTATTTTTAAAATCAGACTTTCTGACTTTGCAAACCTAATATCCTCATGCCGGTTGTTCTAAAGATGGCAAGGTCACCTTTGACATGATTGTTTTAATGATTTTTCAGTGATTCATCCACAGTACCAGAATGACAAGCACTAATAGAGCTTTAATTGGTCTGGATTCCAAGATATCATGTTTTACCTTTGTGTGAGCTTCTTTAATAACCGCCAATTTAATAACCACAAGTGATTTATGATGATAGTTGACCGTCTGTATCCAGAATGTTGAAATGCCACCCCGGGTTAACATCGTGAGTTAATATTTCATCCTCCGCAGCTGTAACGTTGGTCACACAGACAGTGTTGATAGGCCATTATTAGTGAGTGATGAAGTGATTGTTAATGAACAGGACATAGTATGTATAGCTAAGCTGTAGCTGATGAGGCGCGATAGCTAAAGGAAGAAATCGCCATGGTAATCTGCAATTGAGTTGGAAAAGACTTCATCAACTCCTTACTCTGGCAGCTTTTCCTGGCTTCTCTGTCACTTCCCTTTAGTGTTAATAAAGGGCTCAAAAAGGCAGCCGAGATAATCTGGTAATTTGACACATGATTCAAAATGCCCGACATTCATCTTCCGCTTTTCAAAAGCCACCTCGATAAGTAGACATACAGTGACGACAATGAATCAGACCAGTGTTGGTGCTCATGTAATACATGTAGGGTTTAAGGTCAGTTTATCTTCAACATTTGTAATCAAGTGAAAATTTAAAGTAGTAGTTTTCATTCATCTGAATCAGTAAATATACAATAGAACCCTGTTTCCAAACCTTACCCTGAAGTGTTTTTTCTTTTTCTTTGTTCTTAATTTTAGTTTTTTCTTTTTCAGCTAAAGACAGCTTTAAAAAAAAGAAACTCCCAGATCAATTCAACAGGTCTCTGTTTCAGACAAGGGTCTGTCTTAGCATTTCCCAAGCTTTTCCCATTTCAGCAAACCTGACCACTAAGTTGGACCTAGCTGTGTGTGACCACCCAGTCATGGTAGGCCTGTCACAATTATTACATAATCACCTAATCACAATTATTTGAGATAATCGCAATTATTTTTGCATAATCGTCATAATCGTTTCCATGTTGAAAAATGTTCATACATTTTCAAACATTTTCCAAAAACAGCAGAAATATCAGATCAACAAGCTTACAACGCATCACTTTGTGACGTGTTGTAAGCTTGTAGATCAGTGTCCACTTTTTATTTTTTTATTTTTTAAAGAATATAATAATATGTCAGTAATTCCGTTGTATATTTAAGTTATTTGTCATACCTTTTTCATATCTAATTTAGTTTTTAGTCATATGTTCCAATGTTCAATGCCAAAAACGCATTGTTAATCGCAATTATTTGTATGACAATTAATTGCCAACGTCAATTTGTAATCGTGACAGGCCTAAGTCATGGGTGTACAGGGAGCAGAACACAGCCCCCCAGAGGTGTTGGAGCCCATCTTATACCACCTGGCATTGTTCTGACAGAAGGGATCCAGCTGCAGAGGCTAGGGTCGTTGAGTCCTAGGCTTGGTGTAAATTCTTGAGGGGACTATGGTGTTGAACATTGAGCTGTAATCTATAAATAGCAGTGGGCAGAGGGCAGTGTGTAGTGTTCTGGCTATGGCGACGTCTGTGGATCTGTTTTGTCGGTAGGTAAATTGTTGGGCGTCTAGGATGAGTGGCAACCTGCTGTTGATCAGCTCGATGGAATGCTTCTCGAAGCACTTGCTCACTATGGGGGCGAGTACTACTACTACTAGCTGTTTTGTGCATGCTCTGAACACCCTTCCCAGAAGGGTAATACATTGGCAAATTGGATCACTATCAGATAGTCAGCTGTTTTTATTTAGAATGTCTCATTCAATAATCCTTTGAGTGCAATTGCATTGCTTTACTAAAGCACTTTGGGTTTACTGTCTGTGAAATTTATATTTCAGTGTTGTTTCAGTCTTTGTTGCCTAAATAAATAATTTGCGTTAATATAATTAGAAGCTGTTTTTATGCATGGTTCAGTCTGTCATTTCCAGGGTATTCAAATAAATGAGGCTGTACATTTATTTTTTATTTTTATCAAAGTATGCAACAGACAGATGCATTAGATATGTAAATAATAATATAAAGGTGTCGCAGACAAGACGTATTTGGTATTTAGAGAATAATTCATACACAGCTACCAAAAGAATAGTGTTTATGTAGAACTTGTAATTAAATCACACAGCTGTGACATCACCATTTTCTTTCTTCATAAACAGCCACTTAGCCTGATTACGTCCCACTTGATATTCTTCGCTGTTCAGAGAGCTGTCAGGGCCCGTCCCACCGCAGCCTCCTGTCTCATCCTGACACTGTCTGGTAGATTCAATCTGGGCATCACAGTTTCCCAGGCCAGGGACCACCTGAGTGGCATTGAGTCAGGACGGCATCACCTCCCTATCTGGGCCACGCCACAGCACACGCCAGGTCTCAGACCAGCGGGAGTTGATCAGTCAGCGGGCAGGGCATTAATCTGCTGTGACACGCCGACTCTCCCCTTGGAGGACGTCCGGTTCTGGGAAGCAGTCCAACGGCAGTGCCCGTTGCTGCCAGAGTGATGCAGGGTGTCTGTGGGGTTGGCATGGGTGGGAGGAGGGGCTATGGACGGGTGTATAGACAGGAGAGAGAGAGAGAGAGTGTGTGTGTGTGTGTGTGTGTGTGTGTGTGTGTGCGTGTGTGCATGCGTGCGTGCGTGCGTGCGTGCGTGCGTGCGTGCGTGCGTGCGTGCGTGCGTGCGTGCGTGCGTGCGTGCGTGCGTGCGTGTTGGATTAATGGAACAAAGGCCGAAGACTGAAGGAGAGGGGCAGAATAGCCTATACAAGAGCCTAAAAGAAAGGATGCAACAACTACAGTTTTGATGGCCATTGGAGGAAGATGATTGCAGCAATAATCTGTTGGCCAATAACGGCTTCAGCTCTTTTGACTGATTTCATCATCTTCCTCAAAAGCTGAGCTGTGTTTTACAAACATGTTGGAGTCTAATAATGGTGAGGCTTCCATGTGGATCTCGGACATGACCAGTATATGACGCCAGTCATCATAGACCAGATCGGAAAGTGCGTCATTGCCAAAGTCACACCCATTTTCAGGGGGCTATGCTATTTGACCTAAATTAGCTTATATAATTTGACCAACAAAATCATTTTTGTCTCCGCCAGGCCGAAAGGCATGGCCGAGACTATATTTTGCACCCTGTCCGTCCGTCTGTCCGTCCGGCCATCAATGTGTCCGTCGCCCCCTCCGTCTGTGAACAGCTAATCTAATCGGTACACAGTATCTCTATAGTCATTAAACGAAACAGGTCTTTCAAATTTCTCATATTCCTGATTGGCTTTCAAAGCGCTTGGGTGGCGCAGTGGTAAAGTCACTGCCCACCACCACAGAGGTTGTGGGTTCGGATCCACCGTGGTGCATCCGGCTTTGTCGAGCGTCTACACGAACACAATTGGCCCGTGTTCGGGGGAGGGTGATATTGGTCATTGCACATACTCCTACGGGCTGGAGTGGCACCTGTCAGCAGGGAGTGTTGGGCGGGAGGAGTGGGACGAAGGCTCTACGTCCTCCTGATGGGGGCTTACTGGCAGGTGAGTCAGTAGGATACAACAGCAGTGACAACACAGATATGTGTGTGGGGAGGAATCAATTGGCGACTAAATTGCGGAGAAAAAGGGGTAACAAATTATAATTGGATACTCAAAATTAAAAAAAATAAAGAAAAAAAGATTGGCTTTCAAAGTTTGCAGGAGTGCTCCGTTTTGAACAAAATGCCTCAAATCATGAACACAGTGTGCGCTTTCCGTGAAATTCTGCACGCGCATTCCCACTAGGCCGAGGAAGAAATGCCACTTGAACATTTTCAAATCAGCCTCATGGTGCTATGATGATATGATGCTATAACAGGCCAATTCGTGTTTTACCTATAACTGCCCCAATCTGTGTAAAACTTTGTATGTACACTCCCTAGAGGCCTAATAAAAACCTTTGCCCTGCATTTTTCACATCTGCCCTTTATAGCGCCACCAGGAGGCCGACTTATGTCAGACACATTTTTGGATATTACTGTCCAAATTTCATGCAAATCGGTTCACATAAGTGAAGTGATCAAGACGGATCCATCAGACTTTTCACTTTCCATCCTGATTGGCGAATTCAGCACATTGCTGGCCCACACTAACCTACCTGACCTGGCGGAGACCTGTGCTCCGAGGAGTACTTTTTCTAGTTTTTCACATATATTTCCGACAAACTATAATACTAAGTAACTGTCTAAGAAGCTTTGGAAATGCTTCAGAAGTGTGAGTCTGATGAGAGCTTTGTCATATCTGACTGCATTCCGATCTTCCTGTGAAGAAGAATCTGCTTCATGCCATTCCTTCCATAAGATAAGATAAGATAAGATAAGCCATTATTGTCCGTTTGCTGATAACATCATATGAGCATGATTTCTTTTTCTAGGCAACATTATCTCTGTGTGTGTGTGTGTGTGTGTGTGTGTGTGTGTGTGTGTGTGTGTGTGTGTGTGTGTGTGTGTGTGTGTGTGTGTGTGTGTGTGTGTGTGTGTGTGTGTGTGTGTGTGTGTGTGTGTGTGTGTGCGTGTGTGCACACACAAACGTATGCACACACGTACGTGCACATACTGTACGTTTACACAGCATATGAATTTTGTGCACAACACTGTAGATACACAGTAGAATGTGTACACTTTCGATATTAGCTAAATAAATGCCTTGACATGCAAGTAAATTCCAACATATCAATGAAATGCTGTGCTAAGTGGTAAGATGTGTTTGTCTCTAGAGTCCCTTCTTCTTCCACCGCCCAGTTGCTCTCCAGGGCATGTTCTGCATAAACATCAAAGCACAAATTATATTCATCTACAACTCTGATGTTGAACTTTGTTCCAGAAAGTTTCTTCCATATGAAGACACAGGACTTCCCATCGTTCCCTGCATGCTAATAGCTCTATCCGTGCACTTTGCATAATCAGCGGCCTGCGCTGGCACAGTGATACCAGGGGAGGGTGTGAGAGTAATGGCCCAATGCGTGTGCCAGAGCAGGGGATCAGGTGTACCAGAGTCATGGTTCCTCCTGTCCCTGAGGGCCTGGAGGACAAAGGCTGAAGATCCGCTCCACAAACGTCAAAGGGAGCACCTGCTTCCATGAATAACCACAGAGATAACAGTGACAGGACATAGGCCCACCTGCTGGGAGGGCACGCACAGGCCATGCTGTTCCTCAGAGGAGTGAAGATGTGAAGGAAATCAAGGAAGAAATACACAGGATACCAATTATTCGCAACACTGCCCACCATGTTTAAAACAACACCTGATTGCACCACTTTGTTCTGAGTCTGACTAATACTTTAAATGTAGTCTGGAGTGTCCAAAGGCAATATTTCACAATGACTATTGCACCTGATATTTCACCAGGTAACTGAAAAAAAAACAGCAAGTGGCTGGTGTGGTTTGGAGCCCATTTGGGAATTATGACCTGCTGCACATTAGCCCACATTCAATGCTATGTTATGTTATATTATTTGATATGGACATCACAATTACATTGGACGGAACTAGATGCATTGTTTAAAGTGTAACACTAGTGCTAATTTTCGACACCGATTCGATAGGAAGCTTTTCTAAAATAGAGTAACACTAATCTAAAACCCAATCAGGTACAAAAAATGTACCCACAGATGATATATATATATACACTAATAATTAACATCATCAAAATCAGACCCAGTACATTAACTTGTGAAAACAAAAGAAGACATAATCATTCAGATAACCAATCAGTAACTACATGTGAGCATAGTTGATTTGATTTCAACCATAATTTGAGTCCTCTGTTAAACACATTACCATCTGTCTCTAGTTTTAGATCCGTAAGCAAAGAGTTCCAAAGGTTTACCCCTTTACTGAGAAGGCAGACTGTCCGAAAGTGTTGTTGCTTATGGGAACAATACAGTTACCATATTTTGTTGATGCTTGTGTAGTTGCTCTACCAGAGCTCTGACGCCTACCAACCAGTCCAGAAAACAGATGTGAAACATGATTATGTAAACATTTAAAAAACTATTTGATAGTACATAAAACCACAACATTTTCCAAAGGAAAAAGGTTGTGTTTTCTTAAAATACCACAATCGGTATCTCATCGGTTTCTGATCCATGATTTTTATAGCCTGTTTGTATATTGATGTTATTGGTTTTAAGACAATTTCAGATTGTGACCATGATGTAATGCAGTATGACAAGTGTGAAATACCATAGCATGCATGTACAGCTGTGCAGTTTTACATGATAAGTCCCTTCTAGTATGACGAAAACAGTTTAAGTTCGGTTTAACCCTCTTGCATATGCTTTACCTGTCTTTCAAAAAATATATATATATCCAAAATAATTCCCAAATATTTTACTTATTTTACTTTACATTTCAGCAATAATTTCATTTGGGATTCGTACATCAAAAGCATCTGTAACAGGCCTATTACGTATTGAGATGCACATTGAAACTGTTTTCTTGACATTTAATGAATCTTAATGACATGGTTTCACCATTACAAATAAACACCAAGTTTCACAGTCATTGTTGACACTCACCATTTATACTGTGCAGCAGCTCCCAATTATATTATATTATAACTAGTGACCGTACCCTGATTGTTCCTCCTGACCCTCCCGTCTCTTCACCCCAGACCTCCCCTTTACCCTTAACCCCAGCCTCCCCTAACCCTCCTTCCTACCCCCTGACCCTCCTGCCCTACCCCTTATAAGTAAGCTGTGCAACGCCCAGACCATTAAGCAGTGATAATGATTAAAAAAACATAATATGCAACTTTCTGAAAAAGTCAGAAAGATCTGACTGGTATAGCTTGATCACATGATTCCAGAGATGATGTGTACTATTTGAGTGAGTTTTGGACAAAATTTGTAGAAGTAATAGCAAAAAGTGTGTTTTGAAGAAATTGCATAAAGGCGTAAAATGAATGGGGACAATCGTTGGGACATGAGCCAAGGAATTCAGGGAATAAAATATTTTGACAGTACAACCTATGGTTTAAGAGACTTTAGGCCAAAAGGGGAAGGGCACTGTTATAGTGCCACCATGAGGCCGATTTGAATAATTTGGGGCAGAGGTTCTTTTTCTTGGCCTCCTGGAGGTGTGCGTGCTAAGTTTCACGCCGAGCGATTCAATGGTGCCAGAGATGAGCTGTTCACAGACAGACACTTGGATACACGGACACACACACACACACACTGACAGACGGGCAAACATATAGTCTATGGCCTTCGGCTATCTGGCCTGGCGGAGACAATAATAATAATAAATATAGCTGCAAGCAGCGATAAGCGGGCCAGGGAATAGAGAGAGAGAGAGAGAGAGAGAGAGAGAGAGAGAGAGAGAGAGAGAGAGAGAGAGAGAGAGAGGGGGGAGAGAGAGAGGGAGAAAGAGAAAGAGAAAGAGAAAGAGAGAGAGAGAGAGAGAGAGAGAGAGAGAGAGACGGAATAGATTGAAGAGAGAGAGAGATAAACGGAATAGATTGAAGAGAAAGAGAGAGAGAGAAACGGAATAGATTGAAGAGAAAGAGAGAGAGAGAGAGAAACGGAATAGATTGAAGAGAAAGGAGAGAGAGAGAGAGAGACAGAGAGAGAGAGAGAGAGAATCGGAATAGATTGAAGAGAGAGAGAGAGAGAGAGAGAGAGAGAGAGAGAGAGAGAGAGAGAGAGAAACGGAATAGATTGTAGAGAAAGAGAGAGAGAGAGAAACTGAATAGATTGAAGAGAAAGAGAGAGAGAGACTTGGAAAAGGAATAGATTGAAGAGAGAGAGAGAGAGACATGGAAACGGAATAGATTGAAGAGAGAGAGAGCGAGAGAGACATGGAAACGGAATAGATTGAAGAGAGAGAGAGAGACATGGAAACATAATAGACTGAAGAGAGAGAGAGATGGAAGCAGAACGGATTGAATGGACATCTCAACCTATTTGCCATTAACAGGAATCGAACCCTCAACCTTTGGATTAACAGGCTGCAACACTACCTATAGTGCTATAGCTTTGTACAGATTGAGGTTGTCTGTTGAAGATAAAAGTGAACCAGTGAAAGCAGCCGACCTACAAGCTCAGAAACACGTTGCTATCTGAAAAGTTGTGAGATTGTAGATCGGAGAGAGAGAGAGAGAGAGAGACATGGAAACGGAATTAGATAAGGATAATTCCTTTAACAGGTCCGTTCATGAAAGTCCTTGCGGTCTTGTTTCCAATGAGGGCCTTGTGAGCAATTAGGGGTTAAGAGTCTTGCTCAGGAACAAATTTCATTTGCTGGCCTGGCCTGGAATCGTACCTGGGGCAACTAGGGCCTCTGGCTCCCTAGGCTGGCTCACTAACCACTCAGCTATGGCCGCCCCTCAAAAGAGAGAGAGAGAGAGAGAGAGAGACATGGAAACGGAATAGATTGAAGAGGGAGACATGGAAAAGGAATAGATTGAAGAGAGAGAGAGAGATACATGGAAACAGAATAGATTGAAGAGAGAGAGAGACATTGGAAACATAATAGATTGAAGAGAGAGAGAGAGATGGAAGCAGAATGGATTGATTGGACATCTCAACCTATTGCCATTAACAGGAATCGAACCCTCAACCTTCGGATTGACAGGCTGCAACACTACCTATAGTGCTATAGCTTTGTCCAGGCTAAGGTTGTCTGTTGAAGATAAAAGTGAACCAGTGAAAGCAGTCGATCTACAAGCTCAGAAACACGTTGCTATCTGAAAAGTTGAGATTGTAGATCGGCTATTTTCAGAATGAAGTATGTCATACATTGCAAAAACATAACTTCTCAGATAATCATTTCATGTTATCTTTATCAATTGCATATGTATTCATTAATACAGTCTTGTTGTTTGCAATGCACTTTAAATGAAGTCTCCACCAAGTGAGGCTTGAACCGGAAACCTTGCTGTTGTGAAACATTCACTTAAGCGGGAAGCCATTGGACCAACAGACCTGATCCAGTGAAAACGGAGGTCAAACAGATGATACCATTTCACGCAAATAACTGAAAAATCCTGGGTTTAAGTGTTTTTCAAACTGCTCAAAATTGCGGACAATCTAAGGGCGGAGAGAGAGACATGGAAAAGGAATAGATTGAAGAGAGAGAGACATGGAAACATAATAGATTGAAGAGAGAGAAAGATGGAAGCAGAATGGATTGATTGGACGTCTCAACCTTTTGCCATTAACAGGAATCGATCCCTCAACCTTCTGATTGACAGGCTGCAACACTACCTATAGTGCTATAGCTTTGTCTAGGCTGAGGTTGTCTGTTGAAGATAAAATTGAACCAGTGAAAGCAGCCGATCTACAAGCTCAGAAACACGTTGCTATCTGAAAAGTTTTGAGATTGTAGATCAGCTATTTTCAGAATGAAGTATGTCATACATTGAAAAGACATACTCTCAAATAAGCATTTCAGGTTATCTTTAACAATTGCACTTGCATTAATTGACACAAGTAAGACCCGCGAACGCTGGAAGCGAACGCAGATTGACTGAGGCTGCTATATTTCAACCACACTGTAGTAGTGCACTCTGCCGCACTCTGCCGGCTGTATACAGGCAGTGCAGCTGCTGGCATTTCAGCACAGAGTTTCGAGTCACATGGGGGCGCGAGCCAATGAGAGCGTGAACACACGCTGTATACAGGCAGTGCAGCTGCTGGCATTTCAGCACGGAGTTTCGAGTCACATGGGGGCGCGAGCCAATGAGAGCGTGAACACACACGGAAAGACCATAAATAAGGGACAGACACACACACACACACACAACCCAAGCACGGTGATATAGTAAGCTCCACTTGGTCGGAGGCCTCCTTCCGCGTTCGCAACAATCATGTTGTGTGCAATGCAACTTAAATGAAGTCTGCATCAAGTGAGGCTTGAACTGGCAACCTTGAGGTTTTAAGGCACACACTTAAGCGAGAAGCCATTGGAACAACAGACCTGACCTGGTGAATGAGAGAGAGAGAGAGAGAGAGAGAGAGAGAGAGAGAGAGAGAGAGAGAGAGAGAGAGAGAGAGAGAGAGAGAGAGAGAGAGAGAGAGAGTGAGAGAGAGAGAGATGGAAACGGAATAGATTGAAGAGAGAGAGAGAGAGAGAGAGAGAGCGAGAGAGCCATGGAAACGGAATAGATTGAAGAGAGAAAGAGAGAGAGACATGGAAACGGAATAGATTGAAGAGAGAGAGACACGGCAACATAATAGATTGAAGAGAGAGAGAGATGGAAGCAGAATGGATTGATTGGACATCTCAACCTATTGCCATTAACAGGAATCGAACCATCAACCTTCGAATTGACAGGCTTGCAACACTACCTATAGGTGCTATAGCTTTGTCCAGGCTGAGGTTGTCTGTTGAAGATAAAAGTGAACCAGTGAAAGCAGCCGATCTACAAGCTCAGAAAGAATGTTGCTATCTGAAAGGTTTTGAGATTGTAGATCGGCTATTTTCAGAATGAAGTATGTCATACATACTTCATACCCTCTCAAATAAGCATTTCAGGTTATCTTTATCATTTGCATATGTATTAATTGACACAATTACTGGTAGTGTCTGTTGATATTTATAAGTATTTCCGTCCATTATGAACCAAGCCTCTGTGTCCCGAACTACTCTAGATTACTGGTTCACAAACCATTTACCAATAAAGGCATTTTTGTGTCTCCTCGGAACGAAAACTAGTGAAAGTAGCCGATCTACAAGCTCACAAAACGTTGCTATCTGAAAAGTTGTGAGATTGTAGATCGGCTATTTTCACAATGAAGTTTGTCATACATTGCAAAAACATACTCTCTCCAAGAAGCATTTCATGTTACCTTTAACAGTTGCACATGCATTAATTGAGAGAGAGAGACATGGAAACATAATAGATTGAAGAGAGAGAGAGATGGAAGCAGAATGGATTGATTGGACATCTCAACCTATTGCCATTAACAGGAATCGAACCCTCAACCTTCGCATTGACAGGCTGCAAACACTACCTATAGTGCTATAGCTATTGACCAGGCTGAGGTTGTCTGTTGAAGATAAAACTGAACCAGTGAAAGCAGCCGATCTACAAGCTCAGAAACACGTTGCTATCTGAAAAGTTTTGAGATTGTAGATCGGCTATTTTCAGAATGAAGTATGTCATACATTGCAAAAAACATACCTTCTCAGATAAGCATTTAATGTTATCTTTATCAATTGCATATGTATTCATTAATACAGTCTTGTTGTTTGCAATGCACTTTAAATGAAGTCTCCACCAAGTGAGGCTTGAACCGGCAACCTTGATGTTATGAAACATTCACTTAAGCGGGAAGCCATTGGACCAACAGACCTGATCCAGTGAAAACGGAGGTTCAGACAGATGATACCATTTCACGCAAATAACTGAAAAATCCTGGGTTTAAGTGTTTTTCAAACTGCTCAAAATTGCGGACAATCTAAGGGCGGAGAGAGAGACATGGAAACGGAATAGATTGAAAAGAGAGACATGGAAACAATAGATTGAAGAGAGAGAAGGATGGAAGCAGAATGGATTGATTGGACGTGTCAACCTATTGCCATTAACAGGAATCGAACCCTCAACCTTAGGATTGACAGGCTGCAACACTACCTATAGTGCTATAGCTTTGACCAGGCTGAGGTTGTCTGTTGAAGATAAAAGTGAACCAGTGAAAGCAGCCGATCTACAAAACTCAGAAACACGTTGCTATCTGAAAAGTTTTGAGATTGTAGATCGGCTATTTTCAGAATGAAGTATGTCATACATTGCAAAAACATACCCACTCAAATAAGTATTTCAGGTTATGTTTAACAATTGCACATGTATTAATTGACACAGTCATGTTGTGTGCAATGCAACTTTAATGAAGTCCGCATCAAGTGAGGCTTGAACTGGCAACCTTCAGGTTGTGAGGCACACGTTTAAGGGAGAAGCCATTGGACCAACAGACAAGAACCTGTGAAAAAGGAGATCACACAGATGATACAGTTTCACGCAAATAGCTGAAAAATCCTGGGTTTAAGTGTTTTTCAAACTGCTCAAAATTGCGGACAATCTAAGGGGGGGAGCTTACTGGTCAACGTGATACATGTGTTCCTCATGAGTCAAGGCACATGTGTAAGCAGGTTTAATGGCTGTCGGCCAAACGAGGCATGACTTTTGCCTGTTTAAAGTTTGCACTTTCAAAAAATCGCTATAGCGCCCCCCTTTGACCAATTGGAGTAAGATTGGTTTCAGTAATATTTGGAATGACCCTCAACATTAACGCAAAGTTTCAAAGAAATGTGAGTCTGCATGTATGTGTTAGGGGCAGATGAATAATTGTCATAAAACTGCAATATTCATTGGCTCATTAAAGCTTCATTTTTTCACTTATGGAAAATCTTTTGCATCAGTTTGTCGGCATAGGTCCAAAGTTCATGTGTAAAACGTTTCGTGCAGATTACTCAAAAATCCCAGGAGGAGATAGGTTTTAACAGTTTTTCAAATAATTCAAAATGGTGGGAGATCTAAAGGTCAGAGGTCAAAAGTCAGAGGGTTAAAGTTGTTCATCATGAGTAGACGCATGTGTGTATTGAAGTTTTATGGCTGTAGGTCAAACAGGGGCATGAGTTGTACCTGTTCAAAGTTGGCATTTTCAATTGAGTGCTATAGCGCCACCTTTTGACGAAAGATTGTGAGATTTATTTCTTGATAGTTTTTCATGACCATCTACCCCATATGGCCGAGTTTCGTAAAAAGCGACAGCACGGTTCAGCCAGAACTGCGAAAAGTGGCAGAAACAGAATACGTACAATAATAAGACAGGTCCAGAGCTGAGCTCTGGCCCCGTAATAATAAATGAATACAGCATTAAATGCAAGGCAAAACAGTATATCCAAATCAGGTCAACTGAAAGTTTTGTCAACACACTACTGGATTGGACAATAAAATAACTTCTTCCCACTGCCTCTCAAATATTGATGAAGTATTTATAACATGTATAGCATATACAAGTAGGCCTATATAAAATTAAAACATGACATTTCGGTTGTGGCGGTTGTTTTCCATTTCCTCGCGGGATTCATGGCACTGCTGTGGTTTTGTGGTCATGCGGTTAGGCTAGGTTCTTGCCTGACAGCAATGATATGTTATATATGTTATGATATATATTATATAGGTTATTATGCGCGCACACACACACACACACACACACACACACACACACACACACACACACACACACACACACACACACACACACACACACACACACACACACACACACACACACACACACACACACACACACACAGATCGCTCTCCAAAATATTAAAAGTGCTCTCCAGAGCACAGGTCTCCGCCAGGTCAGGTAGAGGTTATTTTGGGCCCTGCAATGTTCGGAATTAGCCAATCAGGATGGAATATGGAAAATCGGACAGATCCGATCACATGACTATAGAGATAATGTGTACCGATTTGTGTGATGTTTGGACAAAATGTTTGGAGTAATATAAAAAAAACGTTTTGCAAAAATCGGCCGCCTGGTGGCACTATAACAGGCCGATCAGAAACAATTTGGGCATAGGTTCTGCTCTAGCATCCAAGGAGTGTGTATGCTAAATCAAAAACTGAACATGCTGGAAAAAATAAACGAATACAAAAAACAAAAGCATCCCAGCCCTGCACTCTTGAACCCTAAATAGCCAAACTGACATAACTGAGGCTATACAACCCACGTAATTTATTCACATAATGAAATTCACAGCCATAATTTAAAAGTGGCTTTATTGTTTCTATAGGTTTTCTGTTTCTAATGTTCTCTTGATTGATTGCCTTGTGCCTGGGTCATAATACCCAACCTTTAGCCCATTTTAGGTCTCATTTGGCCGTCCCAACTGAATTTAAAGATGAGACTCCTGCACACAGCAGATTTATAGTGTTGAGGTCTATATAAAATTAGGTAGCACTATCAGGAGAGGGGTCAAGACGGAACACATACTGCCGTAGCTCAGGAGGGCTAAATTTGAAAAACGTAGGCTAGTAAAGCATTTGCATTATCTCTGTGCAGATGCCATATACAGTGCATACATTTAGATTTAGTCTTAGTCTTACTCTTTAGGACAAAAAAATGCTCATTAGTTTTACAGTAGTCACATTTTAGTCATTTCTATCCTTGATTGTTTTAAGTCGAGGAAAACTTTAAAGGTTTTAGTCCAGTTTTAGTTTTTTGTCAAAAAATTTACGAATGTCTTTAAAACATATTCAACAAGACCAATACAGGCATTGGATTAAGATATGAAATGACTGTGCTTATCATAAAAAAAACGGTTTTATTTTTTCTATAATTTTGATCCCTCGATTTTGTAACCCTTTTTTCACCCGGTGCCAATTTGCTAAGTGATCCTGGGCACTACACTCCCCCCACCAGCCTAGGGAGGCCAGGGCCGAGCTCATGCCTCCTTCAATGCATGAGAGCCAAACTGACCTTCTTGTCACCTAACAGGGGGGAGTTTCCCTGGTTGGATGTAGCACGTGGAAGGAACACGTTATTCCAACCAGTTCCCTTCCCCTCCATCAGGCGCCCCGGCTGACCAGGGGGAGGCAGTATAGTGACCAGGATTACTACATGTTTTTGTGAGGGTATTAACTACCCTAGGAGACACGGGGAGAACATGCAAACTCCACACAGAGTAGGCCCTTTCGCCAACCCCACCTAGGGTATGGGCGCTGATGACGCGGAGGAGAAGACACGCCCCCAGCGCCCACAGCGTCCCCGGCGGGAATCGAACTGAAAAAAACTGTTTTATCATAAAATGTGAAGATTCAAATTATGGGACAATACTAATAAACTAATAAATAATGCATGTTCAGCAAATAGAATAGCCTACTAACAAACAATAAAGAATTTAATATCTTAATAGCTTAATAACCACATGACTGTCAGGTTACATTTTTAGCCTAAATTGTGTT
>NC_137610.1:20237592-20389765 GCF_963280865.1 Gymnoscopelus braueri | reverse complement strand
GTATTGAAGTTTTATGGCTGTAGGTCAAACAGGGCATGAGTTGTACCTGTTCAAAGTTGGCATTTTCAATTGAGTGCTATAGCGCCACCTTTTGACGAAAGATTGTGAGATTTATTTCTTGATAGTTTTTCATGACCATCTACCCCATATGGCCGAGTTTCGTAAAAAGCGACAGCACGGTTCAGCCAGAACTGCGAAAAGTGGCAGAAACAGAATACGTACAATAATAAGACAGGTCCAGAGCTGAGCTCTGGCCCCGTAATAATAAATGAATACAGCATTAAATGCAAGGCAAAACAGTATATCCAAATCAGGTCAACTGAAAGTTTTGTCAACACACTACTGGATTGGACAATAAAATAACTTCTTCCCACTGCCTCTCAAATATTGATGAAGTATTTATAACATGTATAGCATATACAAGTAGGCCTATATAAAATTAAAACATGACATTTCGGTTGTGGCGGTTGTTTTCCATTTCCTCGCGGGATTCATGGCACTGCTGTGGTTTTGTGGTCATGCGGTTAGGCTAGGTTCTTGCCTGACAGCAATGATATGTTATATATGTTATGATATATATTATATAGGTTATTATGCGCACACACACACACACACACACACACACACACACACACACACACACACACACACACAGATCGCTCTCCAAAATATTAAAAGTGCTCTCCAGAGCACAGGTCTCCGCCAGGTCAGGTAGAGGTTATTTTGGGCCTGCAATGTTCGGAATTAGCCAATCAGGATGGAATATGGAAAATCGGACAGATCCGATCACATGACTATAGAGATAATGTGTACCGATTTGTGTGATGTTTGGACAAAATGTTTGGAGTAATATAAAAAAAACGTTTGCAAAAATCGGCCGCCTGGTGGCACTATAACAGGCCGATCAGAAACAATTTGGGCATAGGTTCTGCTCTAGCATCCAAGGAGTGTGTATGCTAAATCAAAAACTGAACATGCTGGAAAAAATAAACGAATACAAAAAACAAAAGCATCCCAGCCCTGCACTCTTGAACCCTAAATAGCCAAACTGACATAACTGAGGCTATACAACCCACGTAATTTATTCACATAATGAAATTCACAGCCATAATTTAAAAGTGGCTTTATTGTTTCTATAGGTTTTCTGTTTCTAATGTTCTCTTGATTGATTGCCTTGTGCCTGGGTCATAATACCCAACCTTTAGCCCATTTTAGGTCTCATTTGGCCGTCCCAACTGAATTTAAAGATGAGACTCCTGCACACAGCAGATTTATAGTGTTGAGGGTCTATATAAAATTAGGTAGCACTATCAGGAGAGGGGTCAAGACGGAACACATACTGCCGTAGCTCAGGAGGGCTAAATTTGAAAAACGTAGGCTAGTAAAGCATTTGCATTATCTCTGTGCAGATGCCATATACAGTGCATACATTTAGATTTAGTCTTAGTCTTACTCTTTAGGACAAAAAAATGCTCATTAGTTTTACAGTAGTCACATTTTAGTCATTTCTATCCTTGATTGTTTAAGTCGAGGAAAACTTTAAAGGTTTTAGTCCAGTTTTAGTTTTTTGTCAAAAAATGTACGAATGTCTTTAAAACATATTCAACAAGACCAATACAGGCATTGGATTAAGATATGAAATGACTGTGCTTATCATAAAAAACTGTTTTATTTTTTCTATAATTTGATCCCTCGATTTTGTAACCCTTTTTTCACCCGGTGCCAATTTGCTAAGTGATCCTGGGCACTACACTCCCCCCACCAGCCTAGGGAGGCCAGGGCCGAGCTCATGCCTCCTTCAATGCATGAGAGCCAACTGACCTTCTTGTCACCTAACAGGGGGGAGTTTCCCTGGTTGGATGTAGCACGTGGAAGGAACACGTTATTCCAACCAGTTCCCTTCCCCTCCATCAGGCGCCCCGGCTGACCAGGGGGAGGCAGTATAGTGACCAGGATTACTACATGTTTTTGTGAGGGTATTAACTACCCTAGGAGACACGGGGAGAACATGCAAACTCCACACAGAGTAGGCCCTTTCGCCAACCCCACCTAGGTATGGGCGCTGATGACGCGGAGGAGAAGACACGCCCCCAGCGCCCACAGCGTCCCCGGCGGGAATCGAACTGAAAAAAACTGTTTTATCATAAAATGTGAAGATTCAAATTATGGGACAATACTAATAAACTAATAAATAATGCATGTTCAGCAAATAGAATAGCCTACTAACAAACAATAAAGAATTTAATATCTTAATAGCTTAATAACCACATGACTGTCAGGTTACATTTTTAGCCTAAATTGTGTTGTGTGTTTCTAAACAATGGCCCAAATTATAATGTCCGTATACAGTACTGTACTGTTTTGTTTTGGACACAACATATAGACGAATCCACAGACGCGCTGCCTGTAGCTGCCTGTAGGCGGCCATTGCTGCGGTGTCGCGTCCGCGGAGCGTTGACACCGCAGCAATGGCTGCGCGCAGGGCAGCGCTCCGTGGATTCGTGTATAGACACAAACACAGCCATGTAAGAAAGAAAGAAAGAAAGGAAAAAATGAATGAATGATGGCCATGAGGATGAGGAATGAGGAATAGGCATACCTAGACAGAGTAGTAACTGGGTGGGGGCATGCATTTCCAACTTGCATCACTCCTGACTTGCATCGTTCCTGATTAGTGTCTATAAATGTGTTACTCTAATATTGTCTTTTAAATGGCTAATTCTTTTTTTGTTTTGTTTTTTACCAAATGGGTTCCCAGATTGAGATCCCATAAGCCGGAGGGAACAGGCAACATTGAGAGAGTTTTTTGTCTGTTCTATCCATTTCAAATAGTACAATTTGTAAAACGTATACAGTCAACTAGAGGTTCGGGCTGCTAAAAGGATTGCATTGGCACAATATATAAAAGCTTTATTGCTCTTTTCATTTAATTCTTCTCTCTCTCTCTCTCTCTCTCTCTCTCTCTCTCTCTCTCTCTCTCTC
This sequence comes from Gymnoscopelus braueri, assembly GCF_963280865.1. Classification (NCBI taxonomy): domain Eukaryota; kingdom Metazoa; phylum Chordata; class Actinopteri; order Myctophiformes; family Myctophidae; genus Gymnoscopelus; species Gymnoscopelus braueri. The sequence goes on along the minus strand of NC_137610.1, from coordinate 20,386,783 downwards.
TCTCTCTCTCTCTCTCTCTCTCTCTCTCTCTCTCTCTCTCTCTCTCTCTCTCTCTCTCTCCTCATCAGCTTATCTTCCGATCTTATGAGAATGTTTTTAACATTTTGTTTTCCTTTTCATGATGCTCTTTTATGATCTAATTCTCTATCTTTTAACTGCAATGATGGGCTTGCACAATTCACCCACCTTACTTGTAACTGTGACAATAAAGATTTATTCTGATGATAGAATCAGAATCAGAATCTGTTTGTTAGTCAGGTATGGAGCTGACCACTCTAATGAGCCAATTATTAATAAATATTATTATCATGCAGCCCCAAAACCTTTAAACTGTTCTCTAAAAGATATTTCCGTACTGAGTTGATTTCAGTCTGCACTTCATTTATTTTTAGACAGTGCCACGTTTTCAAACTTGTCGGGCAGAATAATTTTTGTACCAGTCACAGAGATGCTCGAGCTCGACCTAGATTTACACCTCAGACACTGATCGACAACAACTAAACAACTGCTGTTATTTCATGGTGTGTAAACAGGGGGTTTGAATGAAAATGCAGGTAATGCACAGTCTTTTGTCTTGTGTGTTCTTGGTATGCTGTCATTGCAAAACTTTGTTGGCCAGCACTGTGCTTACAGTGGATATGGTTTGCATTGGGAGATGCAGGTCTGTCCCTAAAATATTTAGCGCTCTAAGCTAGATTTTAGACTTTGGCCCTTGCTCCCACCAGGACCGATCCAGTCCCCTTCCAGTCCACCTTGGCATGCACCTTTAATTACTCATTAGCGACTAAAATCATAGCAATATGGTGCACTCCTCTCAGGAGGCAGACTGCTTTTTATTTCTGCTCTTTCAGAAAGCCAGAGAAAACAATTACTTTGTATAGTGAAAAGTTCAGAACATTATTAGATGGTGTATGGCCACACTAGGGGTTACAAAAAGATGTGTAGAGAAAAGAAAACATTTGGTTCACTGATCTCAGTTTTTTGTACTACTGCATCTTTTCCAAAGACCCATCCATTTGTTTCAGCGAAGAACAGTGTATGGGTGGATGGCACTTCATATCCAACGTGAACTTTGCAAATGCAGCCTGATGGTGAACACATATAGGGGTGCAGAGGGCAAGAGGGGCACCATAAATCACCATCTATCTGAGCTGTCACATTTGGTTTGAACTGATGTTTCTTCAGTGTCCCAAAGGCATGATGTGCAGGCCCTGCAGGCCTTCTCCAACTGGGTGACAGTGGGGATGATTGTAAATTTCATAACTGCTCTGTCTTTTGAGAGAAAACAGTCAATTTCTCTCTATCTCTCTCTCCCTCTCTCTCTCTCTCTCTCTCTCTCTCTCTCTCTCCCCTTTCTCCCTCTCTCTCTCTCACTCTCTCTCGATTTATTTGGAGTTACATTGTATGAAATAGACTTCTTCAGACTGTCTTGACCAGACAGACACCAGGAACAGTATTGTGAGAGTGAGCTATTGAACCCAGACTAAATGACTGGCAGGCCATCTCTTTATGCCAAAATAAAGACAAAGATTAGACGTAGAGTAGGTTATGGGACAATGCAAGCAAAGACTTGCGGAGTGTACAGTTGGTGATTGTGCTGCTGGTGGACATGAGGGGTAAACATGGAGATTTTCATGCAGAATAAATTAATTAAAGCCATAACCATTTGTTGGAAGGACTTCAGCATCGCATATTCATTCTATTCTTCATAATATAATGCAGTTTACCTATCAACCATGACACTATTGGGACTGTGTAGGCACTGTGTGTGTTATTTGTATTTGCTCTGCGCTGTACCCTACTTCAATTGAGAATTAAAGTGTAATGAAATTGAAAAGATAATAAATTTGATGCAGTGTGAGCCGAGGGGAAAATAAGATGAAAACAGAGCCCCTGTTTAGAGACGTAGAAGGCTGCACAATGCAAATTATCCCATGTTTAGACAGCAGTTGATGCCATTGTAAAGAACCGTAGCAATGGGTAATTGTGGTGGAGTGGGGACACTAACCCAAGACCATTTGAAATGCAATAGAGCACTATTACCTTTGTCGTAATGTATCATTCATAAGGTCAAAATATCATTGCATTCCAGTCAACCATTGTGTAACACACCGGACTGTAGGGAGAGACATGAGGGCATATTAATAGATTGACCTCATAAAAAGGTGGCAATTTTAAGCCCATTGGCCAACATCAATTACTGGCCAATATACCAAACTACAACAGGCAAAATGTAATATACCTTCCATTTCCAATATGACATGAAAATGTTGCATTGGCATGAAGATGTGACATCCAACTCGCAATTTCCCCATCCTCTTTTCATATAGTAAATATGTCAATATTATTACAGCACCTTACTCAGTAAGATTGCATCTCATCTTTATCCTTCATATCTGTTTTGATAACCTTACATTACATCTGACTCTTATCTTTAACCCATTTAAACCTGAGGCCAATTCTAAAAACGCCTTCTAAATCCTGACCTAATTTTTCTGAAAACCTTCAAATATTTATTCAAAATGTACAAAAAAATTATGTTGCTATATACTGTATATACTGTAGCAACAGGAACCCCAAAAGGGGTTCCCGTCCTGAAAGGTATACAAAAAGTTGTTCCCGCCGAAAATGGGTTAAAGGGTTATTTTAGTTTGCACATGGTAATACTGGGCTTAGCACCTATACCCACAGAAAGAAACTCCATTCATTTGCTACTTCATTTCATGATCGCCAGTATTCTGTGTGGTTGTGGGCTTGTCATCAGTTTGATTCAACGTACGCAGACACAACAAGCCTAATTTAGTCTCGCGACAGTGTCGATCTACCTGCTCACAACGCGTTGCATCTGCGATGCTTTGTGAGCTTGAAGGTCTGTTTTCGGTGCGACACCGTCATATGGGTATACAGATGACGGTATAAAAGAGTATAAATCAGGCTTCAGAATCTTGTGTGAAGAACTTGATACTTTGACCCCTCTATTCATCTGCAGAAAATAGCTATTCAGACAGTAGCTTCATTAAAGCTCCATATCTTTAACCATGGTGTATAGGACCTCATTTCAGCTGTGTTGTGTGTGGGCTGGAGTCCCAGAGAACAGCCAGCTTATACAGCAAGTTGAATGATATGTAGTCTTGTAAACATTACTGCATTCTTAATGTCATCAAAAACGGACCTGCACAGAACAAAAATCTCATCGTAGTCGGACAACATTACCAACATTTTCTTCACTTCCTACACAAGGGAATGACTACCAGATGTAAATGATCTCTTTTTCTTTCTTTTTTTTCTCTTCTTTTTTCTTTCATTTTAGAAACATACAATTTTGTTTTATTTTAGGGCAGGGCTCTTAGATGGATAGATGCTTTATTGTCCTTCCGGAAACACATTGTCTACACAATACATAGACAGATCACACAATACATCTTCAAGGGAAAGTTGCTCACATTCAGGGTTAAGTGAGGGTCGGTTGGCTGGGGCTCAGAACCAGAACCAGCTGTTCTTATACAAACACTGTGATACCCTGTTCTTACCCACAGCCCATTAGCAAATTCCCCAAGTACCGTTTTACAATACACCTGGGTGTAGCTTTGATTTTGTATGGAAGCAGACAGCCCCTGTATTAAATGAGTAATGATGGACAGCTATTTTTCTTAATTTAAATTGCATTAAATGTGCTTAATACATTGACTTCCCTGCTCAATTAGCACAAAAAGCGGGTATGTGCCTTATACAATTTTAACACATTTATTTAAATTAATGTGTCACACACTGATGATTGATTCAATTCTACGATGTTCTCTTCTTATTTGAATGGAAATGGCTGGGGCAAAAGTCTGTTCGTTTGTCGGTGCCAACCTCATTTGAGACTTCTGCGAGCGGTTGGGCTTGGAAAGCAATTTACAGCAACAGAGTATAGTCAGCAAATGTGCCCAAGCTCTTTGTCATGAGGAATTAACAGCAGACCGGTTTAATGTCTTTCGGATCATGATGATGTGAATGGTAATTACGATGATGGTGATGATGATTAAAATGATGATGCCTCCAAGGTAAAACAAAATGGGAGAGAATAAGAGACCTCAGATGGATTGCTTTTTAAATGATCCACTGGTGGCTATCAGAACACCAAATATGCTGATTAGCTATGACCTAAGCACAAGACTAGATGTTTTGTGACAGAAAGTTTCTCCCACTCCACTTGAACACTTGAGTCCCTATTATGGGGGCGAAAGCTGATAACGCATTGCAATCCCTTATGAGCTTGTAGATCGGCATGTTTTTGTCAAAGACGTTTGGTGTAGAGGGAGTGAAATACTAGAGGATCTAGTATGGAGAGACAGAAAGCCTGTTAACTCGCTTGGACCCACGGGGTTGCACTGCGCTGCTCATCTAAGCAGATGCATTTCTATGCATTGCATAGAAAAAAGGTAAAACACATTTTAACTTTTGCAGCAGGCGGGCGTGTGCATGAGACGAGCACGAGATTGCACGTCTGCTTACGCTTGTCAGATTCCCCGCATTTCCATACCTGCCCGCTTGCCTCTCATTGAGGCATGCTTCCTGTGGGACAAGGCCTTTATTCCCTTCTTGCATTTGTCATAAATGGAACACTAAAAAAATTTCATTATAATAATCTTCATTGTTTAACAAATGCCAATGACATCCACGCATACAGTGGCATTGCACAATGACCCTAGCAGCGGAAGATTACAATATTTGATTGAACGATATGGATTTCACGCAAAAGATCCAACTGCCACTGCAGTCATTATTTCCCTTCAGTGAGTACAGGTTTGATTTTTATAATGGCTGATAGGATACATGTCCAACAATGAGGCAGCAACCAGGTGCAGTGAGCGGTGTTCCAATAGGTAAAACAACAAGTGGTTTAATGGACTCGTACTAACCCACCAATCATTGTTTGTCTTCTTCCTGATGTGGAAATGTCATGTTGACAGTCACAAAGGATGTTAGTGTGTTGCAGCAGAGTGCACTCTGTCAGGGCAAGACGCCTATCAGAGAAAGAGAAAAGGAGTACATACGCTGCAGGAATTCCAAGGCAGATTTCTGGAATGAAAGGAAAGAATCTGTAAGAAAAAATAATAAATAAATAAATAGCCTATATTATATATTTCAGACAATTAATAATTTTCCTTCATGTCACTTTAAATGCCCGTGTATCACCTAACTGGATAACATGGTGCCTCAACACAACTTTCACTAGCAACGACCACACTACAAATCGATAGCGTTTAAGAGTTTTATTGAAGAGAACCGATGAAACGAATGAAAAGAAATGAATAGAAAGGGCGAAGGACTTCGGGCTTAGACGTCGATGGCGAGTCGTCGGTGGTGAGTCGTCGATGCCGAGTCGCCGATGCCGAGTTGGCAATGCCGAGTCGCCGATGCACAGTCTTATTAATGGAGCTCGTAGCATAAGTTCAGGAGCAGGACCACACCTACAATCAAGCCACCTCCAATCAAGTTGCATCCGTTTACCTATAAAAGCTCATCGATGAGCTTTTATAGTAGGTATACAGTTTTTTCTTTGCTAAATTTGACATTTGGGGAAATGTTGGGAAATGTTTGATAACGTTGGCCTATGATAACATGCCTAAAATAGGGATGCCAAGGATAATGTGGTTAAGCACTATTGTTAGTTAAATCCACTGCTTACTGTATCATCAAACAACATTCAGACCCAGCTCCTTGTCTTGCATAATCCTCCCGAGCAGTACTGTATGTCATCTTCACTGGTCCATCAACATGCCTCCCTTGGATTCCTTGGTGAGTTAGCAAGCAGACCCTCCTACTGTGTGCTTGCCCAACCTTCCTCAAGTCTCCAGAAATCGGAGGTCTGAAAAGCCATTGTCCCCTCGTGGCCTACAGCTGATGACAGCAGCAGCTCTGTTCCCAAGTCACAGCAGCCTCGCTGCATCACTCTCCACATCGCCGTGCCACAGAGGTGACAGGGCAATTAAACAGTACACAGCTTATTAATAAACACATCTGCTGGTATGCCACACTCCGCCTGTTTAGTACCATGGCCTATACCCCCGCCCACCTTTCTCCCTCCACCCTCCCACCCCCACAATCCGCCCCCTCTCTACTTCACTGAGTTTTGTGAGGCATGAAACTCCCCACAGCACACTCATCTCCTCACAGCTTGTCCTCAGAATCCCTTGCCAGCTGGATACTAACAGGGGTGGATGGTACTGATTTTTTTTTATCGACAACCCGCCCTTAACAGAGACATGGCTTATGCATTTATGATGTATCCTTCTTCTTAACCACTTAAACCCTACTATGTACTATGTTCACTGGGGTCCCCCAGGGGCCTGGCCCCCCTCCTTTTTTTCCGTTCTGCAAGCTATTATGACATGCCCAGAAAAGGGGTGCTAGCTAGGTTCATGTTGTAAAAGAATTATTGCCACATTTTCTCTCGAGCAAATGCTTGCTGTGTGTTGAGAATGCAAAGGAATTATATAACGATTATAATTACATCATGATAAAAAAAAAAAAAAAAAGTTTTTTGTTTCAAATCTTTATGTATGGCTGGCACTGTCAATAAAAGATAAGATAAGAACACAGGAAAAAAACAGGCAGTGGTAGAGGTAGTGGTAGTTATATTTACAAACCACAAGTGATGGAACACCTTCCATTGCTCATGGCCACATATTGTATGTAATCAAATCCAACAGCACAGCAATGCCATGGTCAACCAAACGGCGCTTGTTCAGCAAATGAATGTGACAATGTATTGATTTTTGTTTTATAGACATATAGAATTTTACTCTGCCGCCCACCTCAAGTCCAGGTCGAAGACATTCAGCAGAGCTAAAGAGACGTGAGAACACACTTCATCACAGAGTAGCACTTTATTAGCAAGGCTTAACAGTAAATGTGTCAATGTTTCAGTGTGAGGTTGAGGTGCTAATTTAGCAGAGCAGAATGTAAAAGTATCTGAGCTATGATAAACTGGGTAGGAAAACAAGTATAAGGGTTGTAAATAATAGACCTCAATTAACTAAGGATGACAACATAATGGCCAGTTATGTTGCTCTTTCTCGATGATGAGATCATGATTGCCTCGTGCAACAGGTTGCAAATGTCTCTTTCTATAAAAAACTGTTTAATTAATGTAGCTTGCCAAGTTCTGTGTCCAATTCAACTTGCAATTATGAAGCGTTATCTGTGTCCCGAAAAATTTCTCACCTCTTGAGCCAGCTGTTCAGGCCCTGTCCCTATCCCGCAGCAGAAACCAAGCCCAGGTTGATGTGAAACGGTTTGGACCACATAAAAAGCCAGCCATGTTCCAACTGGCATTGTGCCCCGGCAGAAGAAGCATCCCCCTCCTCTGGTTGGGCTCTTACCAGATCTGCCCGTTTCCCCTCTGCACGTAGCTAAACGTTGATCCTTTTCAATGACTCCTCTGCTAGGAAAATTCTGGGCATGGTTAGCGCTGCGGTGGCAACACTCCAGGCAGCATTGCTGGCTGTTGCTCGTGCTGACAGATCAGTGTGACCAATCACTGCAAGGCACAGAAGTTTTGTGGGGAAGGGAGAGGTGAGATTGGGGTTGACGAAGGTCCAGCTCTTCAATCCTCTTTAGCCATGCCCTCAATAACAATATCTAACTGGAAGCGTTTTCAACTTTTACGCACAAAAATGAAATGAAAATTAAGCAATTACCTCCCTAATATGGTCTTCTGCACTCATGAGAGAATGTCTCCAAGTTGCTCCCTAAAAAACAGGTTTCACTTAGATGGGAGTGGTTTTATAGAACGTACATTAGCTGTGCACGCTACTAAACAATGTGGACCATGTCAACTCAATAACAAGATATGACTCAGTCATGTATACCAGCTTGCTTTCTTTTTTCTCTCTCTCTCTCTGTGTGTGTGTGTGTGTGTGTGTGTGTGTGTGTGTGTGTGTGTGTGTGTGTGTGTGTGTGTGTGTGTGTGTGTGTGTGTGTGTGTGTGTGTGTGTGTGTGTGTGTGTGTGTGTGTGTGTGTTTGCTGTGTGTGTGTGTGTTTGCTGTGCATATGCCGTGTACTGTATGTGGCGTGTATGCACGGCTTGTTTTCATAGACCGGGTTTCTGATTTGTCTCGCAGAATCTGGCAACACTGCTAGTGGCTCCCCATTGGCTTAGACCTGTTGCTTATTTCTCTCGCAGAATCTGGCAACACTGCTAGGCCAGAAAGGATGCTACGCAGCACGTATGCAGAGGTGTAAAGAAACTAAGTACATTTACTCAAGTACTTTATTTAAATTTTGTCCTATATATTACTCTGTGTCACGGCGATTTTGACTTTTTTTCAGAGTATGGGAAAGTATCCCCATTGGCTTAACACTTGCGTGACTAACCCATCAATCTGACCGATTTTGAGAATTTAAAGTGGATTATCTTCTCTCATGAAGCTCTGAAAAAGTTCCCCTTTCATGACTTTTCCTAAATATTCGATTCAAATCATCTCTGTTTTTTTAAAAATCTGAAACGTTTTGTAAATATGAAATTAGATACACATATACCATCCCAGACGTTATATTTCGGGTATGGGATGGGCTGACGGCCGTCACGGGAGTGTTAAAGGACAGCCAATGATTGAAAACATGTCGCGAATATGTCGAACACATGTCGAACACATGGATGACTAGTAGGTCTGTCTCTTCTTAGACCAGCTTGCAAGCTGGTAAAAATGTTGACACTGAAAGCAAGGCAGGTGCACTGATAGAAGCAGTGTGCATACCGAATCCGAAATAATCTTTTTAGAAATTGCACAGTAATTGGCACTACTATGTCCGCCGTCCGCATCTTTGGTTCTGAAATGTTGATATTCAACATGCCCGTTGTTTTCAGAAACTCACAATGCCAAATGTTTTTCTATGGTGATCGGGCTCCGGCAGTACAATGAGAAGGAGCAGGAGCCGAATTAACGAAGAACTTTACGTTTTTGCTATAGCTTATTCAGAAAGTGACAAGATGACCCAATAGGCCTAGAGCTGACGAGAACACACATCAGGCACACGACACTCTGTGATGATGTAAGGCAGCACTCCCTTGGTGCAACACCTGGTTTTCCGGGAGACCCATTTCTCCAAATGGATTTTGTATCCTCAAATAGGTAAGCCTCTTGGTGCCAATGTCATGTGAGCATCAATATTCAGCTATATTCTTGCTGTGAGGTCATTTCCCACCTCCTTTTCTTGATATACAATTTCAATGTCCCCTATGGTAAAACGGAGAGGACCATTACTCAGTCCTCGTGACAGTAGCCAGTAGGTGCAGTGTGGTAGGGGCATAATTGAAAACAACATGTCCCCATGATCTGAATTACAATGTATGATTTACTCAAGGTCATACCTTGAGGACAATAGATGTGTGAATTAAATATTTGTGTTGAAATCCTTATGCAGTACTGACAATGCCAAAATTCTGAATTTAAGCATTTCCCACTTCTTTTTTGTTTTATTTTGTTTTTTTTGCTAGTTTTTATGAAAGCTACTATGTCTCTTTCCCTTTGTACCCTTCTCTGTATGTCTACTCATATCAGTTACCTTATCTGCTCTAGAACTCCCTTTGGCATTTTTCGTATTCACTCTATCACTTAATAGTTAACTTTGCTCAGTTGGAGCATCCATTGGATCAGTTTTGCCCTATGTTCATATTTTTACCAATGTGGTTGACACAGAAGAGACTCATTACTGTTATCAGGGATGTGCTGTATTGAGCATCTGTCTGTACTGTGCTTTCCTACTTTCATTATTCTTTATTTGCAGGTGGTTTGGTCGTTCTCGAGAAACAAGAGAACTGGCTTGATAAGGCGACATTCTGACTGAAGCCTCAACCTCCCTCAAACTAAGAGCAACAGTGCCTCCTATGGTAATAAGTGGCAGTGCATAATCTTTCTCTCCCTCTCCATCAGTGGGTCTATTGCTTTGTGAATGTTATTACCTCCTGGTAAAGTCTGGGAAGAGACATGAATCAGGTTGGTCTATACACAGGTGTAAGAGGCAAATAAACAAACAACCACCGAGCAGAGGGAACGTGTGGATTGCTGCTGTGTGTGTTATAGTATTGGGAGGTGTGATGCACTGAAATGAGCTTTAAGCAGGAATCAGATATTGGAGCAGACACACAAATGAAAAGAGGGGCTATTGTGCAAATATATCTCCCAGCATTACTGAAACAGTAGTCCTGAGCAAACATAGTGAGCTGACTGTCACAGAGCAAGCTCTAGATGTTCAACAGTGTCAATAAACTGGTATTAACCACCTAAACCAAAATATGCCATTATTGTCTCGGCATGGCGAGAGAGTATGTTTTACCCCCTGTCTGTCTGTCCATCCGTCCGTCCGTCCGTCCGTCCGTCCCTCCGTCCGTCCGTCCGTGTGTGTGTGTGTCCGTCCGTCCGTGTGTCCGTCTGTGAACAGCTAATCTCCGGCACCGTTGGCTTGATTGCAGCGAAACTGTGCACACACACTCCCTGGATGCCAAATTTTTCACATGGGCCTTTTATAGCGCTCCAGGAGGCTGATTTGTGCAAAACATATTGTCTCTATAGTCATTAAACGAAACGGGTCTTTCAGATTTTTCGTATTTCATCCTGATTGGCTAAAAATGGCTTCCAAAGTTTGCAGGAATACTCTGTTTTGAACAAAATGGCTCAAATCATGAACACAGCATGCAATTTCCGTGAAATTTTGCACGCATATTTCCACTATGCCGAGAAAGAAATGGCACTTGAAATTTTTCAAATCAGCCTCATGGTGGCGCTATAACAGGCCAATTCATGTTTGTACCTATAACTGCACCGATCTGTGTAAAACTCAAGGAAAAACCTTTGCCCTGCATTTTTCCCATCTGCCTTTTATAGCGCCACCAGGAGGCCGACTTACGTAAAACAGTTTTTTTAATATTACTCCTTCCGATTTTATCAAAATTTCACGCAAATCGGTACACATGATCTCCATAGTCATGTGATCAAGACGGATGTGTTTGATTTTTCATATTCCATTCTCATTGGGTAAGATTGACATCTAAAGTTTGCAGTAGTGGCTTATTTTTAACAAAATTTCGCAAATCATGAACGTACCGTCCGATTGCGGTCAAACTTTGCACGCACCTTCACACTATGTTGAGGAACAAATGCCACCCTTTTAACATTGGCCTGTCATAGCGCCACCAGCAGGTTTAATTTAGCAAAACAATTTTTTTGCAAAAAATGCCTCAAGCCATGAATGCAGTGTCCGATTGCCGTGCAAGGCCTAATAAGAAATGGCACCCTTTTCACATTGGCCTATTATAGCGCCACCAGGAGGCCACAATAACCTACCTGACCTGGCGGAGACCTGTGCTCCGAGGAGCACTTTTTCTAGTTTTACTTTGATTTTGAATGTCATATTGGCATCAATCATGCTGGCAACATATAATATTGTCAAACAAATGATGCCGATTACAACCTGCTTTTCTTTTTCTCTTTATTTCCCGATTCATTAATCTGTTGTCTCAATTCCCTCAAACTTATACAGAGTTAAATTACAACTCAAGATTTTACTGTGTATCTCAATCCTTTTTCATGACCGAGGGGGATTAAATAGATGCAAAAAGCAGTAAGAGATTCTAGAGTATTAAAATGCATTCACCTGTTTAGACAATTTCATTGACAGATCAGGTATAATATTTTATTTAAAAGCGATAGCACACTGTGTCTTCCATGCACGCGTTTAAACCACAGACGCTTATAGCATTTGGTGGGTTGTGCTAAATATCGATAGTTTCTTTGCGCTCCCAACATATGCAGTTATCAGGACTTGCCAAATGCCAAGAACACACAGTCTTGCTCCATGAAAACACGCAGCAACGCATCGGCAGTAATGCCTATCACCTGTAAAAGAGTCACAATCTAAGTGCTTGTCTGTTTAATACACAGCCACCCACCGGTGTTGCTGTGGCGGGGGAGATAAGACTGGAGGGCAGTAGGCAGAAGGTGTTATGTTTGAACTTCAGATAGCATGTGATGACTTAATTCTCTTTTCTGTCTCAGTCCTGCATTCGGTGACCTTTCTGTCTAATCCCCTTTCACAACCGCAGTGTTTGTCAAAGGCCCCGGTGGTGTGACCTGCCTCCCAGAGAGATAACATCAAATTCATTCCATTCAGGGCCACCCTATATCTGCCTGTGTCCTGAAGCACGCCCTCGCAATCATGTTCAATACACGTGTATAGGAGGAGAGAAAGACGCATCAGCCAGGGTTTATGATGGGTGCCATTTTCAAGCTACAGTAGGCACCTCCCAATATGTTATTTTTAATGGCGAGAGTGTTTTGTCCCCTGTCCGTCCGTCCGTGTGTCCGTGTGTCCTGTCCGTCCGCGAGCAGCTAATCTCCGGCACAGTTGGCCCGGTCGCTGCGAAACTGTGCACACACACACTCCCTGGATGCCAATGCAGAACCTCTGCCCCATTTTTCACATGGGCCTGTTATAGCGCCACCAGGAGGCCGATTTGTGCAAAACCCATTTTCTTATATTACTCCTAAAGATTTGATCCAAACGTCATGCAAATCGGTACACAGTATCTCTATAGTCATGTGATCAACACGGATCTGTCCGATTTCCCATATTCCATCGTCATTGCCTAAGGTTGGCTTCCAAAGTTTGCAGGATTGGTCCGTTTTGAACAAAATGCCTCAAATTATGCACGCAGCTTGAGATTTCTGAGAACTTTCACACACACATTCCCACTAGGCCGAGGAAGAAATGCCACCCTTTTCACATTGGCCTGTTATAGCGCCACCAGCAGGTCTAATTTAGCAAAACACATTTTTGGAACAAAATGCCTTAAATCATGAATGCAGTGTCCGATTGCCGTGAAAGGCCTAAGAATAAATGGAACCCTTTTCACATTGGGCTATTATAGCGCCACCAGGAGGCCACAATAACGTACCTGACCTGGTGGAGACCTGTGCTCCGAGGAGCACTTTTTCTAGTTGTTTGTTTGTTTTCTTTCAGAAAAGTAGAGGAGCTACACAATGAGATGTCACTAGCTTAGATTAACCCAACAGTTTTGGAACAACAGCTTGTAGAATAATGTTTTTCATCCTTTCATAATTTTTCATCACAATCAGTCTAACCAGAAGCAGGGATTAAACATATCCCCACCGGTAATACAAATGAATGGCCAGAGGGGGGGTATCAAAAGCAGAGGCATGGATTTATTTATTTCGTTTTTGGATTTGGTTGCATTTGTATACTCTCAGAGTTACAAACACTCAGGATTTTACTGTATATGCCTATGTATTGTGGTCCTAGCTGCCTCCATTGACTTGTCCCCCTTCCGCCGGAGCAGGAGGGGGGACAAAGTAATGTGCGTTGTATTATTCATCGGCGTTTCGGCCGTGTCAACGCTGTGGGCCACATTTCCCTGTGACATTTCAGAGGTGGAGGGGGGGGGGGGGGGGGGAAATGCACCAAAGCAACGTAATGGACAGAAAGACCTTCAGCGCACTGCAATAGTGCTGGGGTAAAGCGTGACGAACGAGGCAAATGCCTCCATTACCGCTCGCCATTCCCCGCTCACAACACAGTAAAATCCTCAGCGTTCATTTATCTACATTGTAACTCTGAGATGGTACAGATGTAACCCCTTACGTGTTCATTGTGGTTCAATTTGTATACTCTCAGAGTTAAATTAAAGCTGTAATCAGTTAAATGTATGTCCTACCTGGGATTCAAACCCAGGTCTTACACGCAAGGGCCAACATATACTGCTGAACTAAGATGGAATGGCCACTTCTTGGGCTGGGGAGGTATTGCATTTTGTGGTTCAGGTAATACCTTTTCTCAACCAGTAGTGTTTCGACCCAAACACAGGGTCTGCCTTTCTCAATTAAACTGCAAGGAGACCACCTCCAACCACTGCAGATGTGCTAGTTATATTGTATTAACATACTCTACCATACAGATTGGTTCAAATAAAGTTTTATTCATTAAAATAAGTTCCAGATTGCAGCTTTAACACTGAGGATGTTACTGTGTACCTACCCGCTGTTCAGATCACACTCGTACAAGGAGACCTGAACCACACAGCGCAGCAGGGCCCCATATACAACTCCAGCTCCTCGTAGGTGGGAGAAATATGATGGTGGGGTGCGAATGAATGTCCTCTTCTCCTCCTCCTGTCTTCCTCCTCATCTCTCTCTGCTGCCCTCTCTTTCATCTGTCAACCTAATGAACAGATGTTGCTCAGCTGTTGGAGTCAACATGATGGACCGAGGCACTGGCAGGCACATCCTTCTGAAGCGAGAGAGCAAGAGAGGGAGTGAGAGAAAGAGACAGAGAGAGAGACAGAATGAGTGAGAGAGAGAGAGGGGGGGTCATGCGGACAGTAGAGAGCACAGCAGGGTTCCTTGACTCCACTCTGTTTCCCTCCTTCCTCCCTTTCTCATCGCTGACCTCATTTCTGTCATTCAGCTGCCTCTCTCGGACCAAGCCAGAACCCCAACGCCATACCACCCACCGACCTGTCCGTCTGAGTCCTTGTCAGCCATCCTGTTCCACTGATCGCTTACCTGCAACGTGCCCTTGTCTGCAACCACATGAAGCCCACCGCTGAAAAGGGCAAAATAGTTCAATAATAAGGTCAACGAGGCCGCGGAGAGGCGAGTCTTGAGGAGAAGGCGAAGGAGAGGTGTGTGTGTGTGTGTGTGTGTGTGTGTGTGTGTGTGTGTGTGTGTGTGTGTGTGTGTGTGTGTGTGTGTGTGTGTGTGTGTGTGTGTGTGTGTGTGGTGTGTGTGTTTGGGGGTGGGGGGCAGACTAAGTAAGCGCTTACAAACTGAAACATCCCTTGATAGTATGATCGGAGACAGACAGAGCTTATGTTGTAAACAACTGGATTAAGTGGAGAATCCATAAACAGTAAATTCCCAGATGCTGTTACTAAAGTATCTTGGTTTCTTTCCCAGTTTATTTGGGGTTTCTTCTCCACCAGGCTGAAACTTCAGGGGTGGAGGTCTGTTCGCCATGCCTGCGTGCGTGTGTGACTGTGTGTAAAGAGACATGAAGCCAGTACCACACCCCCAGTTAGCGCTTTCCCCTGTTCTGTCAGTGTGGATCACGGATTGGCCTCTACAGCCACAGACCACAAAAAGTATCACATAATAACACAAATAGGATTGTCTTCATCGGACGTGACTGACAACCTATAGGCAAGTGAGTAAGTTAAATGTGTGTGTGTGTGTGTGTGTGTGTGTGTGTGTGTGTGTGTGTGTGTGTGTGTGTGTGTGTGTGTGTGTGTGTGTGTGTGTGTCTGTGGGGGGGGGGGGGCTTATCTCGCAAACTACCACCAATCACAATCAGCGTCAAATGTCTTGTGGGTCCCAGGGGGCCAAGGAACTCAATTTCCTAATATATTTTTCAAACAAACTACTTTTGTGAATGTATAATCTCAGACATAGTGTCCCTCCAGGTCATAGGTGTCCGACTGTCCGCCAGGCTGAGGAGTGGAACTAGCCAATCGGGTGCAAGCTGTCCTTCCGGGGTATGTAATCTACAGTAGACTACAAAACGATTCGGTCTGCAGACTGCAGCCGTGCAGCTCTACTGTATTTTAGATGATCCTCTGCATGTAAAAATATTTAAATTTATTCATTTTTCCCCCCAGTGAATCTCTGAATTACACCATCATTGTTGTGGTGAAGTAGTGTTGGCCATACTGGTCAAGTTTATAAATATATCTGTCTCTTCCACAAGCACAGCACATCGATGACGTACATTCACACATGCATGTGCACTGCAGAGAGATGCTGTTCACTCAAAGCCCAACACCAACATAAGGCTCACATTGGGGCGCCCGATAGCCGAATGGGTAAGGCATGTACCACATCTGATGCATGACAGCGAGTCCCCGGTTCGATTCCACGACCGGCCGGACCATTTGCTGCATGTCATCTCCCTGTTCCATGTCTCTCTACACTGTATCTATCAATAAAGGCATGAAAAAATAATACACCATGCAACTTTAACTTGTGCACATGCGTGCATACACAAACAGAGAAAGGGAGAGAGCCACAGTGTATTGGGCCGTGCCTCCTGCTGGAGATTTGTGCTGCACTCCTTTCTAGTTTTAGTTCTTGCGTTGTTTTAAGGAAACAGCATGATGTCATCATAAACATAATCCTGGGGCTACTCTATCATCAGTGCACAAGTGAACTGTGCAAGTGCCCGGGGCAATCTAGTAGGGATTTGGACACAGTTTCTGGTTTGCAAATGTTTGCACAACAAGGACATTCTCTAAACTGAACATAGTTTGCGTTTCACAAGTCCACATGAATCAGCCTTCAATTCACTGACAACTAATTTAAACAGCTGCTCTGTCTCATGGTGACATCTATGACTAAAACCTGGGTCTCTGTAGTGCATACACAGAAAAATAAAGGTGCAAACTGGAACCGAAACTGTTTTTTCAGAGTAAGGAACCATTGGTTCCAGAAAGAACCCTTCAGACCAAGGTTCTTTAAATAACCTTTCGATTTATTCGATCTATGAAGAACCCTTAACCACTTATAATAGGCTACTTCACTGACCGGTGTCTCTCAGGGGACTACACATGGTCCACTCCTTTTTTCCCCCTTCAGACCAATTCTCTTCGTCGAAAATAGCTGATGTACAAGCTCACAACGTGGACCATTTCTGGTTCCTCAAACAACTTTGCCAAAAAAAGGTTCTCTAGAAACTTATGAAGAATATGAAGAACCATTCACAAAATAAAATGTTTCTTCAGTAGGTGATAGTTATTTGTGGAACCACTTTTAAAGAATCATTTAAGATTTTTTTCATCATTTAAGAATGTTTTCTTGTGTAGTTTGAAGCCTGGGGAGAGAGCACTGCTCACCAATGTTGATTGAACTGTTTAAAATCATGAAAATCATGCACAATTTCTTTGAGGTTGGATTACTGTTGCAAAATGCCATGTTTACACTTTATATTGAACTCAGATATGGATGCAAATCTCTGTTTATTTTGTCTGCTTTCCAATTTCACTTATGGTGTTTTTGTATTATAGCATATAACAGCATATTTTATTCATATCTCACTTATGCTAGATTTATATATTATAGCACTGTAAGCATTGTATGCATGGTATCAATATTTAATTTAAAGGCATTCAACTGTTGCGGCAAAAGACTCACCATTGTTCGACCAAGATACTAGTATGAGTCCTGACGTTGAAAATGACGTTCAGTTATTCTCCAAAGAAGTAATCATTTGTATGCACAATACATGAGCTGAATGGAATAAAGCGTACATATAAAGCCTCCAGTATTGCACGGCTTCAACTATATAAATTGTACAGTAGAGTGTTAATGCAGCCGTCAGTTTCCATGCCACTTTCAGACACGTTCATGTTGCTGTCACAGGAATGCAGCTCATCCTCTCGTATAAATATATTAAAGTGCTATTGCTGTGACAGGGTTGGGGCAAGCAATGTGCCCTAGTATGCCAAATCCACCCTGCTATGTCCCTTATGGACCCCATGCTGCTTCAAAGCAATGTAGGGGATGTGTGGGCAGGTTGCTGTATATAGCTGTAAAACATATAAATAAGACCACTGAACTGCCCTTTAGGTGTGTTTCGCGTACATTTTCTGCAACGATCTGGGAATCATGAATATACTACTGCTGTTGGCATAAATTTGCATTCCTCTGCAGATGGAATGAAGAGTTATTTTCAGAAATTGAGGCGCCATAACAGGGTTTTTATCAGATTGATGGGGTGTTTTGAATTCCCTTGGACGTTAATCTGTCCGTCTATTACCCCCCACTCCACACCCCTTTTTCTTTTCTTTTTTTTTGGAAGGAAGTCCAAAGGATCAGAGGAGGTTTGAATAGAGGGAGGGGAGTCTCTGATGTCCCTTATTCCCAATTCAATATGAAATGCAATTGCTTTGACTCACATTTTACTCCCAATCTGCCATATTCCACCACCTTACTCATCTCGTCTCATTCTTTGAGAAAGCGCTCCCCTGATATAGATCGAGAGAAATTGAGGACAATGGGCTAACAGATAAAGGGATGAAGAGGTAAAGGCATTCATAAATACTGTATATAGTTGTGCATGGTAATTTACACATTTCTCCCAAACACTGGCTAACTATAGTTTAAATCCTGTAATACTGTTGAGAAATTATCCAAAAAAGTAGAGTCTCAGTGGGATGGTCAGTGTTGTCTGAAAACACTGATGTCATGTCAGTCAGTCATCACTGAAACTCATTTGGAGAAAAATGAGTCTGATGTTGCTTTTTGGACTTTCTATCAAACTGCAGTGAAATAAAGCCTTGCATTTCATAATTCATAAGTACTGTAGTGTTGCACAATGCAGATTAAGTAATACAGTTCCCATGAGGAAATAGAAAGCAGGCAGCCGTCTTCTCAAAAGCATTTAGGAGGCCTAGTAATAATAGCCGTCTCTCTGAATTTTTGGAGCACGAAAAATAAGCTAAATGCTTCTTTCGAAAGCTGAGGATCATCTCTTTCCTACCTACAGTCACACTTAAAATGTGTTTTCAGTGACATCAGACACAGTTATACATCAGAATGCTGCTCAATGACCCTTGTGTCATGCACTTTTATTTAAGCTGGCCAAATATGAAGACTTATGAAGTATCTTGCATTATCCTGACTGACAAGATAATGTAAAACTGTGAGAGGGATTCATTTTACTGCAAAAAGGGGGAGATACTACTGCACATCTGTGACAAACTTAAGTGAGGTTCTGGGGCTGAACAGAATCAAAACTAGAAAAAGTGCTCCTCCAAGCACAGGTCTCCGCCAGGTGCCATTTCTTCTTAGGCCTTGCACGGCAATCTGACACTGCATTCATGATGTGAGGCAATAATTTCTGCTGAGAAAATAATAATAATAATGAAATGTTATTTGTTATTATGTTTGTGCCCATTATCCGAAAATAAAAAAAAACTGAACTGAACTGATGTGAGGCATTTTGTTCCAAAAAAATTGTTTTGATAAATTAGACCTGCTGGTGGCGCTATAACAAGCCAATCTTAAAAGGGTGGCATTTGTTCCGCAACATAGTGTGAAAATGCGTGCAAAGTTTGGCATTTTGTTCAAAACAAGCCACTACTGCAAACTTTAGATGTGAATCTTAGCCAATCAGGATGGAATATGATGAACAGATTCACCTTGATCACATGACTATAGAGATAATGTGTACCAATTTGCGTGAATTTTGGATAAAATCGGAAGGAGTAATATAAATAAATTTGTTTTACATAAGTCGGCCTTCTGGTGACGCTATAAAAGGCAGATGTGAAAAATGCAGTGCAAAAGTTTTTCCTTGACCTCTAGGGAGTGCGCATACAGAGTTTTATACAGATCGGTGCAGTTATAGGTAAAAACATGAATCGGCCTGTTATAGCGCCACCATGAGGCTGATTTGAAAAATGTCAAGTGGCATTTCTCCCTCATAGTGGGAATGTGCCTGCAAATTTGTTCAAAACGAAGCATTCCTTTAAACTTTGGAAGCCATTTTTAGCCAATCAGGATGGAATATGAAAAATCTGAAATGTGTTTTGCAAAAAGCGGCCTCCTGGTGGCGCTATAACAGGCCCATGTGAACATTTTGTGGCAGAGGTTCTGAATTGGCATCCAGGGAGTGTGTGTGCACAGTTTCACTGCGATCAAGCCAACGGAGTGGGAGATTAGCTGTTCACAGACGGACACAAACACGGACGGGCACACACACACGGACGGACGGACAGGGTGCAAAACATACTCTCGTCAGGCCGAAACAATGAATGACGATACAGCACCCTACACCTCTCAAAAAGAGTCTTCCTGTTTCATTATTTAACCATATTAAGATGTGTAGCTCTGAAGAGGACTTTGATGAATAAAGAGCGCTTTAGGCTAAAGGGGTTAGAGGAACCCCTTTAGCGCGGAGTGGACCAATGAGACAGCTAGCCGGTTCCACAACATATCACATCTGTCTCAGCAGAAGAAAACCAAAGGAACCTGATTTCAGAATAACCTGTTGTTTCAAATTATTCACCTGTAGGAACAGACATTGAGGGGATTATTTGGAGACAGATTTGCCTTCTCCCACTCCTTCACATTGTCTGAATCAGGTTCCTTCTGGCAACTATAAATGTGGCAACTGGCAACAATGCAACTTTTTATTAAAAACAAAAGACTTTCAAGCATCCACACTTTCATATTAGGGACCTATTAAAACGATAAATGCTGAAATGTCCCTAAGGCCCTGAAAACCAGGATCTTTGAACACGCGTCACGACACGTGACAACTAGCTTGTACATCTGTTATTTTCTCCACTTTTGACGCAGAAACAAAACAAAACACACACACACACACACACACACACACACACACACACACACACACACACACACACACACACACACACACACACACACACACACACACACACACACACACACACACACACACACACACACACACACACACACACAAGCTCAATGTTAAATAGGCATTTGTTTCCAAAGTATCCATGATTTTAACATGCATGGTACCAGTGGTGTAAATTAACTGGGTACATTTTACTCAAGTACTGTACTTAAGTACAATTTTGAGGGATTTTTTACTTCACTGGAGTATTTCCAATGTTCAGTACTTTTACTTCTACTCCACTACATCTCAGAGGCAAATATTGTACTTTTACTCCACTACAATTATTTGAACATTTAGTTACTAGTTACTTTGTAGATTTTGATTGTTATTACAAAACATACATTACCCACTTCAGCCCTATATACATTTCGGCCATTTGAAAATAGCCGATCTACAAGCTCACAATGCGACGCCTATTTTCAAAAGATTCGTATACATTTGAAAACTTGTGAAACAGGACATTCTGCATGATGAATACTTTCTACTTGAAGTACATTTTTATACCAATACTTTAGTACTTTTACTCAAGTAATTGTTTAATTCTGGACTACTACTTGTAACAGAGTATTTCTACATTGCAGTGTTGATACTTTTACTTGAGTAACAAATATGAGTACTTTTTCCACCACTGCATGGTACATCATTATCCTTCATATTTATCCTTCAAGTTGTTGTTTAGCCCCAAAATGAGTGGATATACAGGTTTTGTAGCAATCTGTAAGGTGGCCAGTGTTGTCAGGGACTGACTGTCTTTTAGCAAGGCTGGACTGGTACAAAAGATTTGACAGTGACATTTAATTGCCTATCGAATCAAGTATAGTCTGCACATATAATGGACCCCTGAATATAGGTGAAGTGAATAAATCCCCTTTACTAATAGAAAGGCATGTGGCGTGCTCTCCTAAATGTAGTTTACATTTACGGACACAGGCAGAGCCACGCACGCACACGCACACGCACACGCACACGCACACACACACACACACACACACACACACACACACACACACACAAGAAGGAATGTCTTACCAATGGGTTAAGAGCGATGTTAGTGGGGAAAAAGACGAAAACACAAACAGATGGATTTGACTTTTTTTCCAAAGTGTATACTGTAATAGCTGTGTGTGTGTGTGTGTGTGTGTGTGTGTGTGTGTGTGTGTGTGTGTGTGTGTGTGTGTGTGTGTGTGTGTGTGTGTGTGTGTGTGTGTGTGTGTGTGTGTGTACACACAGACACACACACACACACACACACAGACACACACACACAGACACTTGAGATTCCCAAGTGAGCCCTGCTCCATAAAAGGTCGAGAACTAATGTTGTAACTCACTGAAACCAACAACTGAATGAACAGACTTTCCTGTAGAACCACTGTGCAACTCAAAGCTATAGAAACACCAGTAAAAACCTCATCATAGAAATGCTGTTGAAACAACAGGAACTATTGTCATTTAAATATTTGATTTCTACAGAGAAACACTGACACTGTTCTACAGGATGGAGTTCCATATGTAGGGAGTGTCTGTCTGTCTGTCTGTTTGTTTCACCCATCTACCACCTTATACTTAACTATTTAAAGAATAGCAGGTCTACATATTGTATGTGTGCATGCTGCGTATGTTTGTGTGTGTGTGTGTGTGTGTGTGTGTGTGTGTGTGTGTGTGTGTGTGTGTGTGTGTGTGTGTGGGGGGGGGGTAGCCGATCTACAAGAGATATGCTATTTTCAAATGGCGAGAATATATAGGGCTGAAGTGGTTAGTGTGTTTTGTAATAATAATAATCAAAACCTACAACGTGGAGTAAAAGTACAATATTTTCCTCTGAGATGTTGTCGGGTGGAAGTTGAAAATTGTAAATATGGCTATTGGCTACTGAAAAAGTAAAAATCCCTAAAGAATTTACTTATGCACAGTATTTGAGTAAATGTACTCAGTAACTTTACACTACTGTCAGTACCCATGTTTGGGTGACAGAACCATTTGTATGGGTCATAAGTAAATATCCTTATATTTTTTGTTTCCTACATTTTTGTTTTTAATCATTATTTCCAAATATATGTATTACAAATATATATATCACAACATTTTCCAATAATATTTCATTAAAAAAAGATAATAATAAATCAAAGACATTCCATATAGGTAAAATAAAATCTAACAAAAAACTTTTGATAAGTAGTGAAAATAGCAAATCTACAAGCTCACAACGTGTCGCATCGCAAAGTGTTATGAGCTTGTAACTGTACTATACACACATTAATCACTTAAGCCCTATTTTATACTTAGGCTATTAAAAAATAGCCGATTTACAAGCTCCAGATCTACAAGTGAGCTTGTAGATCGACTATTTTTGTCAAAGAGTTTGACACATTTTGAAGAATTTCAGTACATTTACTTTGATACTGCAAGTATGTTTTGATGCCTCGCCTCAAGACCACCTCCCCAATACTCGCTCCTTGCCTCAAGGTTTTTTTTAAAAACAGGTTTTCTCTACATCATGAATACCCGAATGCTTTTGCCCCACCTCACCACTGTCCTGAATCAATCACAGTCTCAACTGAGAATATGCTGTCTTTGTATGACAGGGACTCCTGTCAGAGCTACAGCATATAAAGACAGCAGGTTCCCACTTGTCAACTACTGGACCATACCTGACCAAACTGGACCATACCTGCACAGAGCCTTCAGACTGCACCCACTGAAACACAGGTAAGACTTGAGGTTCTATGGAGTCATTTAGAGGGAGTTGAGCGGTGGGTAATTATTTATTGGGAAATATGGATCAGCTGCAAGGTTATTATAGTAACTAATACAAATGAAACAACTAAAAGTAAGATTGAAAAAAAATTGCATTTTAGTTAAATAAAAAGCAAAACCAGGCTTTACAAAAACAAAACACAATAACTACTATAACTAGAACTGTATTTGTGCTTTCAAAAATAACTAAAATCACAGAGAAAATGTGTTTAGTTTGTAAATGTATGATAATACCATACATAAACTGAAAATACATTGTCATGTGGGTTGCCAGTTTCATACAATAAGAGAGGGAGTATCCCATTCATCTACTTAAATTTTATAGTGTTCTAGTTCCAATTTTGTCTGCTCATTTATTCATCTTGATATATGACCTGAAAATGTATTTTCTGTTTACCCCTGTTACTGAAAAATACTATAGTATAGTAGCTCAATATAGAGCTATTTGACACTGTTACTGAACAAACACTCTATAGTAATGATTACTATCACAATATAGAGCTATTTAACACTTATTGTATAATAATATAAGACAACAATGGATTTATTTGTGTTATCCTTTTAGCTCAAATGTCTAACTGTCCCTCATGCTGTTTACATTTCTGTCTAATAAAGTATTCAATAAATCAATTTCACTTAATGCACCTCTAATACATTGATTGATTGAATATTTTATTAGGCAGAAATGTAAAAACAGCACAAGTACACTTAAAACACTTTGTCTAAAAGCTCTGTCCAAAAAAGTCCTGGTTTTCAGGGCCTCAGGGACATTTCAGCATTTATCGTTTTGGAAGAAATCAGGTCCCTAATATGAAAGTGTTTACCTGAGTGTGGATGGTTGAAAGGTTATCGTTTTTACTATAAAGTTGCTTAGTTGTCAGTTGCCACATTTATATCATAGTTGCCACTCTGAAACATACCAGCAGCCAGTGAAGGGCAGCTAGGATCGGTGTAATATGATCATATCTCCTAGACTTTGGAGGAATAGTTTTAAAGGAGTAGTTCACACCAAAAATGACTTATTTTCTATCAATTACACACCCCATGAAGCCTTGAATTCATGGAGATTGTTTTGTTTTTGTCGCATTCCTAAGCTCAGGTCATCAAATGATTTGCTTAGGAATGCGACAAAAAAAGAGAGTTGTATCTTAACTTGTTTTCCACTCTGATGCTACATTTGGATGTGGACATAAAAATTGTACTGACCCTTTTTCAGAAAAGCCTCCTCAGTCATTGTGTTATTTAATGTAACATTTTACATATACATACAGTAACACTGTTTAATATATAGGATTTGCTTTGCCTGACCTGTCTGTCTATATGAAATAGTTTAATTAATTCAAATAGTTTTCAGAACAATGATGAAAAAATATATAGAAATGTACGTTAATGTATTCTCAAAATAACTGCAACTCAAAAACCCCAAAAGAGAATGAAGCTGAGATGTTAACATGCTCTGTTTGTATTAGACATGGAGAATACGGACATGGACTGCATCAATACAACTCTGGACGAGCTGGAGGACGGCGATTTTAAGAAGTTCCAGAGGTTCCTGCTAGAGCCCGCCAACCTTGATGGACAAAGACCAATTGGAAGAGCCCTCCTGCTGAAAAAAGACAGGATGGAAACGGCCGATGTGATTCTGCAGACGTACCCCGATAATGTAGATCAAATCATGGCCAATATTCTGGGGAAGATTAACAAGACAGTTCTACAAAAGCAGTATGCTGTAAAAGGTAGAGTTAATGCTAAGCTATATTAAAAGATTGGAATTAGCATTAGTGGTGGGTGTGGCCAGACGGTGACGTCATGACGTTCATTGGCAGTTTTGTGTAGCTCCTAAGAGTATACAAATGTAACCAAAACCAAACGGTATGGACCCGTGAAATTTGTTCCAAGATCCGGATTATACTCCATAATAAAATCTAACCTGTAGCAGCCTACAATAAGAGACAATACAAAATTGCATGTTTTCACCTCGATTAATAAGGAATCCATTATTGACTAGCTATTGCTAACTCTAACACTGACACAATGTAGACACACATTATCATTTATAATAACGTTTATGAATGCATTAGACAGAGGTCATACTGTACAGTATGTGTGTATGACTGTCTGTTCTGAATACTTGATTACTTACATTAAATAAATGAAAGAGGCATAACGTCCATTAACGATGACATAAAATGTGACCTATAGAATCAGGGATTTAATATCTTATAGGCTATATTCTATGGGCCAAGGCCTAGTTCATTAAGAAAGATAGGCTGGCTACAATTTTCAACACACTTTCACTATTGGCAAACACAAAACAAAACAAAAAAGTCCTTTATTAATGCTTTAGCTATGATTGTGACTGATGTCAGTCATTGCGTTAAGTGACTCAACTTAACAGCTCATTAGCTCACACGTTTGCATGTTAAATTAATTTGAACACTTTTATTTCTTGCAGCACAATCCAACGGAGCAGCTGGATCTGGCCCAGGTACGTGCTAAGTAAGGTTGACTTAACATATTTTTCCAACTTTGTCCATATTACAGTAGCTCATGTTTTAATTAATGTTTTATTTCTTGCATTTACAATCCACAGTTGCAGCTGCATCTGTCCCAGGTGAGTGCTGTTTAAAGTAGTTTGACTCAACAACTTAACTGTTCATTTCCAACTTTACTAGTCCATATGAACTGAATTTTAAACCAATTTGAACACTGTTTTATTTCTGTCAGCAACACCCAAAGGAGCAGCTGAATCTGACCCAAGTGAGTGCTGATTAAAATTAATTGAGTTAAGTTAAGTAGATAGATATGATTAATTATGCACTTTTATCATTAAGTGCTTCACATACTGATTGTGGCCCAGTTAGTTCCTATTCAAAACAGAGCCATGTACATGTCCGACTACAGCATAGTGAACAGATCTAACAGATCCAATTCCATTGGAAGGCTTGTTTATTATTCCAATGATTATGAAACTTGTTCCAACTGCTAGTAGGCTGTTATATCAAATACAAATAAAAACAGAGCTAGATCATACACGCACTTGTTAATATTCTAGAAATTGAGGGATGCAAAAAATACATGTTTAAATATGTTTTGTCCACAGAGGTTGCCTTTGTGAATAAACACAAGCCTGCCCTGATTAAGAGAGTGACCACGGTGGAACCCATCCTGGATCTACTGGCTCATGAGGGGGTCTTGCAGTCTGAGGACTACGGTGAAGTGAGGGCTGAGAAAACCAGTCAGGGAAAGATGAGGGGACTCTTTGTACTCCTGGAGAGCCGTGGGCCTAAAGCCAAACGTGTTTTCTACAAAGGTCTTGAGGAAAATGAGTCATATCTAATGGATGATCTGAATAATCCAGAGTAATTCTCATTTAAATAAAAGAAATAGGCCAAACATTCTATTAGTACAATAGAATGTTCCTTTTCAGGCCATGATGCTTTCTGATGTTATTATGCAGCATTGTCATGATTCATCCTTTTTCTATTTTCAAGAGCTCTGTATTTCTACATTTTTTTATGCAGTACTTTCATTATGCTGTATTATCATGAGGGTCATGTAGTTGTTTTCGTTTTTATTGTGATGATAAAGTTACATGAGGTGAATGTGAGGTGATCCTAAAGAGAAAAAAAAGTCTACTTGTGACTGTGATAATCTTGTTTTCTTTAATAAAACTATTTCATTTCATAATCTTAGAATATATTATTCAATTATAGTTTGTCAAAGTTTGGGGTGCAGGTTTGCAATAATTATGATGATTATGATTATGCAATATTCTTGTTGATATAAAAGCCTAAATAGAGTTAGTAACTTTATATGGAACCAATTAAAGAACTATCAACATATTTCAGCAACACATGGTCTTCATCAGAGTTTAACCGTTAAAAACAGTTCACTATTAAAGGACTAGAACAAATAATCAGTTGACTCACGAATATCCTCAAATCTGGTTATACTACCCTTCAGGATCGATATTCCCTCAGCTCTATAGCACCTAAGCCCTCTGTTAGGCTTAGGGGTTACGGTTAGGGTTGGGGTTGGTGTTCATTTTAAGGGAACATAGAGCTAAGGGAACAGGTATTTCACATAATCGACTCTGTACTTTATGTTTTTCTATATTGACATTCCAAAAAAGTTTAAGCCCTGATTTATTATAGTCTAATATTATTTGTCCAAAGAATGAAAATCCGGATGTCATCTTGAGCTTGTGGTAGTCACCATGGGCGGCGTTACGTGGGGGCTTCGTTCGCCATAGCCACCAATGTTTTATCCAAAGCCAACAATAAAAATACAAAAACTGGATAAAACATTATTGGCTATAGCCACCAAAGCCCCCGCGTAACACAGCCCATGCCACCAATAATCATGATATAAGAGCAGCTATATTTTGGAGCTTTTACATTTACATGGTTATTGTAGAGAGGAGAAAACTGAGGAGCTAGGAGTGGAGAATTGGTGAGCAGATGCAACAGAATTTTAATAGTTTATCATTAGAAACCTGTTTTTATATTTTTCAGTGGAGTTATGACTAATGCATCATAATCTGAACAGTGACATCAACAAGCTGCTGATTAGACTGAGTGAGTTTCAATAAGTGTGAAACGACCATCTTAAAAAAAATTAATGAATAAAAACAAAAACCACGAACCTACTACAGACCTAGCGCCGCACGTGGGCAGACCAATCAATTCCATCAACTGAGGAAATTTCTTTCTGCTACCCGAGAGACTGTGGTATCTGACAATGATAAAAAACTGACACAAAAAGCAAGACCATTCTGATCCTGGATTGTAAAAATAGTGATTACAATATCAGGATCATTCTTATCCAGAATTAAACTTTTGAAAAACCGTGCAATGATTGCTTCAGTTATATGAGAGTAATTCAGGAAACCTTGCAATATGTGACAGTCAAATGGTTAGAAATGTCGTTGAAAATGCAAAATCTTAACTCTTTGACTGCGGACGACGCGATAACGTGTCAAGTGCTACTTTGTCCAGTTGGCCGTCGACGCGTTCGACGCGCTTGACGCGCGTTCATTGTTTAATCTCTGATTGCGCTATGCTGCTTAATATTCAATGTTATTCTCGAGTTCCACTTACTTCACGGACATCTGCATCCGGTTTCATGGCCTGGATTCCGTTTCCGGTTTTTGATTTTTTTCCCCCAGTCATTTTCGTCCAAAATAGGTAAATAAACGGGTTTTCACACGGTATAACGGACAAACGGACAGGTTCTCTTCTATAATCTATGGTCTGGGTGACGATCAGTCATCGCCGTCGTGTATCACATCGTAATTTTCGCCGATCAAAACAATCTGGGACGACGTCACATCCGTTTTCATGTTTTTCCTTGTCTAATCTATCAAGAAGGGTGAGAGAGACCCAACGACATGATCAAGCTGTCATGTGCTGCTCTCTAGTGGCGGATTTGTGCTGGGTCTTTAAATTATGTGTCCTTAAATTATTTTCATGAGAAAAATTCAAAATATAAAAAAACACGAAAATTGCTGGCACTGGGGGAGTACTTTATGAAAATACTCTGGCAGTCAAAGAGTTAACATGGTCATCTAAAGCCTTGTAGACGTTGCAGGTGAAGGTTTTTTGGGATTAAAAATGTCACTGTACGCTGTTCTGTGCAGCATACAGTAACAACGTTTTCTCTGGTGACCAGGCTGCATCAAACCACTGACAGTCCAAATATAACACAATGCACCAATCATAAACATTTACAAAAATGAAACAAGGACGGTATATTTATATCATTAGAGTCATTATACAGTGACCTTATAGGTAATATAACATTATTTAAGTTAATAATCTTGGAATATTCTTTTATATTTGATATCGTACTGGGGTGCTCTTTGGACAAATCCTGGGCAGAAATCCAAAATAGACAATTTAGATTGTATTTCACTAACTTCGTTATTATATATTGCAATTAAAAAAAAATCTGTACACTTTGGCAAAATTGGAGGACAGCCTTATATTTGGCAGTATTGTAAAAGCTTTTGCTAAATGTAACTGATATAAACTGATTCAACGATACTAGAATATGGTCTCAAATACAAACACATTCAGCAGTGTTCACTGGAGGGAAGCCGGACAGAGGATATGAACCGTTATAAACATCCATCCCTGCTTACTGTACTGTATGTCCTTTGATTAACGCCAGCTAGAGGCACTCCAGCACCTGCATCATCAGGTCACTCTGCCACTATCGTCGGGACAAAGCTGTTTGCACGTATTTGGGGGCTCAGGGGAGCAGTGGGACTGCTACAACAACATCAGAGTTTGCAACAGAGACCAACTGCTGGCTGAGCACATGCACTTCTGCACAACTTCTTCCAGAAGGATGGTCGGATCATTCAGCCTTTACCTTCAATCTGGAGCAGTCGGGACTCCCACGCGACATCATGTGGAAACTGGAATAATAACTAGAAAAAGTGCTCCTCGGAGCACAGGTCTCCGCCAGGTCAGGTACGTTATTCTGGCCTCCTGGTGGCGCTATAATAGGCCAATGTGAAAAGGGTGCCATTTATTCTTAGGTCTTTCACGGCAGTCAGACACTGCATTCATGATTTAAGGCATTTTGTTCCAAAAATGTGTTTTGCTAAATTAGACCTGCTGGTGGCGCTATAACAGGCCAATGTGAAAAGGGTGGCATTTCTTCCTCGGCCTAGTGGGAAGGTGCGTGTGAAAATTCACGGAAATCGCAAGCTGCGTGCATAGTTTGAGGCTTTTTGTTCAAAACGGACCAATCTTGCAAACTTTGGAAGGCAACCATAGGCAATGAGGATGGAATATGGGAAATCTGACAGATTCGTGTTGATCACATGACTATAGAGATACTGTGTACCGATTTGCATGACGTTTGGATAAAATCTGTAGGAGTAATGTAAAAAAATGGGTTTTGCACAAATCGGCCTCCTGGTGGCGCTATAACAGGCCCATGTGAAAAAATGGGCCTGAATTGGCATCCAGGAAGTGTGTGTGCAAAGTTTCGGAGCGACCGGGCCAACGGTGCCGGAGATTAGCTGCTAACACACAGACAGGACGGACACACACACACACACACGGACACACACACACACACGGACGGACGGACAGGGGGCAAAACATATTCTCTCGCCATGCCTTTCGGCCTGGCGGAGACAATAAATGAAAAGAACTGTATCTGCAGAAGCAAAACTGCAAAATTTTAAGTTTTCTTGCAAGCTTTCAGACCTTCTTCAAGCATAAAGCAGTGCATGCAGCAATATAGGGGTTCAAACAGTCATCACTTGATTACCCAAAACACATGCTCCCTTGATATTGTTCCCTCATGCCTCCTTTAAGAGGCTTTTGACTGTGAGTCGCAGCATCCTGTTAATTATCAATAGCTGTCTTTGTACAGGTTGTGTTCCATATCTGATTTTAAAAAAGCTCTGGGTAAGCCGATAATCAAAAAGGCAAATCTTGACCCCATAGTTCTCACAATTTTAGACTTATTTCTAAATAACCTTTACTTTCAAAAGGTCTTGAAAAGGTTGCCTTCCATCAATTACAATCCTTCTCCGTTGACAACATATCCTTAGAAGTGATCTAGTCTGGGTTCAGAGCACGTCATAGCACTTACTATTAAATGTTGATTCTGGGAACTGTTCTATTTTAATGCAGCTGGTCCACAGTGCTTTCAATCACAAAATCCTCATACGCCCTGACATGTATATAAGGTTGGCATTCAGGAACAGCCTTAAATGTGTTCCAAGTTGTACCTTCTGTACAAGATGTAACTTTGTCAGTTCAGATTAGTAATCGTTGGTCTTCCTCTGCCCTCTTAACCTCCAGCATCCTCCAATTCTGGGTCCCATTCTATTTTCCTTGTACATGATCCACCTGGATTTCATTATTCGGAAACAATCTTCTTTTCGGCAACAATGCAGAGCTGTACCTCCCAGTAGAACCAAATAGAAAATGCTCCTTGAGACCCCCAGTTTGACTGACTTGAATCCTGAATATCCAGGATTCCATACCGTATAACAAATAAAAATGAGATCATTCTATTTTTCCCCCTTGACAGCATTAATCTGTATTTCCTTGGACTAGGTTGGGCTCATCTCATGCACGCACATGCCACTGCCAGAGTTGAACTGTGTTTATTTTTCTGCGCAGTCCAAGCAAGTGCACAGATGTCCCTGTGTGAACAATAGACCGTAAATAAATATGGACAACGTTACTCCATTGGTTTCTACAGACTGTAAATGAAGCCTATTTTTCAGCGGTTTCAAATCCGCCATCTTTGTATATCCGGTCCGAAATGCAACCGTAAATTAATGCTATTGGCTGCAGCCACAGCGAGGGCGGGTCTTCACTCGGTAGAACCAGTAGAAAGACTAGAAACATACCCTACTTTATCATACATTTTTAAATTAATGCGACCATAATTTAGTAAACGCATATCATAATGATTTAAAAAAGACTTTAAAAGGTGTACTAGGTAAGATCACAGATCCGTGTGTGTACACACACACTCCTCCTCCCCCTCCCCTCTCTGACAGGTATCAAAGTGATTGCTGTCTTTGATGCATTCATTGATTAGAGAGAGCACTAACAAGCACAGAAAGAGTTTGTAACCCATGAAAAGATCTATTCTCCCCCTATCGGTTTACAACTCGGACGGCGCTGATTCGACTAGCAGACCATCGGACGGTCGGCGCGGGCACTCGCGCCTGGCGGCGCTCAGGCGCACCTCCTCGGCCTCAAGCTCTGCTGAGTCGGTGCGCCTCCGTCATGGACAATAACTATTATCACGTGTGTGTGTGAACGCGTGTTCAGCGTTCCCCTAGCGTAGCTTCCAGGTCCCCCTCGCATCAAAGCCCCGCCTCCTCCTCGCGCGGCCTCGCATCAAAGCCCCGCCTCGCGCCGCCTCCTCCTCGCGAGGAGGAGCGCCTCGCGTAAAAAACCCTGTCTCGAAAAGCCCCGCCTCGCACGAAGCCCCGCGCCTAAAAACGAGCATACCTTTCCAATTTCCCAACGAATGCCAATTTCCCTGTGACATGTATATCCCTCAAATATGCGGATCCCAGGTGTATGTCATGATGAATCTGGATGGCTGTCAGCTGTTCGTAAAATCTCAAGCGTGTTCCCGAGAAGTTTATTTGCATCGTTCCACGCCCCATTTCGCACCATGAAAGGCAACAGAAAATGAACTTCAACTTCACCGTGCTGAACAGTGTTGCCATATCCGATTATTATAAGCGACTTTGGGCTTATTTTTCTGTTAAGTTGCTTGTAAATATTGGTAGTTGCAGGTTGCAGTTTTTTGGGCTTGTTTGTAAATATTTGGGCTTGCTTCACAGTTTTTAAATTATTTCAACCGGTGATTCTCAAATATTTTGTCATAGACCCCAAAATGTAGGCGATTTGTCCCTATAACCCCCATCTGAATTTTTTTTGTGCCAGCTGGAGCCCCATACCAGATTTGTGTTGTTAGAATGTCAAAAACCAAATATTCCACATTTTATTTCAAGATTTCTTTTAAAAGATTGCTTTTATCTACAAGCTCTGCTATTTTCAAAATATTTTGTAGATCTTGTAGGCTTGCAGATCGGCTATTTTCAATGTACAGTATATCATATCAATGTATACAGGAGGCCTATATAGGTTTAATTAAAGTGCCTATAATAATGGCCTCATGCCATAGTTGCTTCTTTTGGGCTTGTTTTCCTAGACCTGTTTGCTTATTTATGTCACAATATCTGGCAACACTGGTGCAAGTTCAACTTCGTCTCTCGTCGAAAAATACAGATGCCGGCGTTGTATCGTCTTGACATCTTGTACATCTGTTCGGAAGCGATGGATCAGCTGAACGTAATGCTCTCATGTGTAATGAGAATAAAGAAGTTTACAACGTTTAACCCCATGACCAAATAAAAGGCTAATAAAACGTGGAAAGGGTATTATATAAGCCTTTTCTAATGAACAAAGTGGAACGCTGCTATCCGATAGATTATGGACCAGAGCTTATTGATTACTGAGGGGAAATTCGACTTTTGGATTAATATATCACTGTCCTTGTCGGAATGGGGAATGGATCTATTCTGGACACAGCTTTCATCCACTGTTTCCTCATCAGATGATAAGACTTATTAAGCTATTGTATGTGCGTTCATATGATCAATAGCCTCCGTATTATAAATTAATACTGCGGACACTGGAGGCGCGTCTGTGCCTCCAGTTACATTAAGGCATGATAGTCTATTTTCATCATTACATGAAACTTTGGCTGAGTTGGCCAACACTGGCAAACACACTAAGGGACCAAATAATTTATCTCTAAATGCAACTGATATCCTACAAAATAAATAAAAAGCGGTGGAATTTGCATCATGTCTATATTGTGCATAGGCTACAAGCAATACATCGTTTGACATTTTTTTTTTTTTTTATGTATATGTGTTGACAAATGTTGGGCACATAGGCTACATATTTTATTTGAGGTTTGGCACTGTTGAAATTGATTTAGCATGAAGAATAAAGCATTCTAATGACATACGCAAGCTTTCATCCCTGGTTTGTCAGCCTCGAAGCTGACTTGAGAAAGAGCGGACCTGACGCTGAAATCACAGACAATAAAACATTAGTGAATCTGACTACTAATGTAGGAATTGTCGTAAATGCCGGTACGATCAAAATTTGGGCGTACATTTCTTAGTGAATCCCGATCGACTTCTATTGAGATTATAATGTATTGCAACCACCGAAGGTGAAATAACGACATCTGCTGGGCCATTAATAGGAACAGCAGGCTGAACGAGAACCCGGAAGTGAACTTCAATTCCAGCAAAGTGGGTTTGCCCCTTGGTGTAAAAAGATGTTTCTGATGCTGCAACAAATAGCCTACCCTACCCTTATAGGGTTGTCCCTTCGTTGGACACTTTTAGATCCAGACTAAAACATAAATGCTCTCTCTGGCCTTTGAATGTTTGTTGAGGGTCCGAGGCCTATCAGGCTCGAAACCTCTTTGAAACTGCCTCTTTTCTTCCGCCGTTTTTGCAGTTCTGGCCTAGTGTGGTCACTTTTTACGAAACTCGGCAATATGGTAGAGGGCTATGCCAAACGGCCAAGGCCCGAAACTCACAACCATTGGCCAAAGAGTGGCGCTATAGCACTCAATTGAAAATGCCAACTTTGAACAGGTACAACTCATGCCCTGTTTGACCTACAGCCATGAAACTTCGATACACACATGTGTCTCCTCATGCCTAACAACTTTCACACTCTGACAACTTTGACAACTTTCACACTTTTGACCTCTGACCTTTAGATCTCCCACCATTTTGAATTATATGAAAAGCAGTTAAAATCTATCTCCTCCTGGGATTTTTGAGCAATCTGCACAAATCTGTCTACTCCTGTACTTTGGACCTATACCGACAGATTTATGGGGCTGGATGTTTTCTAAGTGAAAACGTTAAGATTTTATAAGCCAATGTGTATTGCAGTTTTATGACAATTATTCATCTGCTCCTAACAGATACATGCAGTCTCACATTTGTTTGAAACTTTGCAGTAATGTAGAGGGTCATTCACTGAAACCAATCTTACTCCAATTGGTCAAAGGGGGGCGCTAGCAATTTTTTGAAAATGCAAACTTTAAACAGGCAAAAGTCATGCCTCGTTTGGCCGACAGCCGTGAAACTTGCTTATTATACATGTGCCTTGACTCATGAGGAACACATCTATCACTTTGATCAGTAAGCTCCGCCCTTAGATTTTCTGTGTCATCTGTGTGAACTCCTTTTTCACCAATTCAAGTCTGTTGGTCCAATGGCTGATTGGTAAACCATATGCCTTGCAACAACAGGGTCGACGGTTCGAGTCCCACCTCATGCAGACTTCATCTCAATTGCATTGCACGCAACATGACTGAATAAATGTGCTATTGTTAAATATAACATGAAACGCTTATTTGAGAGTAGTTATTTTCAATGTATGTACTTCATTCCCCCTTTTGTTTTGTTTGATTCTCCTTTCTCACTGACTAAGGCTGTGGATTGAATAGCTCAATCAACAAAGTGTTAGCCTCTTGTTCCAAAGGTCCCTGGTTCAAACCCCACTCATTACAGTTTACATTTAAATTGAATTGTACAAAACATGACCCTGTTAATTCAGACATGTGCAATTTTTAAAAAATAACATGAAATGCTTTTTTGAGAGTAGTTGTTTTTTATGTACTGTATGACATACTTTCTTGTGAAAATAGCCGATCTACAATCTCACAACTTCTCAGATAGCAACGCTTTGTGAGCTTGTAGATTGACTATTTTCACTAGTTGAGACAAAAAAAATCTTTATTGGTAAATGTTTTGTGAACCAGTGATCTAGAGTAGTTAGCGAAACAGAGGCTTGGTTCATAACGGACGGAAAAAACTACAGATATCAATAGACACCATCAGGGAGGCCATATCTCTAGCTCAATGAGAAGAGAGGCAGCCTGTGAATCCATAGGTCGCTAGTTCGATTCCTGTCCCCAACAATGTGTTGAGGTGATCATCATTTGGAATTCTTAGTTTTACAAATAGTGTTTCTTGAGGTTAGGTCGTTGTTTTACTGAGGTTAAGGTTAGTGAGGGTGGGTGTAGAAAAAAGTCATCTAGTCAGCAACCTTCGCCCTATTCCCATGGATTGGATCCACCCCTCTCACCTGCTCTCACTCATCACCAATCACACCTGTCTTCACTCACAACTCATTAGTGGCGTAGTAGTTTTTCAAATATTTAACTTTAAGTGCCCAATGCCACATTATTGGCCATGGCCATTTAAAGGGTAGCAACATTAATAAACAAACAAGTCTATACCTGTAACAATGCTCTATACACCAGGGAAGCAGATTACTCGTATTCTGTATTGCTTTTGCCAGGATTCGATAGTCAATAGCTCTTCCAACTGAGCTACCCAGACACAAGAAACAATATACATTGACATTTGATGAACTTGCAACTTTTACACTACAGATTTTTGCCAGACCCAGGGGGTCAGGCCTACATGAGGCTTTTTCTGTCCCTCTTTTCCTCCCGGTCAATGTTTTTCCTCCCGGTTCAACGTTTTTCCTCCCGGTCCCTCTTTTCGATTGGCCAAGCTTAGCGTGACGTAGTGCTCTGATCTTCAGATTTCAACTTATAAAGTGGTTTGTAGGTGTGTTACGTACTAGGAATTTATTCTGGGTCTGGCAGAACAAGGTCTCCTGGTCTTGTTTTTGGGCGGTGAAACCGCCCCTATATGTGAGGTTTGGATATTTGTACACCAAATCCTGCGCTGTGATTGGCCAAAAATGTACCCCGCCTAACCCTGCACCGTGATTGGCCAATCACAGTCTATTCAGGACTGTGATTGGCCAGTGTCACATGACACATGTGCATAGCCCTATATAAGAAACCATAACTTTAAAAAAAACATAAATTTGTTTTTTTTTAAGTTATGGTTTCTTCCATCATAAAGAGTGTTTCAATGAATGTATTTTTTTTTTTTTACATGATTGGTTGACTCCATTCAGTATTGTGATTAGCTAGCAAGACACCGCCCACTTCACACAGGGTGTGATTTAATCAAAAAAATGTAAGCTGTGTGATACATACATTTTGAGTTAAGACCATTAATTTCAACCCATGTCCCTCAGCACTCTAGCAATCAGTGCACCTGGTGATACCTAGCCTGTCAGTGATTGGCTCCACAATGGTGCTGAAAAGTAACTACTGTATGTACATTTACTCAAGTACCAATACAAGTGCTTACAATGCACAGTACAATTCTGAGGTACTTTTACTTTACTTTCCATTTTTGTTACTTCAACTCTACTACAATTACAGCATATGACAGCTTTAGTTACTTGTTACTTTGCAGATTTAATTATTAATACAACACCTACAATAACCACATACAGCCGATCTACAATGTGACGCGTTATGAGCTTGTAGATATAAGCAATCCATGCTGTATGATAACTTACCACACATGAAATCTAATTCTGTCAGTCCAATGGCTCAGTCAGTACACTGTCTACCTGCAAGTCTGTAGGTCCCTGGTTCAAACCCCAATTTAACCAGTCCAAATATAATTTAATGAACACAAATCATGGCTTTGTTAATTAATGCATGTTCACTTTTTAAAGACAAGATGAAATGGCATTTTGACAGTATTTGTTTGTCAATTTTCTGACATATGTTCTTGTATCCTAGTGTGCAACACTCCCCCTGGCTTATTCCCATGGATTGGATCCACCCACCTCACCAGCTGTCACTCCCTCTCAATCCATAATCACACCTGCCTGCCCGCCCTCACCTCTCTCCCTCTCCCTCTCCCTCTCCCTCTCCCTCTCTCTCTCTCTCTCTCTCTGGTCAAGGGTTCGATTCCTGGGCAAGGGTTCGATTCCTGTCAATGGCCATGCTTTGAAGTGTCCATGAGTGAGGTTCTCAACCCCAATTGCCCCCCTCCGTACTATCCACAATCCCTCTGCTCAGCTCTTGAGTGCTCATTTGTTAATTGCACGGGCTGCTTTGTCTCAAGTTCAATCTATTCTGTTTCTATGTCTTATTGTGCTATTGTTGCATATCGCTTTTTGCCTTATCCCTCAAACCCGCTTATTGCTGCTTGCAGCTATATTTTTTTGCTTGTGAATCCTGGATTGCTGCCTTCCACTCCCTCCTATCGAGCATCAGGGTCCAGAGCTCTGCAGTGTTGCTAGCTCCGCTGTCACGCCACAGTGCGTCTTTGTAGGTGGTACTTGACTTGACTTGACTTGACTTTTTCCCCTAGAGAATGCAGATCATAAACCAGTTAGTGTATACATTATTCACACATTTACATGTAAGTGTAAATGATTCAAAGGAAGTAAGAAAGGAAAAAATAGGTTCTAAAAAAGAAAGAAAAATGTAGACAGATGTCTGCATTAATGCACAACCAGACTTTTGAGCAGACATCACTTTTCTTTGAGCCAAAGTCAGCAAAGCATAGTCAACAAGGCAGCTGTTCAGAATGTAGTAGTACCATTTCCTTGTCTGTGGTTCTCATCTGCACTGATTCACTCTTCTGCTTGAGAGAAACCACATAACAAGGTGGCAGCAGCATATGACTTTATGGCTGTGGGAAGTGATGCCATAACTCTGTGAAGATAAATGGTCTGCATTTCTATAGCTATTTTAAGATGTCTTGGTGCTTTTGATCTGTTGATGAGGTCCAAAAAGAGATCCTGTGTCTGGTCACGTGGTACGTCCTATAGCCCAAAGTCGCATTGTTCTTTTTGTGGGATGACTTTGGGGCGTGTGGGGTAATTACCTCTTCCCCTGTCGCTGGAGGTTACCTTAATGAGCTATGACCTATAGAGAACCTCCTTGTTCTAAGTGTCATTAGCTTGAGTTTGCACTATGTTTCGCCCAAAACAATTCATTGTGACTTCACTTAAAGGCTGTATGATAGATACCATGGACATGGAATCGAGTTCAGTGCACACCCAGAAGGTGAGCAGCCATTCCTCCCACTGTATACACAATATAACAGTACACAGCACAACATAGCCTACATACTAGTGTCATGTTTCATTGCTTCTGCTCACAGTACGCCACCGGATCGGTCATTACCAACTAGTGTAGCCCATTAGGAGTTCTAGGAGATGTCATCAACAGAGGATGGAAACCCTCAGAGGAATATCTTTAGGGAACAAGCAGGCCAGGGGCAAACCCATTCTATCACATGGAATATTCATGGCGTTTTGCTGTCAACAAAAGCAGAGATTGGCTCTAGCGTATACTATTATAGAGCACGAGAGGAGAAAAAAAAGACAGCACCAATGATAAGGGCCCTGACTAAAATGGGCTCTTTAAAAGTCACTCTTAACATGGAGGATGGGGGGTGGGGAGTGGGGAATGAAGTGAGTCAATGTTTCATTTCTCAATTTTAGAGGAGAAGAATACGGATATGGGCACAGTGTAGTTGGAGCAGCGATTGGTGTTGGCTAGTCTGCACTGTCGCATCACATCATCACATGTATGTGCAGCAGCATGCACATGCGCGTCGAGTGGGAAACACACATGAACCGTCCCCTTCCCACGTGCAGCCCAGCGCTGAGCAGTAAGGTCAATACCCTGATGAGGATTTTGCTCCTGCTAATTTGGGATGACAGCTCATGTCATCGAGAATGTTCCTTTTTTTCCTTCCATGGAACCCGATTATCACTGATGCCACCCATGCAAATGACAGGGAGACCTTAAGGGATATCATTCTCTATTAAAATATGTAGGAGTCTAATTACAGATAAATGTCACATTAGCTGTGTGAGAGATGGAGACCAGGGGTGAATAGGTGGTATGGAAAAAAAAGTGGCATGATGGCCACAGAGTGATGGGTCATGGGCAGCAGGATGGAGAGGAAGTGTAATAACTGTGTCCGACATCATTAATGTTCAATTAGCTGCTTTATATGTAACATATGAGAATGTGTATCCTGATTGAGCAGAGAGAGTCGTTTGATGTAAAAACATTTCCAATAGCTGTAGCGAAAAAATCCTCAAACACATTGTTACCACGATAAGGTTGTGTTAATATCACATTAATATTTCCGCGTCTTAAAGCAAGATTTCCTCAATGTTGAATAAAGTCTTGATATCCAGTTAAAATGTATCCAATACATTGAAATGGACTCACCAAGTATATTTAACTGAGGTCAAAAGACTTGGAGGCATGGGACCTTGGTGAGTCAATTTCTATATGTGGTGGATACATTTGTTACAGATATCAAACACTATATTTCAAAATGTCGCTTTAATTTGTCGCTTTGTATGACTTCTCCGCTCTGCTTAAAAGTCCAACTGCATATCATATGGAAATTGTTAAAATTCTAATGAACAATCTCATTAAAATAAGGGCTATTTCCAGACAGTATATCCCGGTTGGCTTCCATGCACCAGATTGAAGTGTCTTTTCAATTACATACAGCCCCAAAGTGGCAGAGGGCTTTCAAGGCCTTCTCTGAAGCCACATCATTAAAATCAAAACAAAACAATATGACTATGCTACATTGAAAGTAACAGAGAGCCAACTGACCCGGATTCATGCAAGAGCACCACAATTTACTATAAATCTGTGGTCACCCAATTTGTTTGTGTTTAATGTGGTTCATGATGATTTTTTCATTGAATTATTTTGTGATGTGGCCTCCTGTTGTTGTTGTGGTTAATTCATACTGTTAAGAAACAGTATTGTGTGCCTGTTTTTTACTCATATACAAGTTTTGGTTTAAAATTGACGATGCATTTTGAAGTTTGACATATGACCATTATACATTACACATATCAAATATGGCACCACATCGTAAATGTGGCCAGAGGAAGATTCACCAGTCATTTCTACTCTGTGACTGATGCTCCTAAATGTTGTAAAACTCAATGTCTATCCTACATAGGCCACAGTTGTGTAGGTGGCCAGGAGGTTTTGCTAAACCATAATACAGCAAATTGAGCTGAGCATAAGACATTTGAAAGATTAGGGGTGCCTGGGTAGCACAGATATCAAGCTCCTGCCAACCACTGTGGAGACTCAGACCGGGGTTTGATTCCTCCATGGTACCTCCGGATTGGTCGGGCACTCCAACAAACACAAGTGGTTTGCGGCTGGGAAGCACTAGTGACTCCTATACAGGTCAGTCAGTCTGTTCAGCAGGGAGTGGAACTGGGAGAGATAGCGTGCTCCTCCTCACAGGTTACAGCCACCTAGTGAAACTCCTCACTGTCAGGTCAAAATAAATGGGTATCAGAGTAGTCGTGATTGTCTACAACTCCCCAGACCAACAGTAAGTAGCATGCGACAGTGACAGGGTCAGTCACCTCGCTTAAAACGTGGATATTTCTCCTACTGTCATACTAGTCAGGGGATATAAGCAGAAAATGTCCAATCTTGGAATGAATTCCTTACCAAAAAAAAATCTTCACCAATGTGTTTGTAAAAGTGTCTAGTAACACATCTCACAAAGACTGAAATGCAGTTTCCCTAGGGGAATTTTTGACAGCTGCTGAAAGTTGGGGTACCCACCATAACCATATGCAGGGGAAAAAATCTAAATTTAATTCTGTTTTAAGTAGCATGTGAGGGGTCAAACTAGGGTGTTTTTATGATTCTGAATCCATTGCAAGCATTTGTTTTGCACCAAAACCACTCCTTGGGCTAAAAACGGCCCAATCGCAATGGGCTTTTTACACAAAAAGTATACCTGGAAAAGGATGGCTATGGCCGTTTTTAGCCCAAGGAGCTGTCACAAATTCTCCTAGGGAAACTGCATTTCAGTCTTTATGAGATGTGTTACTAGACACCTTTACAAACACATTGGTGAAGATTTTTTTTGGTATGGAATTTATTTCAAGATATTTTTAATATCCCCTGACTATACTGGCACGTACGGCTATATAAGAACCAGGTGTGCGTGATTACACTGGTTTTACTTTGATCGACACCGCTGCCAAGCGACATCGAGGTGGAGAGATAGTCTCTTCACTCAGAGAACAAAGGTTACAACGTAACCATACGTTCTCTATCGTATCGAGACTATCTCCACCCAACACATTTCATTTGTATGGGGAACTCTGTAAGACGCCTTGTGAGGAAGCGAAGCAGTCCCAGACCCCCAGAGCCAACACCAGTGGGCTCCAACCCAGCACATACTGTAATTAAAACATTTACAAATATGTTCGATTAAAAATATTTACAAGTATGTTCAATGTAAAATATTTACGACCCCTGGGGCGGGCCACAGCCAGACGCCATCCGCTGCTAAATGCTCGGGCGCAAGACGCTACCCAGAGCCTGGCCCTGCAAGCCGCCAAGGCCAGTGACCACAGAGGAGACGGGCCGCTCAAGCCAGCCCACCAGACGCAAGGCCAACTTGACTGGTGAAGATGACGGTGACACCTACCGCTGAGTAGCCCACAAGACCGACTCCCCAAAGGAAGCGGATGCAGGCACGTTAAGTCGGTAGAACCGGGTGAATGTCGGCACTGGTACTCCCGCCTGCTTGTATGGCTGGATCGATTATCTTGGGATGAGGAGGGAGCTCACTCCGTGGCTTCACACGACCACGCCGGCTTCCGCCACGCAGAACTACACTCATTTACGTAAGGTCACAGGCTTTATACAAGTGACTTCAAACAATGCAAAGACCTCCTCTCTCACATGGAACAATCACTCGGCTCATCTTCAGACTTGTTAATTTGTCACTTTAGCATGTGAAGTGAAACAAAAGAATGCAAATGTCTCTGTTTGGAGACAGGATGTCTAGCAGGCAAAGAGTCCTGAAGCAAGGTGGAGCCAAGCAGGAGAACATCTTATCACATTAGTTAATTTTTAAATGTTTATCTTCAAATATCCTTGACATTTCCCCCATTTTAACATTTAAAAAACCCTTACACAACAATACTCATAGCATATCGCAGGAATAGGCGAAAAACCCATATTCAATTTCACAGGAAAATTCCTATCCAGCCCAGCTCAATTAGCCACGACCACCCTTCTGGCCAACGACATGTAGAAGTTCAACAAAACAAAAATGCACAGGGAGAAAGTCCATTCAAGTACAGAAAAATACAGTTACAAAATACAGGTACAGATCATAAAAGAAATAAAGCTCCGAAAAGGTCCTTCTTCATGGCCTCAAAGTACCATAGTCCATTGTTCCACCAAATCTTGTTTCACCAAAGTGATAGCAATGTCATTCTCCCGCCGTTATGGAATGGGCATCCACAAAAAGAGTGATGCCGTCAATTGTAGCAAACAACGTTAGGATCCGGACGGCGAATGTCCCGCGGTGTCCTCTCAGAATCCTGCGTAGCTCCTCGTTCCTCCATCCTCCCGTGGCGTTTGCCCCGTCCATGTGAAGCGTGGTTCCAGGTCGTTCCCAGTCCAGAAGCCGGTCCTCCTGTTCAGAGTGCTCTTTCCTCATCCACTCAGCCAGTCCATCCCCCGTTGTGAACACCAGGGCTGAAGACTCCATAGGATCCTTAGCAACACCATCATACGCCATTCTTGAAAAAGAAACACAAAACTTGTATAAATAATGTCATCAAGGGTTCAAAATGTAAAATCACAAAATTCATTAAAATCACATACAGCATACTTTAAAAATTTCGTCAACATCTATCATATACAGGAATACATAGGATTAGATGAAATCTTTTCAAATAGTGTAGCTATACACATAATGTACCTATATATATTTATACATCATATGATATTTGACTCTGCATATGGAAAAACAAATATAGCAAACCAAGATACTTAATACCACACAAGCCGTAGAGATATTTAGCACGTTGTCATCATCTCTTATTCCTCCTCTCTCAAAACAGTTCCACTGCAGTTCATAAGTGGACCTGAGAATAAACACTCACAACAACATTATTTAACACACCCTAACTAAACCACATGTATGGCATTTAGTCATGTATGGCCTTTAGAGGCACACCACTGGCTATAGTAAACTAATCTTACTTCATGTTTAGAAATCCATTCTCAAACCAATTATACTAGTTACCAATTACCATAAAATTCACTAGATTAATATTGCTATTTAGTGATGTGGTCCTGCAGTCCTGTGTCTGTGTCACTAAGAGAGAAGCAATCATTTACTACAAAAACATCTTAAAAATAAACAAATAAAACATGACATGAATTAGCATCATTCAATACAAATCTAAGCACACACAGAAACCATGTCATATGTTTACACAGCCCTTATGCTCAATTAATAAACAATTGTAACAATCAAAATCAGAATAAACACCATACATTACCCCCCGTGTTTCGGATTATTGGACAATCCAGTGTTCCCGGCTACCAGAAAAATTGAAAGTAATACATTCGACGACGCACGTCTCAATAGGTCAGTTATCAATTAGTTTGTTAGTTGTGCCATTAGTCACAAAATACACGTGGGATAAAACACACTCAGTACAACATGAAATCACATCAAAACATTATGTTAGCCTCCCATAGAACGACACCGATCCTAAAAGAAATTGGGAAGGAAACAACATTATCGAGAATAACTTTCCCACAAACCCAAAACTCAGAAAAGAAAACCCATACTGGTATTTGTCGGATTCCTGCTGCCATGGCGTCCCAATGGAGCAGAAATCCTCAACCCAGACCCTAAAATCACATTTTCAATCACTCATCCCTAAAAATAATGGCACTTTCATTGTAGTGTCAACATGTATGGTTAATCTAATCACCATAGTAGCCAAAAGTTCAGGGCTTAATTCAACAACACCTAATTCCAAGTGTCGACCACCTACTGCGAAGGAAAGAAGCTGAGACACTAAAACTCT
Organism: Gymnoscopelus braueri; assembly: GCF_963280865.1. Taxonomy (NCBI): domain Eukaryota; kingdom Metazoa; phylum Chordata; class Actinopteri; order Myctophiformes; family Myctophidae; genus Gymnoscopelus; species Gymnoscopelus braueri. The sequence continues at coordinate 20,342,236 of NC_137610.1, read as the reverse complement.
TTTCATCTAGAAATTCCTACCTATTATTATTATATAATATTTAATTTTCATATCTATCTAAAACGATTTATCTATCTCCTGTTAACTATTTAACAGGCTACCATAACAAAAGGATTCAAAACTCACTTTGAATTTTAAGCTACTCAGTACCCCTCCTTTTCAAGACAGCAGAATAGCGGTTTTCTCGAGGCCTCGGTCCGTCCCGACAGGCCTTTTAAAAAATCCATGTGCTTACAGATGCGGAACCTTAACCTTGATCAAAAGGTAATTGTGCTGTTCTTGTACACACAACATTACAATAAACAACACTCGCACACACACAACTCATACAAACCATTCATTCTGTGCTAGCTTTGTTGTAACTCTGTACAACCGGACCCGCAGGCCGGACAAAAGTCCCCCTGAACAGACAGCCGGCGACCGTTTGATTGATTGATTGAATAACTTCTATACAAATACATGCAAAAACTAAGAGAGTCACTGAACGCATTTACACAACCTTACTAAACATGACCTCCTAACAGTTTGAGTGTGTCGGCTTATGATTACTGCGTTTCCTCGACTGACGTTAATCGGCAACACTAAAAAACATTCCACCAAGAATACAAATTTAAAAGATTAAAACACGTCCACAGCCTCCATTTTTCCCTATATTGTATCCTATGTATTCAAAAAATCAAGCAAAGTCCCTCTAATCTGCGTCATGCGCATGAAGGCGAGACATTTCAGTCTCCCTACATATAGGCCATCAAAAAGCCTACGGTGATCACAATTCATCACTAATACTTCAAAACTGAAACAATGTCTCCCACTAGTACACCCAAACAGATTCCCCACTAACAAGACACTTACTGCGGTGATTGGCTGAACAGCGAAAGACTGGTTGGGCCTCCAAAGCAAAGGATTCCCCTCCACTGGACTGCCAAACACCGACAGCAGCAAACCCAGTCCAAAAATCGTCGGCGTAGGACTTCCAAATGTGAAAGCAGAATCTGTACTGGGTGCTCTAAAACATAAATACATAATGAGGCAAAGACAAGAATTCAGAATTCCAAGTATGAGAGATTTTACTCGAGTAAAAGGAGCAAACTTTACACAAAATCATCATGCAATGGAAATCCAGTTTGGCTCAAAGAAGACACTGTAAGGTCACAGGCTTTATACAAGTGACTTCAAACAATGCAAAGACCTCCTCTCTCACATGGAACAATCACTCGGCTCATCTTCAGACTTGTTAATTTGTCACTTTAGCATGTGAAGTGAAACAAAAGAATGCAAATGTCTCTGTTTGGAGACAGGATGTCTAGCAGGCAAAGAGTCCTGAAGCAAGGTGGAGCCAAGCAGGAGAACATCTTATCACATTAGTTAATTTTTAAATGTTTATCTTCAAATATCCTTGACAATGGCCATACCGGACATCCGTATGGTGCGTTCTGCTCACCCTTGACAGTCTCGGCACGCTCTGCTGGGTCACCGCACAGACGGAACTATACACCCGAACGCGTAAGCTGACACCACCAGCAATACGCCTGTATGGTGCATGACTGTGATTGAAAAGGAATGCACTGGCCGCATGTTCAGGAGAGCCGGGGGCACTGTGTGTGCCGTGGCTGCCATCAGCCCCAAAGGGCGGAAGCACAACCTCCAGGTCATCCTGGCACACAATGAAAATCGGGACGAACGAGCCCTGAGGGTGGCCCGTCCCACTGGAGCAAGGGACCACCCTCACAGTACGCTGAGGAACCCTGCGGACTGTGAGAGCTGAAGCCTGCAAACCCTCTTGTCGAGGCGCCGTCCTAGGTGCCCAAAGTGCTGCAGGAGACTGGCCACATTGTTGTGGCACTGCACCTCTGAGCAGGCACACACCAGCCGGTCATCCAATTTAGGATGCGAAGGCTCTCCCGACGCCAAGGTCCCAGGACTGCTTCCAAGCACCCCGTAACATGTGGGGGGCTAGATGCAGAATGGTAGGACACGGTTCTGTCAAAGGTTCTGTCGTCTAAGACAAACCTGAGATAGTGTCAGCATGCGTCAGATCTCTGGATCTGAGAATAAGCATCCCCCGGTCGAGCATGGCAAGCCAGTCGGCTTGGAGGATGGCCTGTCAGACCCTCAGCACTTCCAACAACGCAGGCGTCTCAACCCTGTTGAGCCTCTGTGGATGCAAAAACAGTCTCAGCCTCCCATCCCTTGAGAATGAGTTAACGAGAACAGAAATCCGCCAGCCGATTGACCTGCGGCACCTCCCCAATGGCCTTCCTTACCAGGAGAGTGCTGTAAGTAGCAGACAATCCCCCCAAGTCATCAACTTTGCCCTGAGTTATGACATCAGCCAATATGTCATTCTTTCCTGCAATTTTTTTTGTCATTCAATAGTAAAACATATTCAAAATCAGAGACTACTGCGCAATGCTGCGTGACCTGACCACACTATGATACATTCAGCCATGTTTGCCCAACACTGGGAAGTGTTTGCCAGATGGTTTATTACTGAAGAGAAGGACCTGGAGTGCATATCTGTGCTTACCATTAATGTCCAGCTAATAGATGCCCTGTCAGAAAAAGATTTGGAGAAGAACGCATCTTTTGCATGTGCCAACTGAAAGAGCCCTTATGTTTGATGGCTGAGTTTGATGAAGTATGTGCTTCATTTACCACAAAGATCTGGCTAATGTACATGGTGATTAATTCTGAAGCAGTTCATCCACGCTGGGCGTGCAGGCCTGTGGGTGGAACACAGCTGAAGTAGAAAATATGTTACCAGCTTGTACTGTAGCTGCTGGCCGCTGCAACCAGTGTGCCCTACTAGCTAGAATCAATGAGAAGCCTACCGGCACTAATGGTTACAAACATCCATGGAGCCAGTGTAGAATTCCAATAATTTAAAAGAATGCAAAAGACAGGTGTATTTTTTTTTTACTCAAAATGACCATAAATCATTTGGAAAGGTTTTGTGAGTGTATTTCTTAATGTGTTGTTCACACATGTGTTCTGTGTATCTGGGATGCATTTATTGACACTATACACAACCTACTGAGGACTTACAGGAAAAAAAAACATATTTCACATCACAGGGTACAAAAAATACTTCATTATATAAAAATGACCATAATTTATTTCCGTGATGTTTCCGGCAGAGTAGGCCTCTCATTCAGTGGAACAAATCAAAAGAAAAACCACAAATCAAAAGTATAGCATGCCATGTCAGGTTCTCTCAGGCCGATTCTACAATTGCCTTCTAAATCAGTAGTTCTCGAACTTTTTCGTGCCAAGGACCCCCAAAATAATAGGTAATTGGCCGCGGACGCCCATCTGAAAATGTTTTGTGCCAGGGACCCCCTGAAGAGAAGATACAAAAATCCAAAATTATTTAAAAACACTTTCAAGATTTTTCTAAAATGTAAAATAAAATAGCAGATGTACAAGCTCGCAGCGTGGCATGAAGTGACACGCTGTGAGCTTGTATATCTGCTATTTTTGAAAACCACTGTTCTACATCCTAAGAGTTTTCTGAAAAACGTATGTTGCTATGCATATAGCTAAAATATTAAAATGACACAAATGCTTTCCCGGTTTTAATGGGTTAATGCAGAAGGACACACAATCACACACACAAACACAGACAAATGATAATATCACCTTGCAACTGGAAGGAAAATCAACCCAACCCCCGGCACAGATGGACAGTTGGAGTTGGAGCAAGTCTGCCTCCATGGACCTGAGAGGAAGGCTTAGGGGACATCAGAGCCTCACACTAAAGCCACCGCCAAGGGCAAGGAAGAGAGGACACAGGCAACGGTGGGAACGGTTTATTTAAAATATTCAGTGAGAGAGAGCAAACAAGCAAGTATATAAATGGCAGGAGTAAAGAGAGAAAAGGGCAGACAGTGGCCCGGGTGCCAACCAGGGCACACACACAACACAGTGTCTTTGGGCTGGAATGCGTTTGCTCACTTGGAAGGACAACAGGGGTCGGGATTTGGCCGTCAAGGGTGCAGGCTGTCTGTGGCCTCTCTCATCTTGTCCCTTGGCTCCACCCACAAAATCCCTGAGTTGGACGTCAAGGCCATTGTGATCTGATTTCATCCTGTTTATCTAGTTCAACATGCCCAGCCGCCAGAGGTTTGGGGCACAGGAGAGGTTTTGTCCTCCACTGCTGTTGAGAAAATAGTCTCGTTGTAGCCCAGTTACTGAGATGTGGAAAAGTACAGCAGCTGAGAGGTAGCGAGCATTTGTACTAAAATGTCAGATAAAATGTAGTATTTGATCATGCTTCATAGGCATTAGAACTGCGACGTGACAAGTTCCCCAATGTATCTACACACACACACACACACACACACACACAATTAAAATTGTCAATTTAGGCATTTAGCAGACGCTCTTAATCCAGAGCGGCACACACATATAAAGTGGAGGATTTATGTGAAACACTGAAAGTTTTTAAAATATATTTTTGGTACGTTAGTTAGGCACGTTTACCAAGTCTGCAACAACAAGTTCTAGTCTGGTGACTCAATTGAAGAACAGCCTTCTACGTCTGCCTCACGGAAATATGAAATTGGGTGAATATCCCTCCAGATGGGATAAAAGTTATGAGTACAAGGAGAAGTATAAAGATTCGAGTGTTTGAAAAGTGTTATCTTACAGCCTGGGTTCCAGATGAGTATCATAAGCTTTTAAGCAAAGCATTTATGCACAAGATTTAGGCAAAGCCATGACAGACAGGGAAGTGGAAAGACACAGCTGTCCTCTCGCTAACTAAACAGAGCGAGAAGAATGCAAGAAGGATGGAAGTGTTGACTCTGCTCACTGGAGATACAGACATCAGACACAATGACCAGATTAACAAAACAAAAACAGCAAAAAATAATTTCTTAAATGCCCCACTAATGTCGGGGCTTTATGGATGGCTGATTGGTCGGTCTGTGCGTCCATCCACCGCTTTAGTCCCAAAGTGGCAGGATTACCAAGAAATTTGCTGTGCTCCTTTGTGCTTTCCAGACGATATATACCTACTAATTTTGGTAACCCAATGGCCTTTCCTACAGCAAAATTCTCACTTGTACACAAGATAGGCCTATCTAAAAATCTAATGGGCTGCTTATGATGAAACTTACAGACTAAATTATTGCTCCCCAGAGAATGAACCCTAACCATTAGAGTAACCCTATGACCTTTCCTCCAGCACCGCCATTTGTCCAAAATGTCAACTTTGCACACAAAATATCCCATCATCTAATTGGCTGATTGCAGGAAGAACCTTACTGATCTTGGTGACCCCATGGTCTTTCCTCTAGCACCACCCTTAGGACAAAATGTCTGCTTGTTTTCTGTTTTAAAGGCACATTGTAGCATTTTAATTGTGGTATTTAAATTTATTTCAGTTTAACGCTTTTGCTGCTGTTGCGGGACATTTTTCTCATGTTGAACTCCGGTGTTCAAATGCAATGACTTCTGGGATTTGGGATAGGGGGCTGACTAGAGACCAGTGAGAACAAAACAAATTTAACATTGTTATGGTCTCGAAACAATAGGAATAGAAGTCTGAGTATCCCAGCTATTCCTGTCAAAACTACATATATATACCCCACACACACACACACACACACACACACACACACACACACACACACACACACACACACACACACACACACACACACACACACACACACACACACACACACACACGGTCCCAACCCACAACCGAAGAGTAGCTTATTTCCAACAATAGTAACCCTTTATTCATTTGTATATAGGCTGTATGACTCATCATATGAGAATAAATTACCCCTAACCATGTTGTTTTTTTGTTGTATGTCTCGTCTCCTATAGCAACAGTGTTAATGGCTTAGACATAATATAAAGGGTCTTTATCCACTGCATGATGTATTCTTAACAATATTTCACAAGAGGGAGTGCTAAACAAGTACTACACAAGAGGGAGTGCATCTGTACGCTAGGCTTTTATCCCAGATTGAGTTATGTTCTCAAGAGACAGAAATATGTCTAAACTATTTGTTTTTGGTCTTTTATTTTATTTAGTTTTTATGTGTTTCATCCTTTTTGTGTTTTTGCCCTATTATTTATTTGTTCATCAGAGATCCCCATATCTCCATATTTAGTCGATAAGTCACATGGTAGTGGGTACTCTGACAACAACTACAACGGTCGCTTCATGGTCGCTATTGTGCATGTGCAACCTTCAGCATATGTACAGGAAGTGAGATGGCACAATAGCTAATGTTTTAGTTCTAAAACCCTGTGATTAGTCGTCACGATTCGTTGAGATTATTAAATCTGTTGGCAACTAATTTAGGAATCGACTTTAATCTATTCAATCGATTATGCGTTGCAGCACAACTTTAGACCTTATGCCACCTTGCACCATAGATTGACTAAATAGGGGCCTTAGTATTTAGGAGTGTGTCTATGTTCCCTCAGCCCTATGTTAACCCTAAGGCTAAAGTCAACTCTTGCCATGAAGCCCCTTGCACACTGAGTTTTTTTATTTGCACAGAAAAAAAAAATCTGTTTGATTCCTAAGTTTATTCTGAAGTGTTCAAAACTGAAAGACCAATACAAAAACTGCATCGTACTTAGTGTGCAAATACGTTAACCCTAACCCCAACCCCAATCCTGAGGGAACATAGGGCTTATAGGGAACATAAGGCTGACTCAGTGGCGTAACGGAGGGGCAGCAAGTGCTGCGGTGCGGGGGGGCCACCAGCAGGGGGGGGCCCCGCCTGCGTTGATACAAATATTTCTACAGCAAAAAAAAAGAAAAAGTTGATTTATATTGGTCAAATAGAACCGAATTAGACCCGAATTAGACCGAATTAAACCTGAATTAGACCCAAAAATTTTCGCGGGCGTGCGCTTCGCGCACACGCGCGGTGTTGTGCACGCACATGCACGCGCGCCTCACGTGAAACTCCCGCGGGGAGGCCCCGCGATTCTGCGTTACGCCGCTGACTCTGTGTACTTCAATGTGAACGAAATGAAGAACTAAGTGCTATTTCTGTGTGCTACAGCCTTGAGTGTGAATGCAGTTCAAATGAGGTTCTTCAATTGAGGCACAGACCTATCAAAGGCAGACAAAATGAGTCCTTGGATTTAATTGGCGCTTCAGAAGTCTGTGTGATAAATAGAGGAGACTGGAAAAACTGAACTTGCAGAATGCCCAAAGCTGATAAAACCAATGTTTATTATGTGACCTCAGAATTACAACACTTTTTTCTTATGAAGTCAACCCTGATACATCGATGTCAAAACACCAATTAACTCATCATTGCAATACCAAATCCAAATCCAGGTCTATATTTGTTTATGATTACTTCCACAATGACAATGCCCTATAAAACAAAATAAAAGCCTTTTAAATGTTATGAGATTTAAAGATATAAAACAGGTTTGTATTCCACACACACACACGATGACCAGCGTACAGGATCTTATTTTCTTACAATTCCTGTGAGTTATCCAAGTTTATATAACTATATTGCTGTTCATACTACGAAAGCAATTGTAATTTAAATGCGCATAGAGTTGGGGCGCCCGTATTCATCAAATGTTAAATGTACACTCTGCCATCATGCCATGCCGTGGCAGTAGTTGTGTGTGGCTGGCATAGTGGATTCCTTAGGATGTAGAGTTGTGTTTATTGTGAATACGCTACATAAGTAGAGTGCATATTGTCATCATCATGCCCGCTGTGGCAACTATTTTGTTTTGGTTTTATGTTGTAATGGTTGAAACTAGGTCGCAAAAGTGTGTGAATTTACGTTGCAGTGCATGCATGAGATTGTATTATGGTATTTGGTTGTTTGAGCTTGTTATCTATGTGGACTGTTGTGTTATTGTGTGCAGCTAGTGCGTCACGACACACAGACTGATATATCGCACAGCTTAGAATGAAGCCATTGTATAGGGATCGGGCAAAAGGCGCGGCCAGGCCCATTGTATTTAAGATATTCGATAGAAATTCATTTTTATTAATGCCAGATTTAGCTAATACGGCCGCAAACTTCCCATTCAAACTGCTAGCTTAGCCAGTAGCCACTAGAGACTTAGCCAGGGCTCTGCTCTGTGAGACTCCGTCTGATCAGCACAACAGATTTTTATATTTTTATTGTGTGCTGTTAAAAAGAGTTAAAAATAATAGAGAGGGCACCGGATATCCCCTCCTATCCACTTGCATTGAGTTGCTCACCCAGCGCACGAAGCGAATTCACCCCTTCTTCCGGGTTGGAAATGTGGTGGGCGAGGCCTATTTGGGGCCACAGCGCGTCACAGAGGTGACGCGTTTTGCGTCATAGTTTGCAGGGGCTTGACTCATGAACGAGCACCGTCTACCACCATCACCGCCGACAGTGGCCCCATCTGCAGTACCTCAAATGGCCAGCATGTCCATTCCGCTTCAATGAAACCACTGGGTTCTGGGGGCTTGGTGCTGTCATGCTTGTTTGAGCACAAGTAGAGAGCCTATATGTGTTTGGGAATAAAGCTAAATTAGCTAAATTAGAGCGACAGACAAGTTAGAGATAGAAGAGAGATGGAAGATAATGTACACACTTGCTGCTTACTGGACAACAAGCATAGGACTACAGAGTGATGTAGCAGCGTGTCAAACTGGTCAGCATGCAAGATGGCGTCGAAAGTGGGCGGAGTTAACGGCGACTCGTCACTGTGACGTCGCTATGCCCGATTCCTATATTGTATGTCCAGTGGGCCACCAGAATCCCTATATTACTCTGTAGAATATAGTGTCCCAATTCTGTCCTGATAGTGCATTTGATTGAAATAGCCTTTAGGCTGGGTGTGTCCGTGATAGCTTATCTTTTGAAAATCTATTACTTTATCTCTGCTTTGTGCATTGTGACTGTGATCAGAGGTTGAAAAGATAAAAGTAGTTTTTCAGTAGATTAAAATATTACCTGTGTAAACTTCAGAGAAAAATTATGTTTACCAAATTTGAAACAATAATGTTGTTATGTCGTACAGACGTACACCATGGCCAATGAAACAGCAAACACCAGATCAACAGCCGGAAACTCTCTTACAAAGTCACATTTCCAATAAAATAATGTACAATCCAAGAGCAACCTATTGTATACTTTTGTCACGAGCACCCCTCCTATATCTTTTAGCAGCTTGAATGCACGCTTGAACTCTAGAACACAGATTACGCTGTCGGAAACCTGTAATTCCATGCTAAAGCGATGTTTTCTTGCCCATAGGCCATACAGTTCAATTATAATGTAGGCATACAATAACGGTTTTGGTATGTGCAGAACACACCATCTGCAGTACTTCCACCCAGGCGTGGATTTACTATAGGCACAGTGAGTCCCGGGCCTGAGTGAAGCTGTGCCTTCCTTCAGCCATGGGCAGATCTTTGTGTATTTGATATAAGTAGGCTAAAGCCCCTCGACTCAAGGCCGACAGACAGCCTCTATACATCCTGCCTGCATGTTGCCTCTGACGGTTGTCTGGTGGATATCTTGAGTCTTTTGTGAGTGTCAATGTGTATTCTGAGATTCTTTTGTGATTAGGTGCGAAGGTGTCTGTCCGTCTCCCCATTCACAAACCCATGAGCCATGACACACACAGTATAAACAGCACACAACAACAAGGTCCCTCATTCTTGATTTTTGATTCTTGAAACAACACAGCAATGCTGCTACCGAAAAAAAAAGACTCCGCTCTCCAGAATGACAACGCACCACCACCGCAGTCCTGCATTGGGGGAGAAAGAAGAGGCACCCATTTCTGCTTCATAATTCCGTGGATAGATGACAGCGTCGGCCTCTTTCCTAATCCTACCTGGATCTGACACTTTTGGCATGAAAGAACTTTTAAAGGGTCCATCCATGGGATTTGTATGGGATTGTAATCGCTGAAAAGTAACAACACGCTTTGTTCTTCGATAACATCAAATAGAGAATAGCCTAGATCAGGAATGAACTCCCCACAATAATCGAGTAGCCTACTGGACACTGACAGCTGTCCTGCGAAAAACATTCCAAACCGGCTGCCACTGCCATGTCCTCAAACATCCTGCTGTGTTGAGAGACTGCAACAAACAGAAACAGAAGCGTCCGAGATCACCTTGACTGGTCGCTTGAACTTAATACTTTTTCTTATTTGAAAAAGAACTAGACACTATTTGGACTACGATGACATTATCAGGCGTTCAACATTTTCTATTAGCCTGTTATTGTTTTAGTGGGTTTTTTTTGTCTTGTGTTGCCCTGTGTAATTTGTATTTTCTGATATGTTGATTGATCTCATATGTCATCAAAGTAGGGTGACCATTGACCATATATTCACCACAAAGCCTATTGTAATCTAAGCTAAAACGTGTAAAAACATAAATAAATATGTTAAATATTCTTATTTCAGGTTATTTCAGGAGGTTATTCAACTCTCTCCAACTGTCTTGCAAACGTCATTTGCTGCATGCGCAACTGACAGCGCGAGGCTTGCACTGGCCCCCCCTCCTCCCCCTCATATTTTTTTTCCAAATCAATATTGTCTCCAGCAGGCTTATTTCAAAAAGTAGGCTAACTACAGTTGAATTAGAATGACTTCTATGGGTTGGCCTGCAGTACACTGTTCTCCTTGTCTCAACTGTGGGCGTAACTTGTAGTCGCCCCATGTGTCTCTATGGCTCCACTGAGAACAGAATTCATTTGTTGGAAACAACTTTAACATCACAGATCCCTGCCCCTAACTTCTAGAATTAATCACAGGGATAGCAATGAGAAACATCTATGACAAAAATGGTTATTCCTATTCAAACCCATGATTCCTTCCATATCCTAAGGCTCTGGTTCAGCTCTGCTGAGGATATCTCCTTTCCTGACCTTGTCCTCTACTGTGTCTCAGGGACACTCAGTGGAACTGTGCATGGCAGCTCCTCTGACAGCCGTGTGTCAGTTGTGTGAAGGCACAGATGTTAGTGCAAGGTCAAGTAAATGCCGCTCACAAGGACTTTCTATCACTGCTCTAAAATCACAGATGACAAAGCGCCTGTGAATGACTGACACTTTGTGAATGGCTTGTTTCAGTGCATTGAGGGGCATGTTTATTTGCTTGTGATGATAATCGTTCTTCCTGTCTAGCAAGGCGTGCAAACAGACATATAGTCAGCCATGCACCGTGATGGAAGTCCCTCTTGTGAGCCTACGGCTCGCAAGTGTTGGCTTGCTGTTGCTGTAGCCTGAGGGACATCTGCACTGACTGGAACTAACAGCTGTTGCCGCCCAAACCCCTTAATCCCACATTACTGAAGAAAATAAAAAATGGAAGCATTGATTCTTTAGACTGACAAGAAGGAGCTGATCCACATGAAGCAAAAGTTGCCATGGATGCATGTAAACTTTCTCTCCCTCCCTCTCTCTCTCTCCTCCCCCCGGTCAAGGCAGATGGCCTCCCACCCTAGAGCCTGGTTCTGCTCGAGGTTTTTTACACAGTAACCACATTCTTGCTTGGGGAGGCGTTGTGAGCATGCAGATCAGTTATTTTTGTTACTTTTACGTAACACTGTCATAAGGTGAAGTATAAAATATGGCAGCATACATGAATGGAAAAAAAACAGAGATGAAATATGGAGGTACAAGGTTTCTGCCTGACGACAATAAATTATGTAAAGTGCCATGAGGCATCTTGTTGTGATTTGACACGAATAAAATTGAATTGAATCGAATAGAAATGAAATGGTGGCCTGCATCAAATCATTACTTTAATACGCTCTGACAAAAATGTTTAAAATGGCAGAGGGGGGGAAATTATGTCAACATCAGTGCAATCTGTTGCCAATTCAGATCAAAATGTAGGTAGACAACAAAGAGGAAGGCTTACTGAAAAGAGCTGTAATTTCCCAAGAGCATCGAGTGATTGACGTACATTACGTTGGGTACATCATTATCTGTAGATGACTGCCATCCAACTGGTAGTAAAGCATGGAATCAAAAGCTACTTCAACATTACGTTGTCATTCTACCTAATGGCACCATTACGATTAAAGAAAAATAAATGGCTTGTCATCACGGAAAAGCATGTTGTCCATGCAGTTTGAGTTTGTGATTGGCTGTCAGCTTCCCTCCATGAAGGACCTGTATCCCAGCAGGGTGAAATGAAGGACAGGGAAGGTTGGCTGCACTCAGGCAACCACCTGTTCATAAACCATTTCCTCTGGGATACAGCAATGGTCCATCAAGTCTGAGGCCACTTGCCATCACACCAGCTTCTCCCCAGGAGGAGCTGTCTGCCTAAACTCTACCTCCACAGGGGTAATTCATACATCATCATGTGGCCGTGTCACTCAACGAAAAATAACTGATTTTCCAACTGATAAACAGGGACAGATCATGTCTCATTTTTCAGTTGAAAATCAGTTACTTTCATCGAGCGACCCGTTTTTTGGATAAAGTAAACATTTTCCTTGAGGCTCACAGTGTTACAGTCTATCCCTCATCCCCCTCTGTAAAGTTGACATTCTGAAAACTAAATTCTGTTTCATGTGACCCCCTCTCCTATTTATTAGCATTATCTGTACAGGTCTTTTGTACCCCATTCCACAAGTTACGGTTTGTGCTTTGCAATGATCAGAATCTATTTAATGCATTTTATCCTGAAAAGTATACAGCAGTAAAGCATAGCAGAGGCATCGTGTTGGTTTGTACAGTGCAGACTGCAGTGAAAATTGACATAATGTACACACACAAAAAAAATAGGTTCTTCAGCAGTACCTGTTAAGTTACCTGCAAGGTCTTTAAAGCTTCTCTACTGGTTATTCAGTTTAGTTTAAGCATCTCTATTGGTTCTATAGAACCATACAGCACCTTTAATATAGGTGCTATAACAACAAAGAGGTTCCCCTGTGATTATAAGACAAACAACAACTTTTAGTATTATTTAGCACCATTTGTGTTTAGTGTGCAACAGTCCAATCACAAAAAAACATTGTATATGTTAAATCCTTCCACTGAGCAATGCAGACCCTGACCAGCCTATTACAATACAGATCAAATTTGGTTGCTGCCAGTACTCGCTTTTCTTCATCTAATTGTACATTCTGCAGAACAAATCCATTTATATAATGTACAGTACTATTGTAATAAAATCCTTATTAAAAATGTATTAGCACTGATGATATCCATACTGATATACAGCATGTTGGTAACATCACTTTATTATGTGCCTTTCCAAATGTCACACTGCCTAAATGTGCATAGTAAGTGTGTGTTAAATACAGAATGGCATGTTTAGGCCTCTGTCCTTGTACTGAATAAGGTCTCGCTGTCCCTTAAGCACGTGTTCCAGAATGTACCTATGATCTGTGGATTTGTCCCTGTAGTGCAGTGTGTCACAAGGGTAAATGCATTTTGTCGTCGTCGTTGTTGTGCTTGTAGAATAGGTGATCCAGGAAGGATAATCAAGTTTTGGCCCAAATGTTATGAGCATTAAGGAGAACTAAAAGAAAGAAATTACACAACATTAAGGAGGATAATATGACAACGATATTAAGTGTCTATTAATTATGACTGATATACTGTATCATAACTGATTGTTATGACAATGTGTGTGTGTAAAAATCAAACCCAGTGTGAAGTAAGCGGTGCCATTGATGAGTTTATTTTGCTCCCTTATTACTGACTCCCTACTGCCTTATGTTGCCTTATTACTGACTCCCTAATGCCTTAAGCTGCCTTATTACTGACTCCTTGCTGCCTTATGCTGCCTTATTATCAGTGTTGGGGGTAACACCTTACAAGTAACGCCGTTACTGTAATCAGATTACCTTTTCGGGTAACAGAGTAACCTAACGCGTTAGAGTAATCGGTAGTTACTTTTTCAAAACAATGGTGTTACTTAGTTACATTTAAGACCTATATATATCCCTGTTCCTTCTGTTGCCACTTGCCACAAAGGAAAAGGAAAATCAATCTCACGCATTTGCACTGTTTCCAGATGAATGAATGAGCTTCTCTTGTCCGTGCTGGTCTCTGTCAGCGGATAGTTGCACAGACGTTACACAGAAATGACGTGACCGATGCCTTGCCAACTGTCAGCAGTCTGTGTTTTGATTGCGTAATAATTCTATTCAATAGGTCACCACTTTTGGTGTGACAGTGTCACAAGGCTGACGGTACTACTGGTTTGGTGTTGTACAATCTGGGAACCCAGAACCAAATGAGAAGGAAAAACAATGCCCTCTGCTGTTTGTACTATCTCACTTGGCTCTGGGACAATGACGACGTAGCACCCGTGCGCAAGGAAACCGGGGTTTTGGTCTGCCTTCAGCGTTTCACTTCCGGTGGTGCGACTATGTTTTCATTCCCACTAACAATATTTCTACACGGAACACTAACACCACTTCTCCCAGAGAACATAGGTTTGAACATTGGTTATAAGCCCACTTGTTTGTTTCTATGATGAAAGAGCAAGTTAAAATGTGAATATCTTTTCGTGGTTTTGTCTGCTCCGCGGACGCTATTGTTAAATTAGTTTTGGTTGGTTTCGAGTGGGGAAGGATCGGCGGACACGTAAATCCCGCCCACTACATTTGATTGGGTAAAGCGCGGCCTGCTTCCTGATCTGAAGGCACGCCCACTTGTAGCCCAGTGTGTACACGTTATGACGAACCTTCACGACAGATTCCAACGCAGAGCAGAATCTGTTCTTGAGAGATTAGGTGTTGTATTACATTAATTTGTCACATCTTTTTATTATTATTATTAAAGGGCCAAGCACATAGTGCCGTGGTCCCTTAATGTTATTAATGATTTTGTTTTACTATTCTTCCGCCACTTTTTGCAGTTCGGCCATGCAGTCGTTTTTTACGAAACTCAGCAATACGGTAGAGGGCTATTCTAAACAGTGAAGACACGAAACTTACAACCATTGGCCAAAGTGTGGCACTATAGCAATCAATTGAAAAATGCAAACTTTGAACAGGCATAGCTCATGAACCGTTTGACCGACAGCGATAAAACTTCAATACACGTATGCGTCTCCTTATGAGGAACTAATTTGTTGAACTAACTTTTACCTATGACCTCTGACCCTTAGATCCCCCACAAAACAGTTCAAATCGATCTACTCCTGGAATCTGTGAGCAATGTGCACAAAACTTTCTACATATGAACTTTGGACCAATATCTAAAGAAATTATTGAAAGAAACGTATCTTTTAAGCCAATGAAAATTGCAAAAGACAGACAGACAGACAGACACACAAAGTCAGATGTAGAAGTGGCTAGCACCGCTTAAAAACTGGAGTATTTAGTTCAACCTCTAGTTTAGTTCAGCTCTATACTAGGCCACCTCCTGTTTTCACTCTAGACTAGTAGATCTGCTATTTTTGCTGAATGTTCATCCCAGGATACGGATGCTATAGGGTTCAAGTGGTTAATTATCAGTGTGCTGGGTACATTTTAGTGATGTATCATAGCTGCTTGAGGCAAAGGGATGGCACAGTGCTTGTATAGAGTGTGATCGAAACACATGTGAATACTTCTTAGTTCAGCCTTCGGTGCTTATTGTCCTGATTTATCATTTGAATCTCTCTTGGCCACCAAACCAGAAGACTTGCCGTCCTTTGCTTTTATCACTTGGTCATAAAAGGTGACTGAAGGGACTGCTTCACATATGTTTGCTTCATTCATTTTTCAGTTCGGTTCATTATTCACAGTTCATTAGGGCATATTTATTAGTCTGGTACACAGTAAAATCCTCAATGAGTTACAAATGGATAAATTACCTCCAAGGATTTTACTGTGTGTGTCTTGAATTTAGCCTAATTCTACAGGCAGTTACAGTATACTTACTGGGGTGCAGATAAGCCTGTTAAACAAAAGTCAAATCCTGAAATATGTTTTATTCTAAGCGAGTTAATCAAAGATCAACTGCTGATGGGTATATTTTAACTGTGCCACGTCATATTGCCTGTTGGTGTTTGCCGCAGTATAAGGTAGCCTATTAATTGTGTTGTATTTGACAGACGTACATATGGACGGACAATAAATGCATGTAGTCAGGAAAAGCAATACATTATTTACCAATATTAGTAGTTACTGTACTTTTGATGAGTGGTCTTTCTGTCTGTTGCACTAATATTGAAATGCTAATAATGTCAATGTTAGTTTACATAGGCAAAGCATATTATACATAAACAATATGCATATGCACATATAAAATCTTTAAAATATGTTATAAGTTATGATGCGGTGTACAATTTCCTCCAAATAAAATGTTAGAATGGTTATAATATTCAATCCAACCAAACTGCTTAACAGGTTTATTTTTTCCTCTTTCAGGAAATTGTAATGTTTTGTGCTCAATTTGATGTCAAATGAAGATTGTCCCTCTTGCTTCCTCTCACACCGCTTTACCCATGGTTTTTAAGTGTGCTATATTAATGATGACAAAATGTTACACATTACCTTTGAGATTTTATATGGAAAAAAGTTTTTAGTTCCCCCACACCCCCCTCTGAATAAGTAGGATAAATAAATGGGAAAAGATGAATATGGTGTCTTGGGGTCTTTGGCTGTGGCATTTAAATGCTATTGGAGGAGGGCATTAGCTTCAACCCAAATTGGAAACTTAATGGAACTCTTTGATCTTTCCCCATACAGCTGCCTCGATTTTGCTTTTGAAACATTCTGCCTGTCTCAAAAATATGTGGTCCATTATTTATGACCATTACACCAAAGACACAGATCATTGTGTTACAAAAGCACCTACAGTAAATATTGTGTTTCACAATTTAAAAAAATGGGATACGTTTTAGGCTTTGCATGTATAATACACTATTGGAATATCTTAGTCATAATAACAAAATATATATTTAACTTGATTAAACAACTGTTGAGTTTTACTTACTTAAAGAGTGATTCTAACCCTTGTTCGGTCTTACTTTGTAGCTTACTTCTGCTGCTGGCTGCTAACACAGTGGATCTCAAAGTGGGGTCTGGGGACCCCCATGGTTCCTTGAAGGGGTTCCAGGGGGCCCCCAGCAAAGTTAGTCGATATAGCATTAAAACCAGTTTAATAACTTTAACCCTATACATTAGATACTTGAAAATTGCAGATCTACAAGCTCACAACGCTTCACATTGATTGTAGGTAGGCTATTTAAAAAAAATCTTGAATCAAAGATGACAGATGATGATAATGTGTAACATTGATAATACAAATTACTGTAAATGCACCTATTACTAGACCCTCCATAAAACGCTTTTCAATTACCGTACTTCAAGGCAAAAGAAATTACCTTATGTCATTGCTAAGTGAACTACTAATGCTAAACTCCAGTATATTTATGTGGTTTTACTCTCTCTATAGGGATTTAAAATGTTATGCTAAGTGTTGTTCCTATCAGCTTCCATGGAATACTACTACTTTTGTCGGAGGAGCTTGGTTTGCTGGATACTGTTTTGAATGTGGCAACGTTCCAAACTCAGTTTACAAGGAGTGCAATGGACGTCATATCAAGTAGGATAAACTTTAAATTGTCATTACGAAAGTTTCTTGAATTTTTACAGAGCAAGTTAATTTAGGCTACATTATTGAGCAAGGGAGGAGAGTATTTTCTATTGTCTGCTGCACTGTCTGCCCCTGTACAGAGCCGGTGCAGCCAGTGCACGCACGCACGCGTACACACACAACACACACGCACACACACACACACACACACACACACACACACACACACACACACACACACAGACACACACAGGAGCACTGTGTGTGTCTGTGAAACATGAACGTGAAACATGAACGAACGGGTGAGGCGATTACTTTATAAACTGTATGTGGAAAAATGCGGGGATTGTGAAATCAAGCGAGTACTGCATGTTTTGCGCGAAAATATGCGATTATTGCGGTGAATATGCGCCCTTTTTGAAAAAGAATCACCCCTGCATAATCTGCGGCATTTGGCTGATCATGCGTAAATGCGATCGCATAATCACGTTTTTCTGGAGGGTCTATACATCTGATTCTGATGAAGCCAGGAACAGTCACTGTTTTTCTGTTGGGGGAGATGCAACAACATGGTGGACAGGGTGGGGGTTGGCGACGTGAGCTCATGTCTTTTATTTCATTACTGTAAGAGTCAAACTCAATTATTTCTCTGATCAGGTAGAGTGTCAAAATGACATTCTGTTGTATCTCAAGAGAACAGACCGAGATACCTACCTACTCACTCTACGCACTCTGCTCACATCACGCCTGTTATACCCTTCAAGGTAAAGTAGCGAGCCGAGCCGTACATTTGATCAAGGCTGTACTGTATCTACAACCTAAACCAAACTCCACTTTAGATTGGCAGTGCGAAAATGCTGCATTTCAACAGGTAAGGAGAGGGAGAGAGAGCAGCTGCCACACATCTCCCTCTGCTCTTTTGCTAAAGGCAGTTCCCTCTTTAGTTACCTCCAAATTGCCTCTTTTGAACTTCAATCTGATCCAATACTGGAGAAAATAAGGCAGCATCTCCAGTGGGCGATGTATGGTCAGGGAGAGTATGCGTCTGTGAGGAAAGCAGGCAGCGACAGTGAACAGCTTGACATTTCAAGCATTGACCCCCTCGTCTGACCCCAACTCACAACTACACTCAACTTAGATTACTTTTTTTTTACTATCTTACAATATATTCTTTTCATGTTCTCAGGCCAGATAAAGTCACAGTCTGTGTGTGTTTGGAGCTGTTTTTCTGTGTGCAGGTAAGCGTTGGAGGCTGGGTGGGGATAATGTATGTGAGAGAGGTTGCACAAAATAGCTGCAGTAGGAAGAAGCAGTTTAACTGTGAAAACAATAATCGATGTGAGACCCAAGGCTGTAACCACGCTCTTTACCTGCTGATAGCGATAATTTCGCAATCTGATGAACGTTGCTAGTCAGTGTTGCACAAGGCAGGCTACTCAACTTGCGGCAAAGTATAGATATCCTGGGTCAAATTTGACTCAATTACAAGTGAAAGTTGCTCAGTCAAATTTGTACTTGAGTTAAAGTGTGCATGCGTGCGTGAGTGCGTGCGTGTGTGCATGCGCCGCACGCACACACACACATTTATGTGTGCAAATGTTTATGTGTACAATGTTAGTATATACAGTACTGTGTCAGGTTCATGTGTGTGGAATATGTGTTAATAATGTAGTTGTGTGTGGGGTGCTGTCCGTAGCTACACCTATGTGTGTGTATTAGGCAGACAGGCAACAGGCCTTTAGTGGCAATTGTTCATAAACCTGGTTGTCTGGAGGAAGTAGCTGTCTTGGAGGATACTAGTTCGGCCATTGAAGCTGCGGAACTGTTTGCCAGATGGTAGCAGCTCAAACAGTCCATGGTTGGGGTGGCTACGGTCTTTGATAATCCTATAGGCTTCACTAATACAAAGGCTGTTGTATATATCTTGGATGGAGGGAACACGCACACACACACACACACACACACACACACACACACACACACACACACACACACACACACACACACACACACACACACACACACACACACACACACACACACACACACACACACACACACACATGCATGGAGGCACATAATGCAAATAGCCCTCTGGGGTTAGGCATTCGGCTCCGATAGCCCATAAGACCCTAGTTTATTACCACTATAGGCTTCATCCCGTCCTGCTGTGCCTCCGATCCATCCCAAGGCTCCAATGATAATCACAGCCGCTGTTTAGCCTGGGGTTAGCGAGAATATCCTTAGGACCGTAGATACAAGATCCAAACATGCTGGGCATTAAGGTCTCAGTGTAGAAATACAGAGAGCGAAGGGATGAGCAGACACACAAAGATGGACCCATACTGAGCTTGCTGAAATGTTTCCAGTGAAAACACAACCAGAAGTGCGGTTGTTTACTATGAAGTTAATGAGTGGCTCTGGACTTAATAAAAGACTAAGAGACCAAGGCCAAGAGATCAGAGGCAGGCGTGGTATCATTTGTCTTGATCTAACATCACATGCTGGCTCTGCTGTGGCTTAGGCTGCCCCTTGTGAAAAATCAAAGGCGAAGGGAAGGGGTAACATGGTGAAGGGGTTGAGAGAGGAGTAGGGGTAGAGAGAAAGGAAATGGAAAGATAAGTGTATAGGCTTATCCAACATCCAGCTATAATTGAGGCAGCTAATGCACTACAAAGACAGTGTAATCCTAGGTGTCAGAAAGCAATTAAATGGAGCTAATTGCTAAATAATTAATGCAGATAGTTTAACCGGAGTGACCAATCTGCCAAATTGCCTTGAACTTGGTTTTATATTTGTCTCCATTTAGTGTTGAGCCCTGACGTCTCACGGCTGCATGACACTGGGGATGACACGCTGGCCTCTCATCATGTTGTATTTCAGTAATAGCTGTCAGAATGTATACGTTTAGGCGAGACCTTCTCTTTCCTACCAGCCGGCTCCTGCTGGTCTTCAGTGGCCCCAAGCAAAGAGGAACAAACCACTGAGCTATTAGCCCAGTATCTATTCAGCATCTGGCAAATCACAAATGCGCCCGAAGAATGCTTCCATCCGAATTCATTGATGGGACAGATGACACTTGCAAAACATGAGTTGTTTTTTGCATCTCAGTCACGTCTTGGCATCCTCAACTGCAAGAACAAATGACCATTTTGTTCCATATTATTCATGTCTGTGAGAAGGGGACTGCTAGGATCTGTAGTTACTAGTTAGTTAGGTATGATGAGCCCTCACTTTGCCCTCCTTGGTATAAAGTTTGATAGTGCTGAATAAAAATTGCACCTTTCCTTTGTTTAAGGAAATTCTACCCTCAAAGTCATAAGTTTATACAACGCAATTAAATGAAACATTTCACAGTGTAGGAATAGTTAAGGAATAGAAGAAGAAGAAGAAGGAGAAGGAGGAGAAGAAAGAAGAAGAAAACATATTTTTAGTATGGTAAGGCGCAGGAAGTCCATGACCTTTATGGAAACATACCATGGTCAGTGTTGATGACTCACACACGTGCATAATAATAGCTCACCGGCTGAACCTCGTCAGAATGCCAAAACCAAGCCGCTGTGACACACTATGTGTAATTTGTATGATTCAGCTGACCTTTGCGGGAACCCCTCCCTCCCTTGGAGATACAACAGGAATATCCTGTTGTATCTCCATATCCCTTGGAATGTGTTCCTTGCTGTTCTTTATGTTAATATTGTGTGAACAGTCGTCCTCTTACCCCACAGTTCAAGTGAAATACTATATTTGATCACCTGTTTTTTTGTATCCATCCATATAATTGTATTTTTCCCTCTTGCTTTTAATTCTCTACTCCCCTGGAAGTTTCACCAACTAGGTCAAGGGTATTGGGTGGGAGGGAGAGGAGGCAAATTGCTGTGACTGCTCCATGCAGCTTGCTTCATAGTACAGATAGTTCCAAAGACACAATGACTTTCCCTGCATTGTGTTATCCATATTTTTACATCTGAGTTTAACTATAGAAAATGAAAGAACAACAACCATACGGCTCACCTAATGACCTAAATGTGCTGAGGTGGGATATAAAATGTAGTTCGGGTTGAAGGTTCCATTGATTATTTATGCCATGACTTTCAAGCACTCGGATAAAACATGAAATATGGTGAATCTGCCATGACTGTGGATTATGCGGCAGACGGAGAACGTCGTAATGAAATGCAGCATTCTGAACGTATCTGCTGCGGTTGATAAGTATAGTTAATTCAGAACACACTGTTCCAGTTGTCACAAGCTGCAGGATGCCGATGTACAGTACTTCTCAGTGTTCAGCATCACTCGAGGCGCAGAGGGAAAACTCAGTAGTTTGAAAGTCAGAAAACTGAAATGACAAAGAAACTTATCAGTGCCTCTAGAGACCAAAACTCTATCATGTGTACACATACAGTACTGTATTATCACAATGCCCCTGGACATTTGACTATATGGACGAGCAGATAAAGGGGAAGAAAATGGCAAGAAAACAAGGAACAAAGCAAAACCCCCACATGAAGAAGCATGCTGTTGCTCTGACCACATAAATCTGACACTAACGGCCTCGGATCAGGCTCTAATGGTATTCATGGTTGCTATGGGTCCTTTTAGTGTGATAATATTAAAATCATTTTTATTCATGATATCCCCTAAATTGTCCTTGGAAGAAATGGGAGATTATGGCAGGCTGGTGACCCGTGGGTTGTGAATAAACATGAAAAACAATCAGTGTTCCATTTAAAGGCAGAGTGGCGTAGATTCTTTAGCCTCTCGGGTGGGATTGGGGATGGGAATGGGGGGTTTGGGGTGGGGGTGCATGAAAGGAATAATGAAGTCATTAGAAATGAATTGAACTGAGAATGAATGATATTGTCCACTAACCCCCCATCAACGTGTGACTCTCATAATCTTATGCTGTGGACATACCGTAGGCTACAGTGGAAATTGAAGGGGATAATATTACTGTACGTGGTTATTTCTATTTTTTTTATCAAAGACCTTTAAGTCTTCAAATTACCAATATTTTACTATAGGAGGCTGTGTGAATATAACACATAGGCCTACTGTACCTACATAGTTGTAAATAAGAATACAGATGCTGTGACAATATTACCCTATGTAAATTAAAACTTGAACATCATACTAACCACATAACCCTTGCGTCTCTATTCTGGTCTTAATATTCAAACATTCGGTGAAAAAAAAGATCTACAAGCTCACATTGCAATGCAACGCTTTTGTGAGCTTCAACATGAGCAATGTTGAGGGGGGAAAAAGAGGGGGGAAAAGGAGGGGGCCAAGTATAAAGCCCTGGGGGACCTCGGTCAACATATAGTATAATGTTGTATAGATAGAAGTTCGGTATATAGGCCCTATCTTCTGCAAACTGGCGCTATGCGCTATAGACTAGAACAAGATTTTTGACCTCTCTGGTCAGTAAGAATACTTTGAGGACTCAAACAGGAGCACTCATCCAAGGTTACTTCAACTTTGCATGCACCTCATGGTACTATGGGTGCGTTCGAAAATACAGCACTGAGCGCACTGGCCAATACAAACTAATAGGCGAGTGTGCTCCGGTGCATAATTTTCGAACGCGCCCTATAACACCACAAAGGCCTTTAAAACAAGGCTCCAGACATCCCAAAACAAACTGGTAGGGCTACTTCTTGGCCTCACATCTACAACTAATTTAAAGGTTCTATGACATTCATTTTCCCTTTTTTTATTTTTTATGTTTTTTGGGGGGTTTTATGACCTCAATTACACCCAAAAAATCTGAACTTTGAACATTCAGTGGATTTTCTGTGGTCTGGGGTTTTCTGAATAATTAGGCTAAAAAGTAATCTGAGCTTGGCCCTTCGGCAGTGAAGTCACAGGCCATTAAATCCGCCCACTCTCCTCCTCACCCCTCCCCTCCCCTATCCTTTCCTTGGGGGGGGGGGGGGGGGGGGGGCGGAGCAGAGGCGATGATTGACAGGCAAAATCCCTCAACAGCGACACCCGCAGGCAAAGATTTATTTTTTCATTTCAGTTGAAAAGGCTTTAGAAATGTGAGAGAAAAACACCTGCCATGGATCAATGGAGTGGAATATTTTGTTAAAACTTTTTTGAAGGACCATGACAAAGACTTTTAATGTGTGGTAAAACTGAACGTCATGAAACCTTTAACCCCTGCTCACTTTGCTAGACTCGGATGGCTCAGGGTAGGACAGAGTACAGCAACTTGCAACTGGCCTGGTCTACAAGATACACTACACCACAAAGACACCCATGTACCTGTCAAACTACTTCAAAAACGTCAATCAAGTCCACAATCACAACACCAGAGGGAGCTCCACTAATCATGTCCAACCCAGATTTGGCTCTAACAAGGGGTTAAATTTGTTCTCCTGCTATGCCACAAAAATGTGGAACGCCCTAACAGTCGTAAAGGAGTGTGAATCCCTACTCTCCTTCAAAACCGCTCTAAAAGCACTTACAGGTGGCTGCAATTCGAAACTGGCCCCTGTCAAAGTCAAAGCCTACCCCCCCCCCCCCCCCCCTCGAACTGTTTACTGTACATATTTTTGTTTTCAAGCTGTTTCTATGATGTTTTGCATAGTAGTGTATATTTGTCTGTCATTAATGTTTCGATTAATTGAGTACAAAGGACCCCAATGGAAACAAGCCATAGGCTTTCTTGGGTTTAAAATCTTCTTAGCAGACCTTGTATTAAACTGTACTTTCCTGTGCTTTTTGTTGCAAACTGCTAATAAAGTATTCAATCAATCAATCAATCAATCAATCAATCAAGGAACCCATAATAATGAACTGGAGAACAGAACAGCCCATCTAGTTGATAAAACATGGGAATTGTGTGTGAGGGTGTGGTCAGGTCATGTGTAACCCATGTTCTATGTCTTAAATTATGAGAGTAGAATTAGCAATACATTATTGCCAAAATGCACATTTATTATAAAAGGTATTTATTATAAAAGGTATATAAAATAGATGCTGTTACACAATGTCATTTTGTTTTTATCGATCTTTCCGAAAAGCTGAGACATGCGTGATATTGGGCTATTATTCATATTCTAAGCTTAATGGGTATCCACTACTGTATTTGCCAATACAATTTGAACACCTCTCTATTCTTAACAGCGGTTTTCTAACATTCAACAAACACACCTCCCATGAACTTTTGTCATTATCCATCTGTCTCTTCGTTCTAATAATGATGGTGCAGGGTTTTGCCCCAGACTGCAGTCATTGATCAGAACGTGTCTGTGTATTTTTTTTTGGGGGGGGTGAAGGTTGGTTGAACAGAGAAGAAAAGAAAATACAAAATACACGACAATCCACGTAAATCAAATATGAGAAATGCTACTCATGCAGTGTTGAATGCAGAAATATTTCATGCAAGATTATCAATTGAGGAGAATATAGTTTTTCTTCAAAGTTCATTTTAATCCCACTATTGGCAAGATAATGCCAAATAAGATGATAGAAATGGGACCACATGACGTGTGGTGTGGACCTGCAGGTTTACAAGCCCACGGCAGTACCTCTTTCTCTAATGCAGGTTTTGCTTCTTAGAGAGACAATACATATCTGAAGAGTCTTTTAGACATTCTAGTGAACATAAATCATGTTCAATTAAAATTTAAAAAAGGAATAATTATGATTTTATTAATTCAAGGCTTAAATCAGATTAGTTGTCTTTCAGACATGAAGTTTAACTAAAGGAAAGTGATGTCCTCACTAAGGCCCGATTTATACTTAGTTGCACGTTGGTGTCACTCACCAAAAATAGCAGATCTACAACTTCACAACAGCTTGATTAGAGTGACTGTCCTACTATGTCCTTATGTAAATGTAACAACTACAGCATAGAGATGTCTTTAAATTCCATATTTAAATTTAAATTTAAATTGATCATGCTTGTATTTCTTGTTTATTTCTGTTATGTAATGTAACTAGAGTCTCGGGGGGCTTTGCGTTTGTTGGTCCCTCCGTGTCCCTCTATTCTTTACATTTTTTATCCCACGA
Source organism: Gymnoscopelus braueri (assembly GCF_963280865.1). Taxonomy (NCBI): domain Eukaryota; kingdom Metazoa; phylum Chordata; class Actinopteri; order Myctophiformes; family Myctophidae; genus Gymnoscopelus; species Gymnoscopelus braueri. The sequence goes on along the minus strand of NC_137610.1, from coordinate 20,316,716 downwards.
TTTTGTAACCCTATTTTTTACACCCAGTGCCAATTGTCTATGTAATCCTGGCACTACCTTCCCTCTGCCAACCTAGGGAGGCTAGGGCTGAGCTCATGCCTCCTTCAATGCATGAGAGCCAACTGACCTTCTTGTCACCTGACAGGGGAGAGTTTCCCTGATTGGACGTAGCGCGTGGAAGGAACACGTTATTCCAACCAGTTCCCTTCCCCTCCATCAGGCGCCCCGGCTGGCCAGGGGGAGGCAGTATAGTGACCAGGATTACTGCATGTTTTTGTGAGGGTACCTACCCTAGGAGACACGGGGAGAACATGCAAACTCCACACAGAAAGGCCCTTTCGCCAACCCCACCTAGGGTATGGGCACTGATGACGCGGAGGAGAGAACACACCCCCAGCGCCCACAGCGTCCCCTGCGGGAATCGAACCCAGGACCTTCTAGCTGTGAGGCGACAGCACTACCGACTGTGCCACCGTGCCCCCTCTCCGTGTCCCTCTGTCTGTATGTATTAAGTAATTAAACAAAATTAAAAAAATGTGGGAAAAAATACATGGGGGGGCCCCCCTGGGGGTCCGCGGACCCCCTCGCGGAACCCCTGGGAGTCTTGGGAGCTGCGTGAAACATCGCAGACCCCTTCAGACCCCATATAGATCCACCGTCTTGCTCCCTGTGGCTTTTGTTTTTTCATGAACCTCCTTGCTTGTTTCTGGCGCTTGTTTTTCTCCAAACTGGCATCCTAACTCCAACCTGGCATCCCGACTGACTGGCGAGTGGGTTCGGGTGACTGTTAGAGGCTGGCGCGGGTAACTAATAATGTATTGTTTGGGATTTGCATGGCACGGAGATGATGGACATATTAGCGTGAGTGTGGTGGGATAGAGACATGACCAAACAAAAAGGTAAGCAAGAGCGGGGGTTGAAGCGAAGGACGCGCGTCTGTTTTTCTTGTTGTGGCGATGCAGAGATTTCAATGGCCGCCGCTTCGTGTTGCTTCGGCTGTGGCCGTTGGCGTTCGGTTGTGCTCACGGTAAACGGTGCTAAAGTGTTTCCCCGTCCGCTGTGGTCGTAATGTGGTGAGTAGAATTAATTATGTGCAAATGTGTAGTGAGCAATGAGAAGTACCCTACGCCACCCGTAAATTCATCGTGCACGTTGTGGCTAGTGTTGTGGTGACATGTGATATGTAGTTGTTGTGTTTAGTCCAAATCAATGGAGTGGGTATGGCGTCAGCGGCGAGAGGTCCAAATCAATGGAGTGGGTATGGCGTCAGCGGCGAGAGGTCCAAATGAATGGAGTGGGTATGGCGTCAGCGGCGAGAGGTCCAAATGAATGGAGTGGGTGTGGCGTCAGCGGCGAGAGGTAACAATCCAATTGTAAAGATAGATGTGAAATTTTGTGTGGACCCCAGAGGATCCTAACAAGCAGCATAAACAACACATCATTACTAATCTTTATATCAAGGCCTTTGCATAGTTTTATTGCCTCTTTTATCCATGCTTATTTCCTTATCCACCTTTTTCATGTTTGTCTGAACTTGTTAAACTAATGTTAATTGATGCAATCTGTTTTTCCTTATGACTGTTTTATCTTGATTTTGTAAAGTACTTTGTAACACTGTTTTGTGATTTAAAAATAAAGTTCATTATCATTATATGAGTAATGCATTTTGTATAATAGGCTGCATTTTAAGCCAGACAAAATCCATACACAGTTTGGCAATTACACAAAAGGTCATGAATGTTCATAAAAATATTAATCCAGTTATAATCTATTGCTCCATGGTCCATTCCAGATTTCAGAACCCACATTGTATCAGCAAGTCATCTAATACTTACAGAATATCAGGAGATAATGATCATCATTGACTATCTCTTGGGAGCTTGCTATATTTACCAACCTTGACAAAGCCTACATTACATGACATTACAGTCATTTAGCAGACGCTTTTATCCAAAGTGACTTACAATAAGTGCATTCAACATAGGTAGGGAAACAAAACTACTAATCACCAGAAGTCTTAAGTGCATTTTCTGCTAAAACAAGCAACCAAGAGTATACCTAGCGCTAAGGTAAAAGCCTACCATTGCATCTTGGGCTTCCATCACATTTTCCATATTATAACATAGAATGATGGACCACTAGCTGAGGCTGATTGATTGATTGATGTACTTTATTTAGTAAGACATGAGAACAACAGTACATGGAAGTACAAATTCACAATACAAGGTCTACTAAACTGGAAGACTCATTAAGCACTGAGCTTGTTTAAGATGAGATCCCCATGCACACAAATCATGATGACATAAGAGACGGATATACACACTACTATAGACGAATCCACAGACGCGCTGCCTGTAGGAAGCCATAGCTGCGGTGTCAACGCTCCGCACCGCGACACCGCAGCAATGGCTGCCTACAGGCAGCTACAGGCAGTGCGTCTATGAATTCGTCTATACAGAAGTCATACAATCAGCTTACAGGTTACTGGTATGAAGAGTGAAAAATATGTACAAGAAGGCTAATCGCAATCTGATATGTGATATTTGTAGTATTTATTTAGTGAGGCGTCACAGCATCCATTCATCCATCCATCTTCAACCGCTTATCCGGAGTCGGTCGTGGGGGCAACAGTTTCAGCAGAGAGTTCCAGACTTCCTTTCCTGAGCAACATTAGTCACTTCCTCCTGGGGGATCCCGAGGCCAGGCCAGTGTGGAGATGTAATCCCCCCCATCTGGTCCTTGGTCTGCCACTTGGTCTCGAGTACCTCCCTAGGGAGACGCTCGGGGGGCATCCGGGGCAAAGTCTCATTCCCTACTTGGAATGAGATCGGTTTCCTGCTGAGACAACCCACATTTAATACCAACACTGCACAAATCATGCTTATTAGGTGCACAATCCAGTGTGCATACACATTAACCTTCTGCACTGACTCCAGTTTTAATGAATGAACAGTTTTATGTCCATGGTTGATGACAATTCAAATTCATCAAGAGTGTCATTGAACCTATGGCTACAGAGATGAAAGGGCCTAGTTTGTTTATGTAAGGCATCAATCATTTTGTGGCTCGGTGTCAGCTCACTGGGCACCCTGTCATTCAAAGTCAGCATACTTTTGGCTTTTGATGAGTGAGAAGCAGAGCTTAAGATACTTGCCATAGCAAAGACGACCTACAATATAATAAAATGTTGCTGCTGAGTCAGCTTAGGTTTGAATCTATCCACCACTTCAGTCATATAGTAACAAAAGATGGAGTTTCTTAAAAGGATATTGGAAACATAGAAATGGGACAACAGAGAGAACGAAGGGGCACTGGCAAATTGAGCCGTAAAGCCATGCACCCAGGAGCAGTAACAAGAGGCTTTTTGTCTTTTACATCTTGACAGTTGAGTTAAGAGCGAGGCTTAGGCCACAGAGGTGGCAGTTACCGTGTTGTGGTGTTATATATTTCCCATCAGCAAATTCCAATAACATGGGAGAGACAGGATGGCCCCCAGTGTCAGAGGACATAATAGGGAATGCCTGTTGAAAGTGCCAGCTATCACTGATAAAGGCATGTTGCTTGTTTGTGCACCAACTATACAGAACACTCTTTATCTGCCACATGCCTTACTTGCAGATGCCATGGCACTGTAGCCTAGATCAAGCTTGACATCGTGGACATAGATGCCACAGATGTCAACATCACGTAATGGATTAACATAGGGCTGGGCAATAGATGGATATTATATTGATATCGTTATATCGATTTTGGATTTTTATGGCATAAGTGTTGTCTTTCCCTGGTTTTAGTCTCTTAAAACCAATTTTATAGTTTTGTAAAATAGCAATTTTGTTGGAAATGTTTAATAAATTGATATTATCATCACAATACAATGTTATATTGCATATTACAATGCAATATCAATAGGCCTATTGAGGTATATGGTCCAAATGTTGTATTTTATTTTGTCCATATTTCACAGCCCTAGGTTAAGGACCATCGTCATCATTCACACTGTCCAAGGAAGGGTCAGAACTGGAAATGATGTTATCTTGAGATTATGGATTGATTAACTCCATGTCTTGCCAATTTGCAAGCTGTGTATGCATCAATAATGAACTGGTTTATTAAAGAATTGATTGTGTGTATATCTTACAAAATTATTTGTTTAAGGAGCTAAAAGTAAAAGCTATGAAACTAAAAGCTTAATCTAGTACAGTACTTGACATCTTACACATTTGAGTCCTACAGATGTTTGCTACAGTAGTTATATAATGTGACTTTTTTTTATATTGAGTACTTGTTGTGCGGCTAGAAAGAAAGATTTTCAGGCCCAGAGAGTATGGAACCATGTGCAATCATTGATAAAACGGTTTTGCATAAACACAATTGCAATACTCATTTTAACGAGCACCTGCTACCTGCTCTGCATTCTGGGGAATGCACAATTTAAGTGTTTGATATGTGCTCGGGTGTTTGTGTGTGTGTGTGTTTGGGCGAACGTGCATGTGAGTGAGTGAGTGAGTGAGTGAGTGAGCAAGCACATCCATCTGTGGAGGTTGTGTTCAGGCATGCATGAGAATGTATTTTGTGCCGCTGTGTGCATTAAATGTTTACATTCTCGCATCTGAATCTGTGTCTAACAGCATTTGGTATATCTGCGAGCGAACCCCTGGTGTTCAAATGCTATTCCTATTATGCTTTTTTTATTTGTATTTCCGGCCCAGTTGGTAATGTGCGAATAACGGCAGCCTGGGGGGCCTGATGAAACTGACCTTGGTGTTAATGAGCTTCTCAGAGACAGACAGGGCTCCTCCAGGCACCTTAATGGACACAGAAGCCTTGTTTACGCGGCACCACTTACCCCATGTCAATCTAAGATGACTTTTCAGTCCACATCTGTCATAGCCATTTGTCCGAGCCGCCATCTTAAGGCCTGCATCACACAGTACAATTCTCAGCGTTAATTTGACCATTTGTACACTCTGTGATAGATTAACCAATTGAACCCTGTGTACTAAGTTGACCGGACCGGAGTCCCAGGCAGGCCTGGATTAACACAGTGTTGTGCCCCAGGGTGATCACACATCAAGGGCCCCCTCCCTAAAAAAAAAAAAAAAGTTACATTTACTAAATACCATTTAAGCCTTCATGAACGTATAGCTAAAGTACAGGCTCACCACACATGACACCATAGATAGGCATGGGTTACGCTTGAATATGTTCACCCCAGAATAGGGACGTTAGGTTTAAGTGGTTCAAGGACCTTGGACCAGTGCTTTTTTTTTATTGGTCAATCAGTTTTTAATGTATCTGGAAGGAAAAAAAAGTATATACATGTCATAGTGTTAGTTGTAGAATGTCATCATCCGCAAGGGTCTTCATACTGAGGATTTTATTGTGAACCATTGTCATCCTAGTCATTTTGAGTTCCTTTCCATTCATTACATCACTGGACGATTTTCCTATCAGCCTATACGTATATATCAGCTTTAATTAGCTTCAGACTATGTGGCTGTGCTGTCTACATCTGAATGGTGCTATGTTTGTTTGTTTTCATTATGTTTCATTGCATTACTTTTTTTAATATTATACATTACAGATATTTTCAATTGTCGCTGTGAAAACCACATTATTTCTATAATGTTCCAGTCCTGTATAGGCATGCTCTGGGTGTAAGTGGGTGTGTTCCTGTGTGAAACTGCATGACCACGTGTGTAGGCGCATGCACATGTGAATGCACAACGAGCGCTTGTGGAGCGTGTGACAATAACTCACATTTTATGGACAGAACAAGTCAAGTGTGTAAAGTTCAACAGAAACATCAACGGAAATGAACTGAGCCAATGACATTTTAATCGAAACAGCCACCCATGTAAAAATAGCATTGTTGACACAGGCATTTTATTTCTCCTCCACATTGTTGTAACCCCAGCCACTCATTGTAGCACAGAAGACAAATGCATCATTGCCTGTTCCAATGAAGGTCAAATACAAAGTAGTAACGGAAAGTGTAATATGCACAGAACAAAATGTAGCCCATTTGCACACACAGTGAGGACCTCTAAGCGTGTTAAATCAACACCTCAGATTTGTGTACTGAGTTGTTGAAATTAGTGAAATGTCAGATAATCATGTTTACCTGATAGCTTACACATATGTAGTTGTCAGCAGTGTTCAGGGTTGACTGGAAAATGTCTTCATTTGGTGCAAATCTACGTTGTCCTTAGAGTGTGGCTGAAACATGAAAATGAATGTGGCCCATACAGTACCCTACTGTACATGGTCATTGAAAATGTTGGCATTTTTATAATTAAATTTTTATCATATCATGTCATATCATGTCAGTTTTGGAAATACAAACTATAGAAAAATAGTAGGCCTACTCAGTGTTTCTGGCATAGATTTTCACACTTTTCTCAGCTTTGGAAAATTAAATACAGCTTTATAGATAGCTAGATGGCTAGCTAGCTCGCTATATAGAGATGTATTTCTTTATTTATGACAGTTACCTTATGTGGACAATGCGGTAGACACACGCTGACACTCTGCACCTTAATCCCATGTACAACGGGCTGATTTTGATTATCCTCAGATTCACATCAGATTCACTTTATTGTCACTTAAAGGAGTAGTTCACCCAAAAAAATTCTTATTTTCTATCAATTACACACCCCATGAAGCCTCGAATTCATGGATTTTTTTTTTGTTTTTGTCGCATTCCTAAGCTAATAATTTGATGACCGGCGGAAAGATGGTTATGTCTTCGGTAGGAGACACAAAGTAGATTCTTTGTGTCTCCTACCGGAAATACACCCGGTCATCAAATTATTGGCTTAGGAATGCGACAAAAACCAAAACAAATACATGAATTCAAAGCTTCATGGGGTGTGTAATTGATAGAAATTAAGTAATTTTTTGGGTGAACTACTCCTTTAAGGCGGCTTTCCATATGCATGGCCTCACCCTACCCCACACCACACCGTCCACTTGTGCCTCGGTTTCCACTACAATGAAGTGGGTAGAGTGGTGTGTAAGTGGTACTAAACTGGTGCCTAAAAAGTACCCAGTCCTGGGTAGGGCTAAGCTAGGCCAAACGGGGCCAAACACTTCATAATGACTGATCACTCACCGACTTTTTATTTAGAACAGGATATAGTTGTAAAACATTATAATACTTTATAGATTATTATAATCACAGTTAAAATCTATTCTAGTGTGTTATAATTATCATAGTTGTAAAACATTATAATAATTTATAGTGTATTATAATCACAGTTATAATCTATTATAGTGTATTATGATTATCATAGTTGTAAAACATTATACTACTTTATAGTGTATTATGATCACAGTTGTAATCTATTATAGTGTGTTATAATTATCATAGTTGTAATAAATTATAATAATTTATATTGTATTATAATCAGTTATAATCCATTATAGTGTATTATAATTAGCATAGTTGTAATACATTATAATTTATATTGTATTATAATCACAGTTATAAGGATCCATTTGGTTCATACAGAACCAAATGGTTCAACCTCACGTGCACAGGTGATTTGCATTTGTATACAGGACAGTTGGCCACTCATTTACATTACATTGTTAGACAAAAAGCAATGACCTCCATCTATGTTTACATTACAAATGAGTGTCAATGGCCGGAGTCTGCTACTCATACCTGTGGATTTGATAGGGGGTACTTTTGTGTAATGGAAACGGAAGATATTTTGATGCGGTGTGGTGTGGTGTGGTGTGGTGTGGTGCTTAAGCTGCAGTGGAAAGGGGGCAAATAGATGCACTGTTTAGGTGAAAAACGTACGCTAGGAAGCTCCAATACAATAAAACATGATAATAAAATAATACAACAAAGACCTAAAAACACTGAATAAACAATAAATACAGGGCAAGAATATCAGTCCAAAAAAGTGCATAGTGTAGAGTACAAAGAGTTAATGCACAGTCACTTTTCACTGTCATTTAACAGTCTGGTGGCCTGTGGGAAAAAAAACTTTCCTCAGCCTCTCTTGTATCCCTTCACCCTTTTGGACTTTAGAGGGGAAAAAGGTATTTTATGGGGGTGGGTGGGGTCTTTAACTAATTGACTGCCATTGACAAGTACTCGTCATTTGGCCCAAGGCTCACACCGCCATTGACGAGTCACTCGTCATTTGGTGTTTTCAGTGGTTTACGCTAGAGGGCGCTGTTCCACAGCCTGTGAATCATGATGATGATGATGGTGATGATGACATTGATTGATTTGATGACAGCCAAAGATCACATGATCACATATAGGATATATAGGATTTATAAAAAAAACATATTTTCCCTGCTTTCTGTTGCTTTTTGACGAAAACAAGCCACATTCAACTGCCCTTAACTATGGAATGGTTCTCTGAGACACCCCCCCCCCTACGTCTTTTAAAGCGATTGGTGGGTGTATCGTTGTGAAGATTAATATTCTATGATTTTTTGAAGGTTAGTAAAAACGCTCGGAATTGCTGCATGGCAATGGCAGCTATAGACGATGTTTTAAGTCTGGCAGTCAATGAGAGGTCCTCCAGACTGGGCAGCTCACACCCAGTGATGATCTCGGCAGTGCAAACGACCATCCTCAGCGCCTTGTGGTCTCTGTCCGTACAGCTGCCGTACCAGGATGTGAAGCTGCTTGCAGGAGGCTCTCTATTGTGCCTCTGTAGAAGTCCCTGATGGTGTGTGGTCTCAGGCCGAATTGCTTCAGGCGCCTGAGTCCGTACAGGCGCTGTTGGGCCTTTTTGACGACTTGCAGTGACATGGAAGTCCCAAGTCAGGTCCTTCTCGATATTCACCCCCAGGTATTTGAAGGTGTGCAGTCTGTCCACCTTCTCCACCGCTGAGCCATTGATGGTAACTGGTTGGAGCTCATCCTTCTTCTTTCTGTAGTCCACAACAATCTCCTTGGTTTTTCTGACCTTCAGAGAGAGGTGATTGTCCATACGCCACTGCTCCAAGGTGGCCACCTCCTCCCTGTAGGCCGACTCGTCGTCGTCGTCAGCAAACTTCACGACATGGTTTTATGTCTGTGTCGCCACGCAGTCGTATGTGTACAGGGAGTACAGGAGAGGGCTGAGGACACAGCACTGTGGTGCCCCTATATGCTGAGACTCAGTGTGGAGGAAGTACGACCAGCCACTCTCACCGCCTGGGGGGGCGGTCCGTCAGGAAGTCCAGGATCCAGTCGTCGCACAGTGGTGCATTCAGGCCCCGGTCCCAGAGCTTGCCATCGAGCCTGGAGGGCACTATGGTGTTAAATGCCTTCCTCTTCTTCCCTTTCTCTTTTATGGAAATAACAAAACGATGGAGCTTGCACAAAAAAAAAATTCACCCACTGTAAACCTGTGATGTGACAAAAGTTCATTCTGATTATTTAATACTTTAACCAACAAATGAATAATGGTGAAAACGGTACCCCAAAATATATACTTCACACTAAGCACTCATTTGGGGGTCAGTTTCTAAACTTTTATTATATTCTTTATAAAGTAGCTTATTCCTTAATCAGTTTGAAGATTTTAATCAGTAGCAGCTGCAATTCCTGTGGTGTTCGTGCAAAAGAGTAGAAATTCAGAAATTCAGAACAATACAATCCCATTATCCTTTGAGTGCAGGGGAGAAAGGAAAATGAAAATGGGTGCATTAAGTCACTATAGTGCATAATAAACAGCTGCTGGGAAACACATGATACCAATGCTTCTTTGCAGCCAGGCAAACTGCACAACAACTGTTAAAAGGTGCTTTAAACAATTAAGCCTAATTTAAAAGAAAATAGCATATGCAAGCTCACAATGTGTCACGATTACGATACATTGTGAGCTTGTCGGAAAAAAGTGGAAAATTCCTACCTATAATGTCATGCATAAAATATGGACGCCATGTTGTTAGTGATTAAGACACTAAAGTACAATAATGTATAAAAGCCACTGTCACATCAAACATTAGCACACATGATAAAGATAAACAGAGAGATATAACTGTCAGGTATGAGTCAGCCTTTGGTTGTACACCAAAGGCAAAATTAATGACCAGAGATAGAGCAGAGTTCAATCAGTTTAATTATAGAAGTGCAAAAAGGGATAAGTAAAATCGTATATCAAAAATACAGGTATAAGATCAAAACCACAGGAGATGGCATATCAGAACACGAGTAATGCTCAATAAATACAATAACCAAGTTCAGAAGGATAAGAGACAAAACAGGTACTCACATCGACATGTAATTTTCAAACTATCAACTTTTTTCCCTGAGGTTGTCAGAGCCTTAAACAAGGGAAAAAAGAAATAAACACCAACGATCAAACTTATAATGCTATACTGTGTGTGTGTGTGTGTGTGTGTGTGTGTGTGTGTGTGTGTGTGTGTGTGTGTGTGTGTGTGTGTGTGTGTGTGTGTGTGTGTGTGTGTGTGTGTGTGTGTGTGTGTGTGTGTGTCGGGGGGGAGGGTGCTATACGTAGCGCAAATACATAATGTGCAAACTACAATAAGGACTGTTTACATATAATTGCTTATATATAATTGCAATCGCATGTTGAGGGGCTCTATAGAGCGCACCTCCAAAAGCGCTTTCACTTCTGCCCATAGGGTGTGGTAAAAACGCAAACACCATCTGTCATAGAAACTCTATTTCCCTCAGCAACCTTCCTCATTCCCTGACAGCTGCACAGCCCTGGGTAGGCAACCCAGCCTGGCAGAGATATGTGCTCTGTGGCACACACTTCTAGTTTTCATTGTGGTCCTTTGGTGTATATGGTGTAACACACACATAGACAATAGACACCACAGGTCTCTCTGATAATGGTGGTGGTCCAGAGCAGTCTGAGGCTTTAGATCATAGGCATTGATGTTGCTGCCAGTCATAGCTCTGAACCAGCACACCATCCTCTGTTCCAACCAGGATGTTGACTCCAATGGCAATAAAAACAAAAAGGAGCTTTAGTTTGTGATGCAGTTGGCGAAACATGCAAGCCGTATAGTACTGCTACCACAAAAGAGCAGCTTGTTTTGTGTCCATTTTTGTTTATCCCCTCCACAGTGCTATAATTTAGATTGCCTGACTACACCTATCTCTATAGACCTATGGGGTCATAAATGATCATTTGGCTGCCTCTGTTTATGTAAATAGCTCTCAGTGTGGACAGAAAAGCAAATGATGTGATAACTAGCCCATACCCAAGGAGGGATATGCGCACATGATCTGGCAACCCGGGAGCCATGCATCTCATAGCTCGCGGGACCAAAGCTGGGCAGCCGTAACCATGGCGACATTCTTTTACATAAAAACGCTAATAAACAGCTGACGTTTGGTGAAATAGAAAAACGGACTTCGCTGTTCCGTGCACATGGTAATGGTGAATGGCTGTGTGCAAATTCAGATCAATTGCTCCAGCCACTGAGGAAAACCGGGCAGAACGATTTTGGCCTCACCACTACAGAGGTTTGTAGAATTATAGGAGGATGATGCAGAACAGTGCATTAATTCCTGTTAAACTAGTGGACCATTTCTCAACCCTCTTATTGGTTTTATTGTATTTATTTGTTTACACTGAAGAGTGTTTTACAAATTAAGTTATTATATCTATCAGCTACTATGCTGCACTGTGTATGCCAGCCATAATATGGCTGGCATACACAGATGATATATTATATCATGAATGCATCAACCAATCGTTGCATGTTGAGGAGCTGCTTTCACTTCTACCCATAGGGGGTGCCACAAGCGCAAATAAACAGTCTGTCAAGCTAACTTTATCTCCCATGCAGCTTCCTCATGTCCTAACTGACTGACACAGCCCTGGGTAGGCGAGCAGGCCTGGTGAAGATCTGCACTCTGAGGAGTGCACTTTTCTAGTTATTGCTGCTACAATGTTACTTGTGTACTTTATATAAGACGGAACAATAAAAATCTTGAATTGAATTTGAGCCCAGAACCTTGCTATTCAAAGGCGAGCCGACTAAGCTAAATGGACACAAACCATAATAAGCTTTCTTCTATGTTTTAATATATTCCTTCTTTTCCCCCCATAAATATTAGAAGACTCACTGCACAGCATGTAGGCATTTGAAAGGGGCCTCGACAAATATGGCATTCATATGGGGATAGGTTGAGTTCAATATAGATGGAAATCTATGTACATCCTTTGAACATCAATCACAGTCTAGCATTTGGGGTGGGGGTTGGTGAGAGCGTCCGTAGCGTCGCTGCTCGCAACATCAGTCACTGACTCCCTTCCTGCCTTTCACACTTTAGCACTATATTGATGGTGCTAATGCACGATCAAAGTCAGATACTGTAGCTCCAATCTGATCGGTGATGAACTGACAGGCTGTTTAAACAAAACCAGAGAGGGAGATTTAATTGATGTTCAATGTGTCAACACACATGCCATTCATGAGTTCCCTAACGACTCATATCTTAAGGAAGTGACAATGTTATACATTTGGGCAGTAGGTTATAGCAGGTACTTTCAGTGTGTTTTTCCACACATTTTAGAATCCAGCTGAGCATTAATGCAAATACATGCCGCTACCTAAGAAGCTCCCTGGTTTCCTTGAGCAGAGCCAGGTTGTCAGCTGTAACGCTTAATCTTTTCCTTGCAGAAATATACCGATTACTTGGAGTTAAATGGGGGATACCGTACATATAATTTTTTCAGTCAAATGCGTCCTTTGCATCACAGTTGACGGATGACTAACATGCCTCGTTGGAAGAAGTCATTACTCTCCGCAGAACAGAATGTTTTAGAATTACAAATTTGCTTTTAATAAAAGGCTCTCTGATAATGAGTGATGCAGCGTTATTTCAAAGCTGCAATCCATATTTCTACCATTCTTTAAAGATGGAATCCCTGCTTGGCCAGGGGAGATTATTGCGCTCATGAGCTTCAGGCAGTACCACTTGCCATAGAGTAGGTGTCTTAACTGACACCAGGGTCTACATGTCTACATGGTAGAGTAGGGAGACCACCTCCAACCACTGCAGATGTGCTAGTTTTATTCATTAAAATAAGTGCCGGATAGTAGATTTAACACTCTGAATTTGCTTTGTTTGTTTGTCTATAATTGTATCTATATTTCTTCCATTTTAAACCTTGACCTTTTCATTTCTTGTGCTGTATGTCTTACATTATGCTTACAGTATCTATATATTGTTTATTGTGAGTTTGATCTGTGGATTGTGCCGTGCTGTTGCGTGTTTGCGAAATAAAGCTGAACTTGGATGTATGAGTCCTTGAATGCTTGTGGAAGAAAATGTGGATATATGAGTGAAAACAAAAGGTCATCGCCGTGCCAACGGGAGGGCTGGATGGTGCTGAGACAGAAAATAGTTCACTCCAAATGGCTGCAGTCTCCTGTCTTTTCCATTGTAATGTAGATATGCGGAGATAAATATAAATACATGACAGGCCCTCAATGCATTTACAATAATGGCAGTGTGTGTGTGTGTGTGTGTGTGTGTGTGTGTGTGTGTGTGTGTGTGTGTGTGTGTGTGTGTGTGTACACAGAAAGTACAAGGATGCCTAGAACTGTCATCTATTGCAAGGAGGTAGAACAATAGAACAATCCTTTTATATTTTAGACTATAGAGCAGGGCTACTCAACTTAAGATGGCTCAGGGGCCACTCAGCAAAATACCAAAAGTCCAAGGGGCCGCCATAAAAATGACGGTCCTATTTTGGATTTTTCGATTTTGTAACATACAAGAAAATGTACATTTTGACATCATATTATTTTCACTGTACCAGTTTATTTTGTGTTGTGTGTATGTCCAGTGGCAGACACCTATCCTGGGCGCGGAAGCCGCGCGGCCGGAAAAATTTGGGGGTCAAACCCCCCCAAAAACCCGAAATGCATAGAAAACTATGCATTATACCTGTAACAATTGACGCACCTGTATGTATGTCTGTCCGTTTGTTTTTGAAAAATGTTTTAGCAACCCATATATTTGAACGGAAATGTATATTTTTATCCTGTGCTTAAAAAACCATGAGGGGGCCGCCAAGACGCTGCGATCGGGCCGCATGCGGCCCGCGGGCCGCGGGTTGAGTAGCGCTGCTATAGAGGTTAGCTAGTCACTCTGAAACATCACTTCTTTTATTAGCTCTCTGGCGCTCTGGGGGAGAACACTAAATCTGGCATATGAGCTGTCACCAAAACAAATGGAGAGAGTGGAGGATTGCTGGCATTACTGGGGTGCTTCTATCCTGAGACACATTGTCATGTAGTGTCAGAATAGTGTAGTGTCTCGTTAGTGGTCAAATTAGCTCAATAAGACAAACTTTGAAGTTACATGTCTATATCAAAAAGTTCCTCTTAAGACAACCCCATCATATAGAGAGACACCAACTGCAGAAAGTATTTTATAATAAGCAACCTGTAGATATGCATGAGTGTCTTTAATGTGGAGTTGTATTATCGCTATAATTCAAGTAATTTCTTTCCATCACTATGATGTTTCAAGATGACAATAATGATGTGCATATTGTTTATGTACTTTAATGTGAAGACACAATGCAAAAAGATAATAATTTTGCCCACCCAACCATGATGCAATATCATGTGGTGGATGATGAGATGATTGGTTATCTTTGACAGCATTAAATCCACTGCAACTAAAGGCAAAGGTATGCAAGACATGTGCAGTAAGTCTGGAAATGTACCACTTGCATCATAATGCAGTTTTCATGTTCATACCCATAGACAGCACTTCGATAAGATAAAAGCATAGACAAACTAAAAGTTCACACTATCTTAGTTATTTGATAATGTTTCTTGCTAGTGCTTTTGTTTACTGTCTGGGTTTTAATGCCCTGTCCGACATATCAGGACAGGGCGTGTACGCGCACGCACACGCACACGCACACGCACACGCACACACACACACACACACACACACACACACACACACACAATCATCATCTTATTATCCCTCCTTTTGAAAGTGATTACTGTTCAAGCGTCACTTTTGCGAGAAAACAGGTTGATGAGCCACAATGGATCGATACTCTTCTAGTACCTAAGCAGAGTGCAATGGACTAAACGCTCTCATTTGTAACCTTTTTATAATGCCCTCTAATGTCTGCCTTGGAAGATCACACTATTGATCCAACGGGGGGAAAGCTTGCGAGCCACAGTAATTCTGTTTTACCCACATGAGGGATCTGCAATTTTCACCTAAATGGGAAAGGTCCTCGGATCAAGGTAGAATAGGGTATAAATGCGAACAAAAATGACCGAATAAAGGAACACCAGTGGCTTAAATCGCAGCCAACAGGAAGCCGATGCAAGCTGTCCATTGTGGAGCACAGACTGCTGCAAGCCATTGCAGATGAAAATGAGGCATTGTTCTGTGGTATAGCACAGCAGATTCTGCAGATGTTCAATTGGAATGGTATTGAGAAACATACATCTCCAATACTGTACATCAACCATATTTTCACTGTGTTTGTTTGCGCAGCTACAGTGGCACTTCATGAATTTCTACATTTGTCCTTTTCCTGTTTGTTTTTGTCTCACTCTCTAACCTCTCTTCCCGTTTCCCCCTCTCTCTGTGTCTGTCTGTCTCCCTGTGGTTGTATTTATATAGGTGGACCAGCAGCGGCAAAGTGATTGAAAAGCTGTCCTGTAGATCAGGGTGGTTTGTGGTGCCTGTCCGTGCTCTAATCCATCCTGCGGCCCCACCACACAGACAGAATATCAAACAGGCAACCCCAGAGGAGCCAGAGAGAGAGAGAGAGAGAGAGAGAGAGAGAGAGAGAGAGAGAGAGAGAGAGAGAGAGAGAGAGAGGAAAGAGGGAGAGCAAAAGGAGATGGAGAGAAAGAGATGAGATGGCAGATAGGCAGTATGTAATGGAAGAAAAAAGGAATAAAATAAGAGAGAAGAGAATGCAAGAGGGAAGGGAGACAGAGACAGACAGAGACAGAGACAGAGACAGACAGAGAGAGAGAGAGAGAGAGAGAGAAGAACAGAAGAGAAGATCAAATAAGATCAAACTGTATTGATCCCAGGTGTCGTAGCAGCAACAGCATTGAAAATAAAACACAGGAGAGGTACAGGTAACAGTAGTTAAGAACCAAGCCAAGATAAATACAAAACTAGACGTCGCAATTCTGGGAAATTTCAAAGTGTGGTTGCGCCGACGCTGGTCGCGGCCGCCGGGGCGCGAGTAATACGGCGGGAGGAATACCGTCGGAGGCAGCGCAACGTGCCATTCGAAATTGCATACTGTGTTCATGATTTGAGGCATTTTGTTCAAAACAGAGCACTCCTGCAAACTTTGGAAGCCATTTTTAGCCAATCAGTCGTTTAATGACTATAGAGATACTGTGTACCGATTTGCGTGATTTTTGGACAACATCTGTAGGAGTACTGTAAAAAAATATGTTTTGCCTAAATCGGCCTCCTGATGGCGCTATAAAATGCCCATGAGAAAAATTTGGGGCAGAGGTTCTGAATTGGCATCCAGGGAGTGTGTGTGCACAGTTTCGCTGCAATCAAGCCAACGGTGCCGGAGATTAGCTGGTCACAGACGGACGGACGGACGGACGGACACACGGACGGACGGACAAGGGGAAAAACATACTCTCTCGCCATGCCTTTCGGCCTGGCGGAGAGAATAAAAAACGGAGCTGCTGGTCCTATAGTTTTTTGCACCGGACCTCTGAATGAGTAAACATAGTCTGTACAGTGTACAGTATATATGAATTAATATGCACATATCACTATAGCTGCCTGATCTGCTAAATGCAAGGGGTCCAGGGAGTCACTCACCAGGGGCTTGCAGTGCTGCAGGACCAGTCTCTTGAAGATCTTCATGACATGTTGCGTCAGAGTAACTGGGCCAGTAGTCATTGAAAGCACCGGGGCGTTCCTTCTTGCATTGGCACAGAGGCCAATGCAAAACATGGAGCACCTTCCTCAGCCACCTTCCTCAGCAGAAGTGCTGCAATGCTTCTGCCGCTATGCCTGGCACACGCCTTGAGCACCCTGGGATTGGTGTTGCATAAAAAGATGGAGAGAGAGAGAGAGGGAGAGAGAGAGAGAGAGAGAGAGAGAGAGAGAGAGAGAGAGAGAGAGAGAGAGAGAGAGAGAGAGAGAGAGAGCGTGAGAGAGAGAGAGAGAGAGTAGTTAAGATAAATGGAGAGTAAGAGGTAGAGTAAGTTTGAGAAGGGAGATTGAAAAAGCTAAACAGGGGTCTGGTGGTACTGCAGCACCGAGCAGGATGTAAAAAGAGGCAATTCCTGCAGTCTCACTCCACTACTTTTCTTCATTTGACTCTGATTAGCTCTGGTAATGTATCTGTGCCATTACGTTGCTAATAAAAAGGAGGCGGGTTGAAGAGAGGGAGTGAGGTAATGGGGACTCAAGCCGCCATCTAAATAAACTGAGCAGTGACATGCACCGTGGCTCTCAGGGGGGCCGTATACAGAAAGTGACATGCGAGTGAGTATCTCCGCCACGGAGGTTAATACGTCAGTTGATCCTCTGATGCCTCGGCTTGGTCAGAGGTCAGCACTGCAGATACCTATGGCATCCACTGGTGGAATTGGATTGCTTTCAAAGCTGAAATATTTCTAGGGCTCAGAGAGGGTTTCTATTTGGGCCCCTGGGGAGGGGGAGGGGTAGCACACGCATGTCATGTCATTGAGTGATCTGCCCCCTCTCCTCTCCTCTCCTCCCCTCTCCATCCCTCTCCTTTCCTGCCACCCTATGCTACATGAGGTTAACAACCGGTAGAACGGTACACAAACAGCATGTGGCAGAATTTGACACTGTGCCAGCCACCAGACAATGGATGTGTTTTGACCTTCTATGGGTTTGTTCATCATGTCTTACCTGTACGTTTACAAAGTGCCCATCTATTACCATGCCACTGACACGTGGGCGAGGCAGCCTCCTCTAAACCTTCATCACACTTTGCTGCAGCTTAGCTCAGCTTCACACTTCCTTGCCCCAGGCTACAGCAATAAGCTCATAGAGGACATTACGACTGCAGTCTGAGGATGTTTCCTCTCCGCGTCCAATCCGTCCACACGTTCAACAGAAGGGGTGATGCCATGCCCATTTCTCTTCAACCTAATCCCTCGCTTTTCTCCTCATTTTGTCTAGATGGTGCGGTGCCGCACCCGACCCCAAATAACAGTGGTAATGAAGGTCAGACTGAGGTTGGCCTGCGTACTGACAGGTTTATAAATGGCTTTCCATTGTGATGTATGTTCAATGAACTTCAGGGCAGCTTTGAACTTTGTTCTTGTGGTGATGTGGGGGATTTTAGTTTTGATTAGTTGTTCTCTATGACATGGACCTATTGCTGCATTGTTTGGAAGCAAACCTATTAACTTCAGTGTTTATTTTAAGCAAAGTCTTGTCTCATTTGGTGTATTTCTCATTTTCTTTTCCTTTCTTTTTGTTTGGGGGTGGGGGTGACGGGGATGTCGTGTTAGATGTTGTTAGAGATGTCAACTTTCAGAAGCCTGTGTGTTCTTGCATAGAGGTGTTACTGAGGCCAGATTCAGGAACATAAATCATCACATTAACCATTTAAACCCTCTATACTTAGTAAAAACTGACTTGAGTGCCAACTGTACTTGGTACGCTCTTTTTCTACGCCAAATCTCATCGTCGAAATAGCTGAACTGGTACTATAGATCTGCTATTTTCTGCAAATGTTCCGTCCCAGAATAGGGATGCTGGGGCTCAAGCGGTTAACTTGCACAGATGGAATATTGCAGATATCTCCCAACATCATTTACCAGTGTTTGTCGTGCAGATTAGATTGGTCCAAATTTGGCGATATCAGCCTTTTGCAAAGTTGATACTGACTCAGTCTGTTGTCATGAATAATGAGCAACCTTTCTACTGCCAAATATGCATGTGTCGAGATGTTAGCCTACCTCATTCATCAATGAAATGTATGAAATTTGAATCGCTTTGGCCAAGTGTGCAACGTGAGAGGAATAGAGACATTTTATATTGCTTTCTGAAATCACCTCAAAATCCATAATAATTAGGCTAAAAGCGCTAAACTGTCCTTTAGCGGAACTCTTTAAGTAAATTCCCTATTTTAGCTTGTCAGCGACTTTAGGTCCAACATGTTGACCTCCCTGTAGGAGGGCAGACAGAGAATACATGTATTTTAATTGTGTAAATTTTAAATTGTAAATTATTGGGGCAAACTCAAGTTACTTATGTTATGTTATGTTCCCTCTGCCCGATGTTCCCTCAACCATACATTCCCTCAACCTTATGTTCCACCATCCCAAATTAGACCTGTTAACCCACCCCTATGTAACCCACCCCTGTCCGTCCGTCCGTCCGTCCGTCCGTTATTATATGTTTTAGCCATCTCAAAAGTATAGTCCGATTTTTCCACTCGTATCCTATATTGGCATTGCCTAATGGGTGGGCGGACGGACAACATGCCCTGATGCCGACACAAACAGAAACTGTTGCCTACATAGCCATATACATGGCAAATAGTGACAAATAGTGAGAATAGACGATCTACACGATCACAAAAGTGTCACATCGTTCTGAGCTTTTAGAGCGGCTATTTTCGGGGGGATATCAAAAGCAGAGGCAATGATAATCCCCCACCAGCAAATCCAACCCTGGCGTAGTGGGGTATTTTAGCCTATGGCTCCTTAATGCAATACTATACTTACGCAATAGGAAGATGTGAAATTGTTCAGAACATTCTGAATAGTTTGCTTCATTTTCTAATTCAGTTGTATGATATAATATTCATACCATGCTGTTGTGTCTGAGCTGTGGGACTCAATGAGAGGACATCATGAAGCTTACAAAATGCTCTCAATATGCCCTTAACATATACACTGTAGCTGCAGGGGAATGGGATCAATAGCTGTGAAAAGACTTTTCTGCTCTGCAAGAGGTGATTGAGCCACAGCGTCACAAGATCATTTAGACTGCCATCGCGATATGATAGAGTTTGACCATAAAAAAACATCCACTATTTCAAATCAATACATTCCGGCAGACATATAGTGATATTTGTTGCTGATGCGTCATCATAATGTACCTATCACTCACTACGTGAGAGACGTGAGAAATCTCTAGTAAACATGCTTCATCTGAACGAGATGGATGAGATCAATAATAAATAATGAACAACCGCAAAATAATTCAGCTTTGACATAATCAGGGTATATACTGAATATATCTATATCTATATATCCAGATAGATAGATAGATAGATAGATAGATAGATAGATAGATAGATAGATAGATAGATAGATAGATAGATAGATAGATAGATAGATAGATAGATAGATAGATAGATAGATAGATAGATAGATAGATAGATAAATCTTTTGAATCGATGGAAGGCCATTGAAATCAATCTATGGGCCCTTTCATTGTCTGCTACGTTGCTGTAAACCCCATTACTACAGTCAGCAACTGGCGCTGCTTCACATTGCTTTGTCCAGTTACAGTGATGGAGCAGCTCTAGTCTGTATTTTTGTTTTCTAGTCGACCCAAGCAACAACAGTTAATCCCCTGGGATTTCAGCTTAATGAACCTCATTGATTTGTTCCAAGAGGTTAGCAACTAGATTGAATGAGGTGTTTTGACACTGGAAAAACAGGTATTGTGGTTGAGTTTTGCGCAGGCTTTTCCCTGCTCTAGCCCACAGGTTTTCAAAGTGAGGGCTGCCCCCCCAGGTGGGCCATTGTATGTATATGTGTGTGTGTGTGTGTGTGTGTGTGTGTGTGTGTGTGTGTGTGTGTATATATATATATATATATATATATATATATATACTTTATCTGCGACCTCATGCGGGAGCTTATAGATGGGCTATTTTGCAAACAGGCTATTTTTATTTATTTACTTAAGCTATTTCGCAATAGGGCTCCAAAGCCAGTGGCTATAGGGCTGTTTGTATAGGGTCTATTTTTGTGATGAGTATATAAATTATGAAACTAGAAAAAGTGCTCCTCGGAGCACAGGTCTCCGTGGCATTTCTTCCTCGGCCTAGTGGGAATGTGGGTGCTAATTTTCACGGAAATCGTGCTGCGTTTGAGACATTGTGTTCAAAACGGACCAATCCTGCAAACTTTGGAAGCCAACCTTAGCCAATCAGGAGGGAATATGAAATATCGGACAGATCCGTCTTGATCACATGACTATAGAGATATTGTGTACCGATTTGCGTGATGTTTGGATAAAATCTGTTGGAGTAATATCCCAAATCGGCCACCTGGTGGCACTATAACCCATGTGAAAAATTTGGGGCAGAGGTTCTGAATTGGCATCCAGGGAGTGTGGGGCCAACGGTGCCGGAGATTAGCTTCTCACAGACAGATGGACGGACGGACACACGGATGGACACACGGACGGCAGTGGCGTAACGGAGGGGTAGCAAGTGATGCGACGCGGGGGGCCACCAGCAGGGGGGGCCCCGCCTGCGCTGATACAAATATTTCTACAGACAAAAAAAAGAAAAAAGTTGATTTATATTGGTCAAATAGAACCGCGCGCGTGCATGTACGTGAAACTCCCGCGGGGAGGCCCCGCGATTCTGCGTTACGCCACTGACGGACGGACACACGAACGGACGGACAGGGGGTAAAACTTACTCTCTCGCCAAGCCTTTCGGCCTGTCGGAGACAAAAAGATAAGGAGCTACCCTCAAACTATAAATTAGAAGTCAACATTTTTTTTGTGTTTTTTGGTAGACCCCCACACGACACGAAAAGATATGTTCTCTTTGGATGGTATTTGCATGTGAGGACGTAGACTTCTCATTTTGTTTGGTTGAAAAGGTTTGAGGCCTAGAAGTACTGCCAACAAAATGAATGGATCGTATAAACTGGATAAATAATACCAGGCCTTCCTGGCCAAGAGCAATGTGGGGAATAGTGAAGGATAACATCAGAGGCTGAGCAGGCATGCAAATTAATTTACCAAACTAAATGTATACCAGAAAGCTTAATCATCCTCAACAGAACGTAGATAGATATTTTCCTGAATATATTATAGCCAGTGTTGGAAAAGTGTATTTTTTAATAAAAATGCCAACACTGCAAACGTTGCATTTAATGAACCACATGCCTAAGGGCAGTAGACTTGTTGTTCCACATGTTTCCTACTAGTATATGCACAAATAAATCAATTACATAACAACAATTATCACATTCTATCTACCCTTAGCCACCTTTTGTGAATGCACACTTGTGTATTTAATTAATTCCTCAATTCCCTCACTAGTGTTGCCAGATTGTTTGGGGTAACTATTTTTTTTTAATTAGGTACCCCTCGAGCACATTGGCGCCATGTTTCAATTAGATACTAAATTAATTTCAATAATCATAAAGCATTACTGTTGCTGTGGAGATCCTCATTCAAACCAATTACAATCACATGAACATGTGAGAACGCTGGGCTTTTACTCTCAGAGGGAAACATTGAGGCTGGTTAGGAGATACACTACAGGAAGAGGACCCTTGGGCAATTTCACCTCTTTTCATGTTGGCAGGGCTGGCTGCAACCACCAGGGACCAGACGACAAGTAGGTGGAGAGAGGACCTGCACTTCACATGGCTCTCCAGAGGAACACAATTACAGGTGATTTGCTTGGCCGTTCTTCACCACCAATGTCAAAGCATTTCTTAAGCCTGATTTATGCTTCATCGTACAGCGATGTCACACACACCAAATATAGCAGCAGCTTCTATCTACAAGCTCACAGCACGACACATTGTTAGCTTGTTGTGTTGTGCATGTGTGTGTGTGAGAGAGAGAGAGAGAGAGAGAGAGAGAGAGAGAGAGAGAGAGACTCGTATCTAGGCACATGCATATTTTTTGCAGTTTTTTTGTAATTTTATGTAACACAATAATATGGTGTTGTCTAATGAAGCTCAGTCAAACAGTTTAATGTATTGTTAAGTACACTTTGAGCTATGCCACTAAAAAATTAGTTTAGCTAAAGTAGACCTGCTGGTGGAGCTATAACAGGGCAATGTGAAAAGGGTGGCATTTCTTCCGCGGCCTAGTGGGAATGTGCGTGCACATTTTCACGGAAATCGCACGCTGCGTTCATGATTTGAGACATTTTGTTCAAAACGGACCAATCCTGCAAACTTTGGAAGCTTAGCCAATCAGGATGGAAAATGAAATATCGGACAGATACGTCTTGATCACATGACTATAGAGATACTGTGTACCGATTTGTGTGATGTTTGGATAAAATCTGTAGGAGTAATATCCAAAAATGGGTTTTGCACAAATCGGCCTCCTAGTGGCGCTACAACAGGCCCATATGAAAAATTGGGGCAGAGGTTCTGAATTGGCATCCAGGGAGTGTGTGTGCACAGTTTCGCAGCGACCGGGCCAACGGTGCCGGAGATTAGCTCGGAACACACGGACAGGGCGGACGGACACACGGACGGACGGACGGACTTTCGGCCTGGCGGAGACAACTATGCGGACAACTATGCGATGACCTCCTAGATAGGACCTCAGGGTCTACAGCCTGTACCTGTACAGTCAGTGCCTATTAAGGTTGGCGTTTTACCTGTGGCTTCTCCGAGGCATTTGTACAATGTACATGTTGTGAAATTAAAGGATACATTTTAGGCTTCCTAATCCACAACCGAACCAGATCCACAACCTGATCCAATATCTACAGGGTTGAGGTTGTAAAAGATAGAACATTAAATATGCCAATTTGAATACATCTGTAGACTCTCAAAGTGGGAATTTAAAGAAGTATAGCCTATCAATTTATTTGGTTCTACTTACAGAAGTTATATTCTGATACTGGCATGTAAAGGAGGATCACTTTTAATTAGCGTCCATGTAAACGGTTATGTTGTAAACTCTGATCGGAATGAGTTAAATCTGATAAATAATTGCCTGTCTAAGAAATGTCCATGTCGACGCAATCTGTGTGTGTGTGTGTGTGTGTGTGTGTGTGTGTGTGTGTGTGTGTGTGTGTGTGTGTGTGTGTGTGTGTGTGTGTGTGTGTGTGTGTGTGTGTGTGTGTGTGTGTGTGTGTGTGTGTGTGTGTGTGTGTGTGTGTGTGTGTGTGCGTGCGTGCGTGCGTGCGTGCGTGCGTGCGTGCGTGTGTGCGTGCGTGACTCTCTCTGCCCCATAGCTCTGCCCCAAGGAGTTTGCTCACTCCAAGCAGCTCATGGCTGCATTTGAAACTATTGCAAAATCTGTGTGAGTGAAGCGTGAGAAGTGTGTGAGAAAACATACTAACTGTGTGTCCGCTTAGACCCAAAGTGGATCCTTAGCAGATGTCCGTCTAGGAGGTGCGCGTAGCAGACAAATTGTTGTGTCCGTGCCTGTCTGTGTGACCTGTCCATGAGAAATGGTGTGTATAAAATGGGGCTGTTATACGCTCTGAGTATGCTTCCAGTACACTGGACTATGAAAGGAAAAACTCTGCAGACAGTCTGCTGCAGACTCTCCCTCCGTGTATGTGTGTCTGCACCCCTGTTTTAAAAATGACATAAGCACCTTAAGCCACTATTGACCCTGGCAGAATGTGTACAGTATTAATCCATCTAGTTGACGTTCAATAAGCCTATATGGATATCATGCCTTCAATATTCTCCATGTCATGAAGCACAGCAGTTAGATGCAAGCATTAAACATTGTTACGTGTGGGTTAGACTTAGAATGGATCTTTTTATAAACATGCTAAATATGTTTTCCAGCTTGAAGGATTCATGCCAAAGAGTGTGCACCATGGCACTGGTACGACTGCTCTTTTTTCCGAAGTCCGACTGTGAATTATTACTAACCCTATCTCTAACACTAACCTTAACCCTAACCTAATGTCATTTCTGGACTATTGGGGTTTTGGAATAATGGGTGGTCGGTCCAAAGGACAGGCGCGGTGCCTCCACCAATTAAAGTGACGAAAATAGCAATGGATTTTGACCTCCATCAGAGTTCACCTGATGCAAGCCGGCACACGGTGGATGGTGCAGGTTGCGGTCCTTGTTGACAGCAAAACAAGCAGTGTCTTCCTGATTTTCAAACAACACACCCCTGCTACAATTTTCCTCCCACACAGTGAGTTCTGAAAATGCCAAATACACGCAGGCAGGGAAAAACACACCACTGCGCTGCAGGAAACTATCAGTTTGCCCTATCCGCTGCACGCCTCATGGCAATGCACCTGCCTCTAAATAGGGCCCAGTGACCTGGACTCATTGCCTGTATTCATAGATATAAACAGCAGACATGGTGAGAGTTACCATTATGATTAGAATGTATACCCGGTCATTTGCATCATAAAACAGGAGTTTGAGTTCATGTTCATATTATCTGTTGTGCTATAATCTTAATGCTTTCCGATATTAACTGTGATATAAGACCTCAGTACAGTTGTGTGGGGGTGCCTTCAACATACACAAGAGATATATATCAGCCTCAGAGAGAGGAAGCTGGTGGCCATGTTCCTAAAGATGGAATCACTCAGAAGGAACATTGGGTATAAGTAGAACGCTCAGGCTGATGCGGACCGACTGCAGCCGAAAATTGGCAAGTGACCCTCGAGATGGGTCAGTCCCAATTCACAGATGGCAAATTGTGCGGAAGGCATTGATTAACCGATTCAAACCGGGAACACATCTGTGTAACCACATAAACCATTATTTTATATACACTTTGGCTATTCAAAAACAGCAGATATACAAGGTCATAGCGCGGCATTGAATGCCGTGCTATGAGCTTGTATGATCTGTTATTTAAAAAAGAAATCTTTGCAAATCTTTGAATATATATATATATATATATATATATATATATATATATATATTTTTTTTTTTTTTTTTTTTTTTTTTAAGCTTTGCTTCTGGGGGTCCCTGGAACAAAATATTTTCAGATGGGGGATTTATAATTTTGGGGATCCTTGACATGAAAATGTTTGAGTACCACTGATATTATAGCAACATAAGTGTTTCAGAAAACTGTTAGG
This sequence comes from Gymnoscopelus braueri, assembly GCF_963280865.1. Taxonomy (NCBI): domain Eukaryota; kingdom Metazoa; phylum Chordata; class Actinopteri; order Myctophiformes; family Myctophidae; genus Gymnoscopelus; species Gymnoscopelus braueri. Next base: position 20,290,737 of record NC_137610.1, on the reverse strand, counting down.
ATTTAGACATTTAAAGAATTGTATCTCAGGTCTTAATGGTTTAATGGGGAAGACACAGCTCGTTATGGCCCTGTGGTGTCATCCGCCTGCCTCCTCCTCTCCACCTTCCTCCACCCCCCCTCCTCCCACTACTGCAATCAAGCTAGCGGCTAAAATAACAACTCAACAATTGATCTCAGTCCACAATTAATGACTCTACTCTGGTGTAATTTGTGAACAGGCATCAGCTCTAATGTGATAGACGGAGGGCAGCTGAGAAAGTGCTAGAGAGGGCTCTGTCCCACACTATGACAGCACAGTAGATGAATTATGTTAATATTGTGCTATCATTTATTATCATAAGGTGCCTCTAGTTTGCCACTGTGCTCCTCAACACAAATCTATGTCGACATTTTTTGCATCGGAGGGCAGAAAATGAGATGAAAAGTTGGCCATCATTTTACATAGGTAGAAAAACTCTTCCCAAATGACTCAACTTCATAAAGTGTCTGTCACAACACATAATTGTCTAAGAAGATATTCTATTCCACTAATAAGAATAAATAAGACGCATGCTACAGTAGGCATATCCGTTCCATTGCTAAAACCACTGTGATATCTGACTCTATTAGACATTTTGAATTGGACATTCAAACAGTCTACTAATTTCCGAACCATGGATTACACAGTAAAATACAGAGTGTTAATTTAGCTAAAGTGGACCTGCCTTATCTGCCTATAGTGTTATATTAACACTCCGGATTTGGCTGTGTAGTAAGAAGGAAGGGACCAGAGAGAGCAGTAAGAAACAGATGAAGGGTGGTGAGTTAATAAGCAGAAGAGGCATTCAGTCAAGGGAAAATATGGCAAGTGTGCAGCGGGATGTATTTCAGTATATCCGATATTAATCAAACCTCGGCTTACTTTTCGATAAGTCCATCAGCTGCCGTCCGTCATGCAGGCCCTGCAGGGGTGACGTTTTAGGCCAATCGGCCATTTCATTACCTCGCGATGACTCGTGAAGGCATTGTGGGGGAGACAATAATTGGCAAAATATCAATCCCTGTCCGGTGCCCCTCGCGCATCCGGCGACAGGTGACATATGGCACCGGCTCCCTCACCTGTGACTAGCCTAGCATGTCACCGCAGAGGCACGGGGGACAGAGGAGGACATGTTCAAAGGGGGGAATGACAGAGTGTGACATATTGCAGTGTCATCCATCATGGTCACTCATCTATGGTCACTCTACGGGAAGATGTGCCACTTGAGGGGTTAGGTTTTAGGAAGCAATATCCGAAAGTGTGCTATCGTACAGACAGGGTTGAAGACAGGGAAAAGTATTAGTTGGAATATATAAAGGTAAGAGTTTATGGCAAAGATAGATGATAATACACACACACACACACACACACACACAGAAAGACAATAGAAAGGTACTTTGGTGTTATAAGGTACTGTGGCAGCTACTGATAAATGCTGATGGTGTACAGTATGCCAAAGCAATCTTAAATATACGCAGATCGACTATGGGTTCTGGGCCAATAAGGCTAACATTGAGAAAAAGTAGAACCTGCATTCCAGCTACATGGAGAAGAACCACTTTATTATGGTACATAATATGCCACACATAAACGTGCATTGTACATATGCTGATCTATTTTTATTATCCTATTAGTGTAAAACTACTGACTCTTTCTTGCAATAGTTTTCTCTCTTTCGCTTTCCTTTTTTCACATAAAATCATGTTTTATAATACGTGGCTAAACATCAAACCCAGTTCCCCTTACGCATCCGCCGACAGGTGACACATCAGCTCTGTCACCAGTGACTAGCCTAGCATGTCACAGCAGAGGCATGGGGGACAGAGGAGGACATGTTAAAAGGGGGAAATGAGAGTGTGACATATTGCAGTGTCATCCATCATGGTCACTCATCTATGGTGGTCACTCTGTGGGAAGATGTGCCTCTTGAGGTGTTAATAGCAATATCTGGAAGTGTGCTACACCAGCACGTTTAGGACAGGAAAGGGGAGAAATTCATAATTTTGTGGAAAGAGTTTATATTCAAGGTAAAAGAACAACGGCAAAGATAAATGTCAACACACGCACACACTTAAACACACACGCGCGCACACACACACATACTTAAACACACGCTGAAAACAAAACCAACCATTAGGTTACAACTAAAACCTTTAAGGTATTCACAACAAATCATATTGTTTGTGTCCTATAATTACACAGCAAACAGTTTGTTATAGAGCGCACTCGCTATAATAATATCAACATGGAAACCTTCAAAGGATTCTGTTCTGGGGATTCGGTCTGGGGATCTGCTGTCAAAACAACCCTTTATTATTTGCATCCCCATGGCGTGAAATAATCGCCTTCCCCGACTGCTCTCTATAATTGTTAAACACAGAGCGGTTTTCCATATATTGATACTCGGGCTGCCACTGCAATAAACTGAAATATCTCCAGATGTTCTGCAGGTTTGCCAGCCCCATAACCTCATGCATAGCTGCAATTGTGTGTCTGTAGCTGTGCCCTGCTGCATGCACTGTAATGGTAACACTGCAGAGGGTTTCTGCTTGCTTTATTGGGTTATTTTATCGGCCCTCTCACCAGCTGTGACAGCTCTGGCAATGATCGAGTTTGGCTTGTTTTCACTGCATCCTCCGCAAACTTTGACACCTGATTTCATTGAGGGAGATGGGATTTGAAAGGTGGGGGGACACAGGTCGCCAGGCTCTCCTCGCCTCTGCGTCTAATATACTGGAGATTGTTGTGGAAAAAAATAAAAACAACTTGACAAATCTTAAAATACTCCTCTTTTCTTTCCTCAAATCTCCTGTGGTCTTTCCTTTTGTAAATTGCATTAACTCATAGAATAAGAACTCTCTCAACTACTTCCCATGACAAAACAATGCATGTATGTTTCCAAATGAGTGCTACAGATGATGAGATAATGTGAATTTGTGAAGACACGAGTAGAAACAGAGTTGAACTGAACAAATGATGACTGCAAAGTGAATGTTCTTAAATGGCCTTTACAACACCCAAGTGCTATTTGGATCCACTCTTGTTCTCAATATGGTAATAAGCATAGCGTTGCACTCTAATGTATCATCATGGAATGTGCCATACATTTAACCCACAAGTGAAGCTGCACAATGTGCTAATGCGATTATGATGGACTAACTAGCACATTAGCTGCAACCATGTAAGAGCAGGACACAAGTAGTGTACTAATGAGAATACTTTTATCATATTGACGAGGAGTGTCTTCTTGTCTTATATAAAGCACATCGAAAACACACCCTGCTGAGGACCCTGCTGCTCTGATCCCACGTGTTTTATGGTAATCCATTAAAAGAAAAGTTCAATAACACAAACCTCATTTTATTTCATTTACAGTTTGCTTTGATAGTCAACTGACTTTTCAAAAACATATCATATCATCATCAAAGTATATCATGTTGTGAAGGATAGTGATGAATACAAATAATTCATAGAAGAAGCACCCTATCTCTCATGGAGGGCAGAAATACAGCTAAAATGAATGGACTACCGGCAGTTGTTTGTCTTCCTTGCCATTTCCCGGTAGAATTCAACAACAAAATGCTTTGATATTGTTTATAGGATCATGTATTATTTTATTCTGTATCATGATTCATGTCCATATGCACATTACCCTGTGTTATTGTTAAACTTGTACATTCACTATACCAAGGGTGAGTGATAGCAGCCAGGAGAATGAGACTAGCAGGACACTGCCAAAGACATCAAGAGATGCCAGCCAGTGAATTGGTGCTGTGGGAACCAACACACGGGCATCGGTCACGAGGACGTCCCACACTAACATACGTGGATGTACTCATGAAAGATGCAGGTGTGCAAAGCACCAACGAGCTGGCCAGATGTATGGAGAACCGGGATGACTGGAAGCGACGGTGGAGGGCTCGTCTGAGGACAAGCTAGAGAAAGTGCATTTACTTGTTTTACAGACATTGTACTGGAGGAAAAAACTTCAATGAAAACTTGTATATTTTTACTCAAATTGGTACAAGCAAACACATCATCCTATCCTATTCATCCTATAATTCTACAAAGCTCTGTCTGTGCGTCTGTGTGTCCCCAAAATTTCTTCTGCCCGGTTCTCCTCAGTGGCTGGAGCAATTGATCTGCATTTGCACACAGCTAATAAACAGCTGTTTATTAGCATTTTTGTGTTCGCCGGCTCCCGGGTTGCCAAATCATGTGCGTGAAACAAGCGCCGGTGTTGCCACATCCGTGAAACAAGCGGACCATCCGTGACGCACTTTGGGTGCTCATATCCTCCGACGGGTATGGTCTAGTTAGTAATAATTAGAGATATAGTAGGCTATAATTAGTAATAATTATGTAATACAGTAATAATGTCCCAGTATTTCTTTTTTATAAATGCATTAAGGCCTTATTTACTTATGCATTATGTACTCCACCAACCCTATATTTCATGGTTGGTACAGTGGTGGTACTGTACATACACTATGGTATTTGAGATGACAATACAATGGCACACTTTCACTTAAAAAAGAAATGTTTATTAGAAATACCCCCCGATATATACTCTCATAGTGTATTTTAACACAAATGCTAGAGTGATACAACATTTTCTCACTCAAATACGCAATACTTTAGAGACCTCCGATACCCAAACTGCAGTGAATTATCAATATAAAGAAGGGGGATAAAATCTGGATCTCTAGATTTATTCTTGAAACTTGGGAGGGCAACATCTCAATTTCCCTCAAGACTAGGATCTTATAGCCCACCGAGTAATCCACATTATCACTTTCACTGAGCTACTGTACTGTACCATAGTTGTTGCCATTATTGAGTTGCCAGTATTTTACAGAAGCCTGATCCAGAAGATCAAGCTGCCAAATCATACAACAAAACTACTGTATATTTCAATAAGGCAAAAAATACTGTAGGGAACATTTGAGGGAACACAGGGCTGAGGGAATGATCATTGAGCCTCATAAAGTCTCATAACTCTGCGTTCAAAAGTAGCCTGAACACATGCCGTGCGTGAACCGAGAAGCGCATGACTGTATTAAATATGAAGCACAGTTGTAGACTAACTAAGGTTGTCTCTCTGATGTTCAGCCGTAAAAGGTCTTTTATCTGTCATGTGCTTTTTGACTGTGTCGAATTCTAATGGATGCATGTGTTGTAGGGACTGGATAAGTCCACAATCAAAGTGATGTCCATCTTTTTGTTGTGTAAAGGGTTTAGCCGATTACTGCTTGCTCCTGGCTAATGTGTTTGATCCAGTTTGCTTTCGTGAAACCAGCCAGAGATATCTTTAGCTCGTAGTGGGTCAAACCAGTTGTTTATATTGCAAGATTTGACAACAAACTAAAATATGGTATGGTAACAGTATCTGATTGCACACAGCATACTGAGTATTCTTCATTGTTCTCAGTTCTTCCTTGGATCTCACAAGAATTGAAATAGCCTTTATAAATTCCTTCAAATACAGAACGTATTTACAATGCACATTCAATGGTTCATTTGGATACACAATCTGAGAGGCGGATTTCCACCCCGGAACGTGTATTATTCATACACTCTGCCACTCGCTGCGTACAGTATACATTCTACGGCAGTGTTACGAAAAGACCCGCCCTTAGAATGCCCTACCTGACTCTGATTGGTGATCGCTGTCAGTTCGCAACGGCCACTTCTGTGACACACGCGGAACTGCCTCTCACATGAGCGGACCGCCTTAAACAACTCCCAGGCGAGCGAGTCACCGTGCCAAACGTTGCGAAGTCCTCTAGAGCCGTTCAAGTTATGTACCTGCGAAGCAGTTCCGCGTGCGTCACGGAAGGGGGCACTGCCAAGTTACAACGATCACTGATATAATCCACAGGTACCGGGTACGTCTATGAGGAGAGCAAAAGTCCAAGGCCAAGCCGATGACAGGCGGTGGTGGTGTGGTGTGTAATGTTTGTGTCCCACTTGAGCTGCATCATACCCGTAAATAAAGGAAATAAGAGTTGGATTCGAGTGAATAACCTTCCACTGTTCAAAACGAACTGGCTGATGAAGAAGCTTGTAAAATTATTCTTCTTCCTATAGACGCCTTAACAGACTACGTCACACTGATAAGAACCAGTATGCGCGCGCAGGCCGGCACCAACTGAACCCCACAGCTCATAAGATGCAATGTAAAAATGCACTTCTCCCAGTGTGGAGGAAGAATGCTTAGGATTTTTACTGTGATCTCTCGCTCTTGAAATATATAATCCTTGGTTTCTGTTGTGTGTAAACAATAATAACAATTCAAAGCAGTTGTCCCCCAAACCCCACCTCCAGTGGCTGTCATAAGAACGGAGGGAGCGCTCTATGATCATGGCACCAGAACCTGCTTGGCTCGTGCAGCTGCAGCCTAATTTATGCTCCGTCCCGCGAAGGTGTCGCCCGCAGAGAACGGCCGAGAATAGCAGACCTCCAAGCTCACAGCAGTCGCATGCGCGACGCAGTTGTGAGCTTGTATGTCAGCTGTTCTCGGCGCGCAATACCGGTGCGCGATGAAGTATATATGTCTCGCTAGGGCGCACCCCACTAGCCAACACACAAAGAGGAGGTTGAATGAAGTGAAACCAGCGCACCCCAAAACAGCAGGTTTGGGGATCTGTTGGGAATTGATTACATGAAACAGTCACCAGCGCGTCCAGTCTCAATGTTTGTAAACAAATAATTGGTCTATTAAACTTTTAAATTAAAAAGTGGATGTCTTGATGAATGTAGCTGCAGTGACTAGTGTGAAAGGTGAAATGACCAAGCCTGCATTTACACAGTCCCCTTGACCTTTTGGTACCTACCAAAAAGTGACCTTTCAAATTACCAGGTCCAGGCCCGGATTTACAGAGGCCTATGTCTAAAAGTATTTAATGCAAATTCTCTGTCACACACACACACGCACACACACACGCACAGCCACAACACAGCCGACATACAGTAGTCTAGATTCACATCAGCCTTCAATTCCAGAGCCACAAACAAACAGTCACTGAACATGTTTCACTGCCACACCGGGCCCCAACAGAGCTACATCTTGAACCACATCAGCACATGACACGAACAGCATACAACAAACTGCAGCAGCAGCAGCATCCAGCAAAGAAAAAGGAAAAATTAGGCATGTCACAATTATTACATGATCGCCTAATCGCAAGTATTTGAGATAATCGCAATACTTGCAGATAATCGTCATAATCATTTCCATGTTGAAAATGTTTAATGTTTTCAAACATCAAAAAAAAGTGGAAATAGCAGACTGCTAATTCCACTATTCATGTTTTTTTTTAAGTATAAAGTTATTGAATTATGCAAGTTATTTGTCATATCTGCCCTGTGCACCTTTTGTTTACGAAGCCTAAAAAGCCAGACAATTTTTTATTAATAATGTTACAAAGTTCAGTGTATGACAGAGCACGACAGATACGCATTTAAATCGTTAATCGCAATTATTTGAGCGACAATTAATCGTCAAGTAAAATGTCATAATCGTGACAGTCCTAAAGAGGTTCCTACTTTGAGCCGTCTTCATCAGCCGTCTTCAGGGGAAACCCCGAGATGGACGAGGTCTTCGGCCGTTCGACCGTGCGGACCAAGTCTTCGGAGGAATCCCCCATGCAGACAAACCCATGGATAGAGAGAGATCTCCAGATCTCGTTCTCTAGGGCAGGGCATCCTCGGATGAGCCTTCCAGTGTGTGTGTGTGTGTGTGTGTGTGTGTGTGTGTGGGTGTGTGTGTGTGGGTGTGTGTGTGGGGTGTGTTTATAAAAATTTTAAAAAGACTACATCAGGGAGCCATCTAGACCTCCTAGTTGTAGTAGTGAAGCCCAGTTCTTGCTCCCCTCCTCCACTGATGTCTTAATGCATAGTCCAGGCTTATAATGAAGAGCTCTGCCAGCAACACCTCTGCCAGCCTTGAGTATCTGAAAGAAAGAAAAAAAGTAAGAAAGATTCATTCAAGTAACCGAGAGCCACATATGTATACTGTATCCTGTCACAACATACAGCCTAGTACTGTATCCTGTCACAGCATACAGTCTAGTAAACTTATACTGTATCCTGTCACAGCATACAGTCTAGTAAACTTATACTGTATCCTGTCACAACATACGGCCTAGTATACGTATACTGTGTCCTGTCACAACATACAGCCTAGTATACGTATACTGTATCCTGTAACAACATACAGCCTAGTATACGTATACTGAATCCTGTCATAACATACACATCCTAGTATATGTATACTGTATCCTGTCACAGCACAGCCTAGTATACGTATACATGAGCTTGTAGATCGGCTAATATCACAATGTTTGCCTCTTTCTTACATAATATTTGACCATTTGGCCAATTTAGTATTAAAGTCATTAAATTGTAACTTTATAAATGTGCAAATACCCTGTATACACTTAAAAGGCATAGCAGTGGCACCCATGTTGCGGTGTCAAACCCATTAATTTTAGATTTCCGAAATATTTTTTATCAATTTTGTTAAGCCTGGAACCAAGCCATCCAGAATCCTGGTGAATGTGTAAAGTGGTTTACTAGGCCCAGTGGTGTAAAAAGTACTCACATTCTTTACTTGAGTAAAAGTACCAATACAACAGTTTAGAAATACTCTATTACAAGTACAAGTCTGGTATTCAAAATGTACACATTGGCATCAAAATATACTTAAAGTGCCAAAAGTAAATGTACTCATTATGCACAACGTGTTACGATGTGACGCGTTGTGAGATTGTAGATCGGCTATTTTCAAATAGCCAAACTATATAGGCTATAGGGCTGAAGTGGTATGTTTTGTAATAATAATCCAAATCTACAAAGTAACTAGTAACTAAGTTTTCAAATAATTGTAGTGGAGTAGAAGTAAAATATTTGTCTCTGGCATGTAGTGGAGAAGTAAAAGTATTGAATATTAAAATACTCCAGTAAAGTAAAAGCTCCTCAAAATGGTATAGTACTTGAGTACATGTACTTATTACTTTAGTTTACACCACTGACTAGGCCTGCATACTGTAGCCTGTCTTATCATCACAATCAAACACGGCTCAACAATACAACATATTCACTTCACATCACATCACACAATACAACAATGCTGCATCCTGACTAGTTGTTGCTTTACCAAGTAAAATAAAAGAATGAAATTACATGCAATTCCATCAATTCCTTTAATGCTAAGCAGCTAATTAGCTAATCTAAGTCACCTGCAGAAACTCACCTCAGTTTGGTCAGATGGAGAAAATGCCCTTCTGTTTGTGTTTTAGCAGCTTTCACCACTCTGGTACACTGACAACTCTACTCAATGTTCATCTGGAGTAACGTTATATTGTTTATTTTGATATTTTACTTCCAAAACATTGCAGAGACTGTGTGTGTGTGTGTGTGTGTGTGTCTCTGTGTGTGTGTGTGTGTGTGTGTGTGAGTGTGAGGGGGGGGGCGGAGCCCAACAATTGGAGGAGTTAAAAAGCCCGCCCCCTCCCTCCCTGCTCCTAGGGAGTGTGGAGCAATAACTAACTACCTTCCAGGGCAGCGGGCAGGGTTTCTCAAAGTGCCCCGTGGCAGACGGTGGCACCCTAGGGTGCCGTGACACAAGTCCAGGGGTGCCACAGCAGGATACCAATATTTGGAATTCATCAATATCACTTCAGTTTAACCACTTAGACCCTCTAGATTGAATTAGTAAAACGGACCTTGCGACACGTTGTGAGCTTGTAGATCGGTTATGTTTGGCTAATTTCCCCCCCAGAATAGGGATGCTGGGGTTCAAGTGGTTAAACGTCAAGTATAACGTCAATCTGTCCTAACTCCTGAGGTATATTTCCCACTGTCGACAACCCATATGAAGTATCTCTTCCACGGCCTTAAAGGCTCTATTGCACTTTTGTAGTTGCCAACAACGCCATATTGCAGATAAGTTTGTTGTTCCAGAGATGAGAATGAATGGTTGTAGAATGAATGGAGTCATCACTAGTCAGTGAGGTGTCTTCGCTTCCAGTTTATTACAGCAGCCAACCATCTCCACAGCCTAACGGCCGGGAGTGGCACACACACAGATATTTACACTTTGGTACAGTCTATATAGCAGTGGTCACATTGAATAAGGGGCTGGGGGTCAGCCTCCAAAGGTGAGACCCCACCCAGACAAACAATAGATCACCCTTTTAGTCCCTGATTCGATTTGCAACTGTATAGGCAGGAAAGGGGGATGGGGAACACATGCTCTCTCTCCCAGGTAAGCAACAAAGAGAATGTTAATAGTACCCCCACACCCCGGTCAGCCAACAGCTGTCTCAATCCGCTCTTCTGTCTGTATGCTCCCTGTGAAATATGGCTTACAAGGAATTATTCTCTCAAGTTTTCACTGTGACACGCTGTATCTTAGGGGGAAAGATTTACATATTTGCGTAGCCTAATTTGACATAAATGTAAGGTGCTATAAAGTAACAATGTTATTCAGGGGTGCCGTGGATGAGTAAGGTTATTTACAGGGATGAACTGAGAGATATATAAAGTGGTTAAAATGATGGTAACGCTATATCAGCTATAATTGTCTCCGCCAGGCCTGAAGGCATGGCGAGAGTATGTTTTGCCCCCTGTCCGTGTTATGTGTGTGTCATTCTGTCTGTGTACAGTTCATCTCTGGCACCGTTGGCTTGATCGCATCAAAACTGTGCACACACACTCCCTGGATGCCAGAGCAGAACCTCTGCCCCACATTTTTCACATGGGCCTTTTATAGCACCACCAGGAGGCCGATTTGTGCAAGACACATTTTTTGACAGTACTCCTAGAGATTTTGTCCAAACATCCCGCAAATCGGTACACAGTATCTCTATAGTCATCAAACCAAATACGTCTTTCAGATTTTTCATATTTCATCCTGATTGGCTCAAATTGGCCTCCAAAGTTTGCAGGAGTGCTCCGTTTTGAACAAAATGCCTCAAATCATGAACAAAGCTTGCAATTTCCGTGAAATTTTCCACACACATTCCCACTGGGCCGAGGAAGAAATGCCTCTTGAAATGTTTCAAATCAGCCTCATGGTGGCGCTATAACAGGCCGATTCGTGTTTTTACCTATAACTGCACCGATCTGTGTAAAACTTTGTATGCACACTCTCTAGAGGCCAAGGAAAAACCTTTGCCCTGCATTTTTCACATTTGCCTTTTATAGCGCCACCAGGAGGCCGACTTATGTAAAACAATCTTTTTGATATTAAGCCTTCAGATTTTATGCAAATTTCACACAAATCGGTACACATGATGTCTATAGTCATGTGATCAAGACGGATCTGTTGACATCTAAAGTTTGCAAATCATGAACGTAGCGTCCGATTGGGTGAAACTTTGCGCGCACATTTGCACTACAGTGAGGAACAAATGCCACCCTTTTAACATTGCCCTATTATAGCGACACCAGGAAGCAAATCTTTGCAACACTTTTCTTTTTTATATTACTCATATACATTTTGTCCAAACATCATGCAAATCGGTACACATTATCTCTATAGTTAAGGGATCAAGATGGTTCTGTCCGATTTTTCATATTCCATCCTGGTTAGCGAATTCCGAACATTGCTGGCCCACAATAACCTACTACCTGACCTGGCTCCGAGGAGCACTATTTCTAGTTTTATTTAATTTCAAAGCTGAATATTCATAGTTAAGTCAAGAGGCATATACTTTCAATCAGTGGTTCTCAAACTTTTTAATTTCATGGACCCCCATAACTCTGAGAGTGTAAAAATGAAACCAAATGGACCCATAAGGGTCCGTTTGATTCCCTTTGTACACTCTCAGAGTTACAGACCTGTACAGGGTACATTTGGAACCCCCTCAAGGAGCCCCTAGGGTCCCTGGATCCCACTTTTGAGAACCACAGCTTTAAATAAATAGATAACTAATATAGGGCCTATTTGAGTAAACTAATAGGAATATGTGACTGATTTTTTTGTAATAGAGAGATTATTTTGATATCAGAATTTTCAATTCAAACAGTGAACAAATGCTTTATATTTAGGCCGGGTAGAGTGTCCTCTTTATGGGGATTCAGAATATGGTCACCCTATACAATATGATCACCCTACACCCTATACAGCCATGCATTCATTTCACACAACAAGCTCCTGTGACATATTAATTCTGTTTTCTTTGTGTCTGTTCTTGTTTACCTTCCCCCAGGAAACAGCTTGGCTCCTGAGTCATCCATTCAAATCCTTTTATACCTTGTCAGATAGTATCTCCTCCATATCTGCTTGATGAAAAAATCCTATCCACCTTAGTTTTTACTCATGCATTTCTGCTTGTTTATTTTCCCCTGCTTCCTGCTGAGACATTCTTAGTCCCTCATGTGACTGGCTGATAGTATCTTCTGATGTCCTTAGATCACCTGTCCACTTGTGCATAACTTGCAGTCAAGGTGATTATGTGGCTAAATCAATAGATCCACATCAGACGGGCCCAAACATATTTTGAAACTGTGCACAATATTAAGTAAAACTACTTTGCTTCCTCCTTGCACTGTTATGAAGATCTATTAACCTCGGCTCCTCTGTTTCTCTCGCTTTACCAACCCTCAGCAGAGTCTATGCACTGTTCCGTTAACTTTAATGTGCTATTTGAAAAACATGGCAATACTTTGTAGCCCATCTTTGTCTTCTTTCATATTGGTGCTTTCAAAATACCCCTCTCTCTCCCCAGGATTTCTTACTTTTTTCCTTCTAGTTTCCACTTTATGTTCATCTCCAAATCATAAAAGACAAACAATAGGGCAATATAAAAGTGCTTGGCAGTGGGTCAGTCATTTGACCTTGGATTCAGAGGAGAGCGTTTCATAGAGTGAGATTGTAAAGTCAGCTCATTTCCCAATGTGCTCCTTGTGTCAAATCCATTTCATTATAAAGTTTCAGCTGGACTGTTGCCAAGGTAGGAAAATAATAAATCCTCCTGCAGGCTATTGGAACTGCATTTTTTGTTTATAATTTAAAAGAAAAGGGAAACAAATGTATTACAGGTATTGTAAACCAGACAAAGATATGGAACAATTCAATCAAGTTTGGTGTGCTAGCATTTGATGTTGTATTTTACCCAGTACCATTATACCAGAAGGGCAGACATTATGTTCTGTTCCCAATAATCATGTAGGCAAAGTAAGAATGCTATTAGACAATATTGCTTCTAACAGTTCAACTTGGGGATGAAACAAATGCACAGTGCTATGTTTTACCTATAGGTACGTATTCATTTAGCATCTGGGTCATTCAAGTCAACTCTTTATTAACCCAACACATTCTACACCAACACAGACTTTTCAACACAAAAAGCTGCTATCACAGCTGTAGGATTTTGCAAGAATGAAGAAGGACTTGCAAGTCATCCTCTCACCTTTGCAGCTTAACCTTCCTTAATCCTTTCTGCCCAACCTGCATTATGACAACCACCATTAATCTGCTCTTCCTTCCTATGTTTACTTCTCAATCCTCTAGAGAAGAATTAGGCTATTATTTATTTTGTATTTAATTTCTCTACATAATTCACACTGATGCAACACTGGGGTATTTCTGGTATTATAATTATAATAAACTTTAACATTGAGTTAGATACAAAAGCAAAATGTGTATACTGAACTAAAAAATCGAAGTGCCTTTTTTATTGTTAAATTCTTAGCCTCACTAGGGTGTAGGGCCCTGAGGATGGTAATGTTATTCGCTGCCTTTAACATACTGTACCAACAACAAGCAAAAAGTGTGCGCAAAAATGTTGCTGAGGTGCTGCTGACCACAGTGCAGAAGACTTTAAACAAAGAAAGAAAGAGGCAGCACTGCTCGGAGCCACGATGCAAACAGCATTTTAATGGTGCACAACCAATGTTTCGACCAGTCAAAAATCTTCCTCTGGGATAGTTGCTTTCTTTGGTCCATTGTGTGTAGATTCCCAAGAAGAACCGATCTACAAGCTAACAATGCATTGCTGTTACATGTAGTTAGCTTGTAGATCAGTTTGTTTTGGCAAGCTGTTACATGTAGTTAGCTTGTAGATCAGTTTGTTTTGGCAAGCTGTTAGCTTGTAGATCAGTTTGTTTTGGCAAGTGACACCCTCGCGTGATGAGTAAGTATAAATTAATCTTGAGTCTTTTTTTATAATTACTGACAGTAAAAAAAAAATAAGCAAGATTCAGAAGCGAAGCAGAATTTAAGACAAATGTTACACATAGACACGTCATTATGCAATTCACTCTTCAATTCAGAGTCTTTCAGTGCAGAGTAAGTTGATTGGATGCTGGGTAAACATTCTCATATCACTGCTTTGTCTTCATGGAAATAAGACGGTGAAGCATTTTTCTTGTTCACACATTGAAAAGAAAATGTGGGGCGAAGTGCTGCTAATCAATTACTCTCTCACTATGCAATTATAAATGTTCACCCAAAACATTAAATATTGAACACTGTGTGTGGGTTAGGGTTAAATATTAATCACATGCCAGTGCATCAGTTAAATTGATTAGGCGGCAGGCCTATAACAAAAAAACACTCAGGAAGCCCAAACCTTGCAGAGAAACATACTCCCAATAGGTGTGTAAATTAAAATCTAAAATGCTGTGGGGTGAATTGCTTCATTCCATAAAGTCAGGTGTTCACATAATGTAAGCACATCACCTATTTGCCTTTTGTGGGAAGGAAATTGGAGGCCGTTAGATGTGTGAGAGATGACCTTCCGTGTTAACTTTACCCTTGCATGAAAAGAGATGGCTCTACACTTTATAACATTTAAATCTCAGCCTCTCTCTCTTTCTAGTGTTAATGGGCCTCTTCATAGGCCATCTGTGAATCATGAGAGAGTAAGAGAGAGGAGGAGAGAGAGAGAGAAACCAAGCACACGTGAGAAAATTCTCTCAGGCATGAAACGGCTCGGCATAGATGTAAATTAGAGGTGAATGCTCTGAAATAATTTATTTAAGGGTTTATTTACTGTAATTAAACGACATTGATTGAAAGATTGTTGTTCTTTAAGGGTAAATCGTTTATTTACTGTAATTAAACGACATTGATTGAAAGATTGTTGTTCCAAAGTCACCACCAACACAAACATTTAACTGATAAGGCTATTCCTTAATCACTCCAAAATCTTCTCATTATTTCAGTAATTATTGGTTGAATTGACTGTTCATGGGAAGAGAGAATGCAAGCAGAGTGGAGGACATTTATCTATCCAGTTGAGGTTGGTTGTAGAGGTTACACTGGAACTTCCATGCAGCGGTTCTTGCAGACCACAGTCTCCAGGCCAAAAGACCTGGCAGAGGATGCAGAAAAAGGAAAATGGAGCTCTGGCTCCATAGAAAGGCCAAGGCATGGGAAATGCAACGATCTATAGGGCCGTAGGGATACACCCATATATAGGCATATATGAAGATCCGGTTGTTCAGGTACAACGGGTAATCTGACAAAGCCCCCGGACACTATAAGACTCAAACATATTGGTCGGATCGGCGGTGCGATATGTGTGTGAGGGCCGCATAGCGGCCCGAACCTCTAGTACAGTATACAGGCATATATGGAGATCCAGTTGTCCAGAACCGCCAGTTTAACCAATATACCCATATATGGGCATACCCATATAAACAACCCATACCTCTTGTACAACGGGTACAAGAAGTATTGCATGATCGAGTAGGGAATGTATTCCCAATCGTTCCCGACTTGCATCGTTCCCGAGTACAGTCTAGTTCATTTCAAATAATCAGAAGCAGAATTGTTTCTCTTTTTTTGCTTTGATTAATTTACATATGAAATCAATCAAAAATACATATATTTTTAATTGCTTCTCGATTATTCAATTAATCAAAAAATGTATCAATAGAATACTAGAATAATAGTCTAGAGCACCGAAGTCCTGACGTCACTGCCAGTAGAGGGCGCTTTCCGCAGGTTCATGGCTTTACTTTTTGTATTGATATCCTCATATCCTCATAGGGAATCTTAGATCGCTTCATATAAGAACTGTGTTCCAAAAATAAACACACCACCCTATGGATATGAAGCAGCGACTGAAGGTGTAAATGTACACATTTACCCAAAGAGTAACACAATAGGCTATAAAAACACTAGAAACGAGTCAAACAACCCAAACACTACATTTCCCATGAACGTGGCTGCTGTGGGGACAGTGATTTCAGACCCGGAAGTAGTAGTTCTTAAGACTTTTAAGGCAAAATTAATTCCATTTTCGCCAGAAACAGGCTGTATCAAATATGAACTAGAAAAAGTGCTCCTCGGAGCACAGGTCTCCGCCAGGTCAGGTAGGTTATTGTGGGCAGCAATGTTCGGAATTCGCTAATCAGGATGGAATATAAAAAATCGGACAGATCCATCTTGATCACTTGACTATAGAGATAATGTGTAATGATTGCATGATGTTTGGACAAAATTTGTAGGAGTAATATAAAAAAGAAACATCCTGGTGCCGCTATAATAGGGCAATGTTAAAAGGGTGGCGTTTGTTCTTCAACGCGAATGTGCGTGCAAAGTTCCACCGCAATCGGACGCTGCGTTCATGATTTGCGGCATTTTGTTCAAAACGGGCTACTCCTGCAAACTTTAAATGTCGATGTTAGCCAATCAGCGTACAATTTGGATAAAATGTGAAGGCTTAATCTAAAAAAAAATGTTTTACATAAGTCGGCCTCCTGGTGGCGCTAAAAAAGGCTAATGTGAAAAATGCAGGGCAGATGTTTTTCCTTGGCCTCTAGGGAGTATGTGTGCAAAGTTTCACGCAGATTGGTGCAGTTATAGTTAAAAACGCAAATCGGCCTTTTATAGCGCCACCATGAGGCTGATTTGAACATTTTCAAGTGGCATTTCTTCCTCTGCCTAGTGGGAATGTGCGTGTGAAATTTCACGGAAATAGCAAGCTGCGTTCATGATTTGAGGCATTTAGTTCAAAACGGACCAATCCTGCAAACTTTGGAAGCCAACCTTAGCCAATCAGGATGGAATATGGAAAATTGGACAGATCCGTGTTGATCACATGACTATAGAGATACTGTGTACTGATTTGCATGACGTTTGGATAAAATCTGTAGGAGTAATGTAAAAAAATGGGTTTTGCACAAATCGGCCTCCAGGTGGCGCTATAACAGGGCCATGTGAAAAATGTGAGGCAGAGGTTCTGAATTGGCATCCAGGGAGTGTGTGTGCACAGTTTCGCAGCGACCGGGCCAACGGTGGCAGAGATTAGCTGTTCACAGACGGACACACGGACGGACGGACACACACACACACACACACGGACGGACGGAGGGTAAAACATACTCTCTCGCCATGCCTTTCGGCCTGGCGGAGACAATGAATATCATAAACGATGCAGAGCCACCCCCCTGACAAAAACGCCAGGGTGGTGTGTTTATGTTTGGAACACAATATGACGTGATCTAAGATTCCCAAATGGGGATTTCAACACAAAAAATAAAGCCACGAACCCGTGGAACAATTGTCAACTTGCTGCAACTGTACATTAACAATTCCTTCAGCAGCTGGGTGTCTCCTAGTTAATCTTCTCATCGAGTTCAGTGAGATAATTACCATAGCAAATTAGCACTGATAAATTATTATTCTATAGTGGCAATGAGATGGAATTTTGAGCTTTGATTTCTTAGAGCCTGACCTAGTCAGCTATAGAGCATCGCAGTTGCGGCCACTTCCGGGTTCCACTGCAAAATACTCAATGCATTTTTCCCATTGACATTTCCGAAAATATTGATATCAATTATTTTAAGCCTAGAATCAAGCCATCCAGGGTCCTGGTGAATCATGACCATAAAACGTTTGATTCTGTGAAAAAACTTTTTTGAAAACGGCAAAACAAAGGGTATTTATTAAATATAGTATATCATATAATTAAATATAAAATAAAATAAATTACAGAAAAAAATGTTTTATGGTCATGATTCACCAGGACCCTGGATGGCTTGATTCTAGGCTTAAATTAATTGATATAAATATTTTTGGAAATGTCAATGGGAAAAATGCATTGAGTATTTTGAAGTGGAACCAGGAAGTGGGCGGGAACTGCGATGCTCTATTGACACAGCACTTTTTTTTTCTGGAGCCTGGAGTAGAAGACAGTCTCATCTTTTCAAATAGGTTCATATCCGGTCTCCTGTTAAGATGTGAGGTAACAGGCCCAATGCTGTATTTTAAGTTGTATTTATGTAATATGCCATGTACATGAAGCTTGAGTGTTTTAGTTTGTTATTCGTTTGATCATTGTTTGTGAATTATCATGTCGGTTCATTGTCTCCGCCAGGCCGAAAGGCATGGCGAGAGAGTATGTTTTACCCCCTGTCCGTCCGTCAGTGTGTCCGTGTGTCCGTCCGTGTGTCCATCTGTCTGTGACCAGCTAATCTACGGCACCGTTCGCTGCGAAACTGTGCACACACACTCCCTGGATGCCAATTCAGAACCTCTGCCCCAATGTTTTTACATGGGCCTGTTATAGCGCCACCAGGAGGCCGATTTGTGCAAAACTAATTTTTTGATATTACTCCTACAGATTTTATCCAAACATCACGCAAATCAGTACACAGTATCTCTATAGTCATGTGATCAACAAGGATCTGTCCGATTTTCCATATTCCATCCTGATTGGCCAAGATTGGCTTCCAAAGTTTGCAGGATTGTTCCGTTTTGAACAAAATGCCTCAAATCATGAACGCAGCCTGCGATTTCCGTGAAATTTCACACGCGCATTCCCACAAGGCCGAGGAAGAAATGCCTCCTTTTTCACATTGGCCTGTTATAGCGCCACCAGCAGGTCTAATTTAGCAAAAAATAAAATTGGCACAAAATGCCTCAAATCATGAATGCATGCAGTGTCCGATTGCCGTGAAAGGCCTAAGAAGAAATGGCACCCTTTTCACATTGGTCTATTATAGCGCCACCAGGAGGACACAATAACGTACCTGTCCTGGCGGAGACCTGTGCTCCGAGGAGCACTTTTTCTAGTTGTTCATGAAATGTAAAAGTGTTCTGTCCATAAATCCATATGGGCTGGGCTTCCTTGGAAGCATAACACTTTAATAAAGAAAAATCATCAAAATCATCATCATAGTGTGCCCAAAATCTATTGTAGCCTATGTCCTCACAGTACACACAAATGAGCGTCGCGCCTGTCTCAGACATGCGCAGAGCAAGTTCTGTCAGGGAACACAGTGCAGTGTTGGTGGCCTACCATTGGACCACGTCAGTTCCACATACTCATCCACTCATTGTCTCCGCCAGGCCGAAAGGCATGGCGAGAGAGTATGTTTTGCTCCCTGTCCGTCCGTCCGTGTCCGTCCGTCCGTCCGTCCTTCTATCTGCGAGCAGCTAATCTCCGCCACTGTTTGCCCGGTCGCTGTGAAACTGTGCACACACACTCCCTGGATGCAACAGCAGAACCTCTGCCCCACATTTTTCAGATCAGCCTGTCATAGCGCCACCATAAGGCCGACTTTTGCAAAACACATTTTTGGATATTACTTCTACAGATTTGGTCCAAATAACACGCGAATCGGTACACAGTATCTCTATAGTCATGTGATCAACACGGATCTATCCGATCTTCCATATTACATCCTGATTGGCTAAGATTGGCTTCCAAAGTTTGCAGGATTGGTTCGTTTTGAACAAAATGCCTCAAATCATGAACGTAGATTCCCACTTGGCCCAGGAAGAAATGCCACTTGAAAGCGTTCACATCAGCCTCATGGTGGCGCTATAACAGGCCGATTCACGTTTTTACCTATAACTGCACCGATCTGCGTGAAACTTTGCACGCACACTCCCTAGAGGCCAAGGAAAAACCTTTGCCCTGCATTTTTCACATCTGCCTTTTAGAGCGCCACCAGGATTCTGACTTTTGTAAAACAAATGTTTTCTTCTTACTCCTTCAGATTCTGTCCAAAAAACACGCAAATCGGTACACAGTATCTCTATAGTCATGTGATCACGATGGATGTGTCCGATATTTCATATTCCATCCTACTTGCCTAACATTGCCTTACAAAGTTTGCAGGATAGGTCCGTTTTGAACAAAATTCCTCAAATCATGAACGCAGTGTGCGATTTCCGTCAAATTTTGTACGCACATTCCCACTAGGCCGAGGAAGAAATGCCCCCCTTTTCACATTGGCCTGTTGTAGCGCCACCAGCAGGTCTAATTTAGCAAACCACATTTTTGGAACAAAATCATGAATGCAGTGTCCGATTGCTGTGAAAAGCCTAAGAAGAAATGGAACCCTTTTCACATTGGCCTATTATAGCGCCACCAGGAGGCCATAATAACCTACCTGACCTGGCGGAGACTTGTGCTCCGAGGAGCACTTTTTCTAGTTTCATTCTCAGACCGCTCTATTTAAGCTGGAAGGTTGCACTTCTCATTCTGTTGTTTTGCTGCACACACACTGTTGCTGCTGCTGCGCTGCTGTTCATTGCTGTTGCTAAAATTGCTGCTCACCCTCCACCACCTCATGCTACCACCTGTTGTTTTGGATCTGCTGTTTATGTACGGGGGATTCTGAGTCCCTGGTTGGGAAATGCGCTTCATCAGAGTACCTAAAAGCAGATCCAATTCATCGCCAAACCATAATAAATATATTGCTCATTTTATATTCAATTCTTATCCTTTATGAGTAGTCTTTATCTATTTATGTGTTGTCCTGACAGAACATATCTATGTCATAACTCATAACTAAATGCCATATCTAACTCTGTGCCACAGCTCAATCTATGCCATACCAAAGATTTCATTTGCCAAAAAGGGTATATACATCCATGACGAACAACTCAAAATGTTCAAACAGTTATGAGCATGAAGATATTGGGACTCATTTATAAATAATGCTGTGTTATAAATTGTGCAAACTAACAACTACAGCCATACATGTTTGCAGGGAGTTTTAATTGCATCCATACAGTATGTGTATGTTGATCATTATATCACATTATTAATGCTGGGCCCGCTCGCGTGCTTCCACTTCAGGCACAGGAAGGCGATGAAAGCATTCTGTGCTCTTTTGATCTCGCCACTTAAACGCACGAAAGATAGCACTGTGCCTTGTGCAAAGGCACAAGGCACAGTCTTGTCTTACCTTGGTCTTAAAGGTAATGGCAGCCGATACTCTGATTGGTTTGATTAACGCCTAAACCACACCTATGAATAATCCAGGGCTGTTTAGCGTCTAGCGCCACATGTTGCACTTGTAAGATAGCAAAATAGCACTGGGACACATCCCCATGCCACAAGTGAAGATATAGCAGCAGGTGTTAAATTGTGCCCTGTATCCACAAGTTTCCTAGGGTGTTGTGGGCATCACTTCCTGTCAATTTGATCAGGTATCAGGGATCGCATCAAATGACAGGAAGTGATGCCCACAACGCCCTAGGAAACTTAATAGGGCCGAATAAAAAAAACATGAATTCAATGCATTTTAATTTTCACATAACATACACATTTATTTCAACCAGGCAGGAATTTTAATCAGAAGTCAGGGGGGAAATAATTACATAGGCCTACACTAAAAGTGTTATCTATGAAAAATGTGTGAATTAATTCATTCATTCATTCATTCTAGAGCATGTAGAGCTATGTAACATCACAACTTAATATCCTGACTGAGAAAATTAATTCATTATGTTGACATACTGCACCATGCCTTCAGTTAAAAAACAATTAATATAGACATCAATCCTCGCCATACTTCTCCATACCTCTGTCCCCTATAGGAGTGATGGTGCGTTCACACGGGCCAGATACAAAAATACACAGCATCTTTGTCGCTGTGTCGCTTTGTATCTGTTGCTCAACAAGGTCGTTGACGTCATCTTCATCATCATCATCATCATCGGAGCTACAGTTGTAGTTTTGTGTCTTTGTATCTGGAAGTTGAACCCAGCTTAACTTGAATTTGTAGCTTTGTATCTTTGTCGCTAGAGCTACAGCTACAAACGTCGGATGTATCTTCATGTCACTGGCTTCCATTGAAAATGATTGGTAGCATGTATCTTTTTATCTGCCCGTGTGAACACGCCATCATGTTACAATTTCAGCATCTCCTCTGTCACCATGCAGGCTCATTTGATTTTTCTTTACGGAGTGGGTTCCCAGATTGGGTTTTTGCTGATATTCACTGTACTGCTTTGAATCATGGGTTGAAACATGATGACCCTGCTATATCGCCTCCCATACGTCACTTATTAGATCTAGATTAGTGAAATGCATGGTTCAACATAGCGACATGGAGACCACACTTTTACTTAGGTTTAACGATTTATTGAAACGTAAAGAGTAATATCATGAATGTGGAACGGGATGAGGAACCCAAGGTAGGGCGAGACTCAGGGTGGGGGCGTAGTCTCAGGAGCTGACGGCCATCGTTGCTCTACTCGGGGAGCGGTCGGTCGTCTCTGCTCAGTCACTGCCACCCTGGATTCCTAGAGAAATAGAGACAGAAGGAAGACGAGCAAGAATCGAGGAGGAAGGAGGAGGTTGGTGTGGAGGAGGACGTGAAGCAGAACAAACCAGACAAATCAGTCGAGAGATTGCAGTTGTATTTATACTTTTGTGATTGCAACAAGGATTGGCTGTGGAGGTCAGTGGAGGCAGGTGTAATTGATACGGGTGATTGTGAATGGGGAGTGGCTGCAATGAGTGAAGGCAGGTGTGGTAGATAGGGAAGTGATTGAGAACGGAGAGTGGCTGTGATAAGCAGAGGGTGGTCTTTCTCCTGAACTTGCGTTGAACAAAACTTCATTAGTGTTCATGTAAACATGAATGTACTGTTGCTTCATTTTTAAAGATATTCAACTTTTCCCTTGTAACTACTACTTAGTCATGTATTTTTATGTCCATAGGCATGTATGGAGATCCGGTTGTTCAGAACCGCCGATCCGACAGATCGGCAGTTATACTGACGACAAATGGGCTCTCCATATATGGACATAAAAGGGACACAAACAGACAAACGGGTACAACGGGCAGACTGACAATGGCTACACAGGTCTTGCATAACCGAGTGGGGCATGCATTCCCAACTTGCATTGTTACTGACTTCCTGCATCATTCCAAGCAGGTCACCGGTCTAGTTCAAAATAGAGTATCATACTCTGTTTCCAATGTTTTTGTCAGGCGTTTGAGGTAGACAATGTAGCCTAATTAGTCCTGTGGGAAAGTTTTAGCTTCATCTAGCTGATGGCTGCTCAGAGGCACTCTAACACTACGACACATATGCAGGGTGGGCCCATAGACTGTAAAAAGGAATGGACAAAGTGACGCCATTGGTTTCTACAGACTGTAAATGAAGCCGATTGTTCAGAAATTTCAAATCCGCCATCTCTCTATATCGCGTCATATTGCGTCATATCCTGCACAACCGGAAAGAATGCTATTGGTTGTGTAGCTTGTCAATCAAATCATCCCGCCCCTCCTACAGCATACCCTACTTTAACATCAATTTTAAAATAAATGGGACCATAATTTACCAAAACGCATATCATCGGTGCAGTTATAGGTAAAAACGTGAATCGGCCTGTTATAGCGCCACCATGAGGCTGATTTGAACGTTTTAAAGTGGCATTTCTTCCTGGGCCAAGTGGGAATCTGCGTGGAAAATTTCACGGAAATCGCATGCTGCGTTCTTGATTTGATCAAACCAATCCTGCAAGCCTTTCAGCCTGGCGGAGACAATAAATCTGGCAGTGAATGAGTTAAGGTAAGAAAAGTCAGCCTCTCTTAAGTTCCCCCACTAAGCTATGGCTGCACCTTATGGGCATCTGGGTATCTTTTAAACACAAGAACTTGACCCTCATAATGATGCAAATGACTTAAAAGGAGTCTTGTCTTTTTGACTTTAGGAAGACCAGACCACAGTGCAGTCACGGTCGTCTGGAGCTCAGCCTGGAAGGCAAGTGTTTGTTTTTAGACTGTTAATCATCATCTCAGTGCTAAATTGCCACTCTGTTGTGTGAGTGGAATCTCAGGGAGCATCTCACCATGCAGGACATAATCAGGCACAAGGTTAATGAGAGTTTGACGGTAGCATATGCCTCACACACGGCACTGATATTATGCCATAAAAACAGGGACAATGAATCAGTGGCACGGGTCCAGAAGCAAACAAAAACAAAACACGATCATCAAATATGTCTGGATAGCAGCTATTTAGCCCACCCCCCATCAGATGGAAATGCCAACCACAAGTGTTTGATTTGCTGGGGGAATGGGGGGGAATCATGCTTCTTATTTTGACGCCCCCACTGGTCTTTTTTTGTTTTTATCGCCGGTGGGGATATGCATTGTGTTATCCCAGCTTCTGGTCAGACTGAATAAATACATATACATAGACTGTTGAATGTATAGGCTATTAACCACCAAATGTCTCATTTAAATAAATAAAAAAGCCAAAAATAGAAGATCTATAATAGCTCATGTATCGCGTTGTTGCACGACGAAGATTATAGTGCTTAAGTGGCTTTAAAAAAGCAATCTTATTATTATTATTATTATTATTTTACAATCTGAACACTGCCTACCGCAAACGAGCTCTCATGTGTGTGATACTACAATGAAATCGCATTAGCAGCAACTGCTGAAATGTGAACACACCAGGGCTCATTAACTATTTTCAGTCACCTGGACTGATCGGTGCATATTCTGTACAACGGGTCGCATTGCCTATCTTTAAACCAAGGTGACAGATGATGTTGAATCAAGCTTGGCAGGATGGGGTCCTTCATCTAGATGTAATTTGTGTCACTTTCCTCCACTATGTTCCCTTCACTGTCAGCAGTGGCCTATAGCCACGCCCATTCAGCAGGTGCTCCACTCGTCCAAGGAGAAATGTCACAATATAGACTAAAAGACCAAACACTTGTTAAGTGCCGCAGATGGGGCTGGATAGCAGCAATTTAGCCCACCCCCATCAGATGATTTAACCCTGATTTATACATATAACACATAGCATGTTGCATGCCAAAAATATCTTATCTACAAACGCATGTGACGCAGTTGGGGTGTCGATGGGTTATATAACCTCAAGCTCACTTACAACTTGTCGCGATGCAGCACATTGTGAGCTTGTGTCTACAAGAGGCTATTTCCTCTATTCGTTGTACAACAAAGTATACTGGGAGTGGTTAAACATAAGTCATAATGGTTCTGATCCTGTGTTACGATGTGTAGCCACAAACCAATATTTATCACATTCAGATAATTATTTTAGTTACAGTGATGTCACGCCCTAGCATGTGTGAATAAGGGAAGGGGGGTATCATGTGCAGTGCAAACAAACATGTTTGCCTCTCCACACCAATATATGCACCACCAAATGGCATTTGAAATGCCCTTAATGTGTATTTCAAAGAATATTGATGGTCTCTAAAATTCTAAAATGATTTAGAATCACTTTAGAACTAATGACCTGTAAGAATACGTGCAATGTGTTCTGTTAACTGTGAAATGAAGCCTTATTGAGCCATATCCCATTTTAATCCATATTGGAAAAACTCTCAATTCAATGCCGATTTTCTGAGCCTTTCCAGTTGTACTATGCCTCACACACATGGCTTAATCACTGTACTTACCAAACATTTCCAGTAGCCTAAATATTGTACTATTATAAATATTGTGTCTATTATTCATATGCCAAAGGGCTACTTAAATAAAGGCTATATAATTACTGTATATGCCACTTCTTCATTGTTGCATTATAACAAAGACTGCACTCAGTAGAGTGCATACCTCATCCAACACTATGCAATTGTCAAGATATATTTCCTATATAATTTTTACCTTGATTGTGACCTTGACCTTTGACATTTCAACCCAAAAGTTAATGAGAAAGGGGCACTCAGCGGAGCGCATACTGTATCTCTGTCAGGCCAGGTGGCCTACCCAGGGCTGTGTAAGAGGCAGCATGTGACCTTAGCAGGGATGATGCATTGTACATTAACCCAAAAGGCATGTATATTGCATAATAATGAGTAAAATGTAGGGTACAATTACCAGGCATTTCATGGCAGGATTGCATTATTAGAATCTGTACTAGCCGTAGGTAAGCCTGTCACAATTATTACAGAATTGCCTGATCGCAATTATAAGAGATAATCACAATTATTTTTGCATGATCATCACAATTGTTTCCATGTTGAAAAATGTTCATACATTTTCAAACGCTTTTTTTTTTTTTTTTTGCGAAAATAGCAGATCTGCAAGCTCACAACATGTGGCATCACCATAGAGTTATAATATAGAGAACGGATGGCCCAGCCCTGCCCCCATTTCAATTGAGTTGCTCACCCAGCGCATGAAGCCACAGAAGTGCAGTCTACTTCCGAAATTGACACCAACGTTGGTGTCAATAGAGCAGGCACACTAGGGTTTCAGATGATAAAAGCATGCGCAATAGCATTTTAAATGCGGATGTCTTGCAATAGGCTACCAGATTTGATACACAGCTTCAATAATCCTCCCCGATCCTGCGGGTTTGGGCATCACAATGTGTGAGCTTGTAGATCGTCTATTTCCTCTATTTTTAAAACATTTTGAAAGAATACAGTTATTAGATATGTCAGTCATTTCTTTGTATATTTAAGTTATTTGTCATAATTATCTGTCCTGTGCAATTCTTGTTTATGAAGAATACAAGCCAAGCAGATTTTTTTAAAGTTTTCTGTAGGCCTATATGCGCCAATGTTCAATGCCAAAAACTAAATTAAATTGATTATCGCAATTATTTGTTTGACAATTAATTGTCAAGTAAAATGTCATTATCACGACAGACAGCCCTAATAGGCGTAGGCATACTGTACATGTCTTGATCATGTCTTTGTGGCAGCCTACTGATCACTCCCACCAAGCATCATGAAAGCTCTACTGCAGAGCTTTGTTTTCCTCACAGCTTTACATTGATAGACTCTGCAGTGATTTTTGTGTGTTAACTCGGATCGCCTTCCCCAATCTGTTTCTGCCATCACGCCCCCCTGATTTCTACAAGTCCTGCTGGAATTTGTACACACTGTAACATGGAACAACATCACCATGTGTTTTTTGTAAATCTCAGAGGAACCGGGTGTTGCTCTTGTTTGGCTGCAGTCTACAGGTTACAGTTATAGTTGCTGCAAGAAAAAGAAAAAAATTTGTGGCACAGGCTGGTGCCCAGAAGGAGCCGTTTTAAGCTTACTTTTAAAGCCATGTCAATAGTAATTACAGCAAAGGCTTATATTTAGCCACAGACCACAGCATCACTGTCCTTCGAAGAGAACAATGTTTGTCACTTATTTCTGCCAATTAATGCTAGCACACAATCTGTCTGTCTGTCTGTCTGTCTGTCTGTCTGTCTGTCTGTCTGTCTGTCTGTCTGTCTGTCTGTCTGTCTGTCTGTCTGTCTGTCTGTCTGTCTGTCTGTCTGTCTGTCTAGCTGGCGGTCGGTCTGTTTTTTTGTCTTTTGTACATTTACAGTTTACAGTACATTTAGTGTTTCAGAGACAATTTTACCCACTGGACAATGTAATATTTTGTTTACAAATGGCACATAAATGCTTTTGTATTCTATCTCTTTGATACTCTCAGTATAGCCTTCTAACATCTTGAAAATGTTTCCATGTTATGTGGCCATGAAGATTGAGGGCTCCAGTATTGAGAGAAACGTTGCTCTTTATAGTGTCAAAGTGAGATACATAAATATATATAGTTAGAGTGTAAACTAGATCCTTTTCTTACACAGTAAAATCCTGACTGTTAATTTATTATATTGTAATTATGACTGTACAAATGGACCCGCAAGGGTCCATTTGGTTACATTTGTACATTGAGGACTTTACTGTGTACAGCGCACTACACTTTTCCTGTGATCTAATATTTACATTTTAATTTGATATGATGTCAAATCATTTAGAATTTGGCTGGTCATTTTTTATTTGCACAGGAATCATATATTAAATGTGAAAAAACAAATCATTTGACCACTTGAAGAGCGAGGAAAATGCAAGTGTGCCTGTCAGCACGTTTAGGGATATTAGCCCTATGTAAATTTATAATTACAGAAACACTATTTGACTGCCATCAGCCCCTCTGGGGGCAGCATTAATCCCAGAGATCAATGCTTTCAACCCCACATATGCAGAGCACAGCAATCCATCTATCAGGCCGGCTGCCTTATCAGTCTAAAGGGAGAGAAAACATCGATAATTACCTCTGCCAACCACCATAACACAGACATTTTAAATGGAAATTTCACACTTGGCTCTACCTGTGTGGACAGCTGCCCACCACATAACATGCTGTTGCAATGAATTTCTCTTGATGTCAAATTCAAGCTGAGATTGGACTTTTTTGTTGTTGTTGTTCTGGTTCTGAGCACATTATAATGAGGTGATCAAGTTGCTGGTGGTTGACGATGGTGATTCTACTGCCAGATTACCTCGGCCGTCTATCCTCTGTCCAAGCCAAGCTTTTATACTGGAGTAACTGATGGGGGTGCTCGCATTCCTGCTCAACTGTGAAAACCGAGGAGATCGTTAAAAGAAAGCAACACAGGGGCATGTTGGGGGGAAAAAATAGATAATGAAGCTACATTAGCAAATGTTAGTGCACATTTACATATTTTGATGGCATTAAATTGCTTCAGATAAAGGCTTTGTTCTTTTAGTTTGTTTAGGTCATTCACCACTGAGCTGTTTTTCCGCACAAAGAGTCATCTGGCCCAAAGGGACTTGGAGCCTTGTTAGTGGGAGGATACAACCATGGATAACTAATGGGTGAGGGGGAACCAATGCGTGAAGAGGCTCCATTTGGCAGTGATTTCCCTCAGACAAAATAACTCCTTTCATATCCGCTGCCATTGTGAAACTGATGAACTATATCTGTAATTGGCTCCAGTTATTGGGCAAAACACGGTGTTGAGAGACAGTGTGGCCTTGTTTGGATAGGCAGCGGACAGCTGGAAGGAACTTAACGTTCCAACTGTGGCAGAGCTTGTAAAGGTGGCCCACCCGTGTTCCTCTTGGCAGATGGAACACTTTGTGATTGAGTTTAAAAAGTGGAACTGAGCCATGCATAACAATTCACCATATTCACATTTTGCTCTTTCACGTCATGCTCAATGGCCCTCAGGGGATTAGCTTGTTTTGACACACAACAATGTAATTGTCATTGTTTATCAGTAGAGAGGCTGTGTATTGCCCAGAGGAGCTTTTAATGACCAATCTATTTGAAACACTGAAGTGACCAAATGCATGCTCGTTTAGATGTCAGGTGCCAATGCTAAAATAAAAATAAAAGTCATTGTCCAGCAAAGACTACACATGATGAAATGAAAAACTGTGTGTGTGTGTGTGTGTGTGTGTGTGTGCGTGTGTGTGTGTGTGTGTGTGTGTGTGTGTGTGTGTGTGCGTGTGCGTGCGTGCGTGTGTGCGTGCGTGCGTGCGTGCGTGCGTGCGTACCATGTTTTACTCTCTTTGTGTTCTAGTCCCCATGGGTAATAGTTATCTTTTATGGTTTCATTGGCAGGATCTAGTCTGTGTTTTATTTTGTAGTGATTGTAGTTTCCTGTTTTCTGTGGTGTTCTTAGGTTTAACTTTTACTTTACTCTTTGTGTTTTGTTTTGAAGTAATGTTCCTAGTGTTTCCTGTTGTCAGTCTTTGCAGCTGTTGTCTGTCTTGTCTCACCTGCCTTGTGATTATTGTTCAGAGTCACCTGTGTCCTGTTTGCACCAGCCAATCCCTGTGTTGATTGTCTTTGAGTTTCACCTGTGTCTAGTTTAGTTCCCTGTCTATATATTCCTGATTGTTATAAGAGTTGTTGTGGGATCCTCTGTTTATTTAACCCATGTTTGCTGTCAATTCTGCCACTCAGAGTTTTGTATTGGCTGGAGAATAAAAACGTATGTTTTTCACTTCAATTTTGACTGGTTTTCCTGCATTTGGGTCGAGTATACAAAAACCCTGACAGGACTTAAAGTTACAATATGAAATAAATCAGGATGGGGTTAAGATGAGGTATTTAGGGGTTAGGCTACATTAGGGTGAGGTTTAGGGTTAAGCTAACTTTAAGGGATATGTTGTGGTTAATGGTAGGTTAGGCCAGCAGGTTAAGTAATAGTGACATTTGTAATGAAAAATTGATGTCTCCACTGTCACAGCTATACTCTGATTCACCATCGCCCTAGTCCTCTATCTCTGAGCTGTGTTATGTTCACATATCTGCATCAGTAAGCTTTGCAGCCAACCATACCAAGGTTGTCCCATGTTGTTTTGTGGGCAGCTCATTTGACTTAAGTTGGAGGGGTTGGCTCACTGACAGAAAACTACAAGAGAAATGCCTGCCAAGTGGGGACAACCACAGCAATTATTTCCTATTTGTTGACGCCCGGTCAAAGCTCCATTCCTTTGCTCCCAATGGAAGTGAATGGGACGCCGACCCTTCTGACACAGATGTATTACCAAGCACTTTAAGAGCACGGTCACACATACACATCTAGACCTTCTTGTATTAGTAGTACTATATTTCCAGTTTACTGAATATTTTGAACCATAAATCTGAAGTGTGAAAACTTAATGTCCACCTTTTGAAAATGGACTTAGACTACATTGATGAGGCATGCCATGCCTATGCTCCCTCAGACCTATGTTAGGCTTAGGGTTAGAAGTTTGGGTTTAGTGTTAGTTTTGATGGAACATGCGGCTGAGGAAACCTAGATAATGTCCAGACAGAGTTATTTATAATGACATTATTTATTATTTATGGCATTATTTATTTATTTCTCAGCATGACCATATAAATCTATATGTACTCTACTTGATATGCAGTCAAAAGTTCTTAAACTATAATTTCTGGTACACAGAAAAACCCAGTGTTATTTTATGCATTTGTATACTGAGAGTAAAATGAATTCAAATCTATTTGTTTACATTTGTCAATATTTGTTCTCAAAGTTAAATGAACACAATGGATTGTACTGTGGCTTTTCAGAGCAATGTAATTTTCTGTTATTAGCTTATTGTGTAATACAGTAATATGCTCATTTAGTGATCACAACACGATTGCCACTCCAACAGCACTTTAT
Source organism: Gymnoscopelus braueri (assembly GCF_963280865.1). NCBI lineage: Eukaryota > Metazoa > Chordata > Actinopteri > Myctophiformes > Myctophidae > Gymnoscopelus > Gymnoscopelus braueri. Next base: position 20,259,585 of record NC_137610.1, on the reverse strand, counting down.
TGCTTTTCTGAGGCAATTTGATTTAAAATTGAAAGTAAATAACAATTTCTCTGGTCCTATTATTTGGATTCCATTTATGTTTTTATTTTTTTCCATTTGGACAAAAAACATTCAGCCCTAACTACTAGTGACAGCCAGTGTAGTGTACACTGTTTCTGTATACCAATGCAATTCACCATGCTGTACATTAATAACAAAGTATCTGCAATACTAATACCCATGCACAGATGGATGGATGGATATAGATAAACAAATCCTAGGTTTTATGTCTACATCCTAGTTACTTTGTAGCATTTAATTGTTTTATTTGCACCCTATTTACTTTACCATTTACCCGTTTGTTAGGGTTCATGCAACTTACTCTGATCTTGCCGCTTGGGATAATCGCATAATTATGCTAATAGCCAATTGTAAATTGTTGAACTGGGAGCTATAGTGAATCCAGATACTAAAAACAGACTTGTAAATGAACCATATATAGTTGTATTAACTATAGAGTCGTATAGAGACCAACAACTTTTACATGTATTCAACACTTGTATAACTTAAACGTAAAAAAAAATATATATAAATGGTAAATGGTGCATTTATATAGGGCTTTTATCTAAAGCGCTTTACATAGATTGTGCATTACATTCACCCATTCACACACACATTCATACATACACCGATGGCGGAGGAAACCATGCAAGGCACCAACCTGCTCATCGGGAGCAATTAGGGGTTCAGCGTCTCGCTCAAGGACACTTCGACACTAACTCTGGGGGAGCCTGGGATCGAACTAGGAACCTCAAGGTTCCCATCCGGCCACTCTACCCCAGAGCCACTACCGTCCCCGGCGGCATATATTATATTATTTTTAATTTTAAAGGGCCTACACCATGAATTTTAACTTTTCCTTCTTTTTTTGTGTGTTTTTGGTCTCCCCTACCTCTCTTCTATCCCCCAAAACACCCCAGTTTGAACACTCAGGCTTTCACAGCATATCTGGGGTTTTCTGTAAATTGGTCTCAAAACAGACCAAACTGATTTTCACCCGAACGTGACGTCACGTTCTGTACAATTATTTATTTATTTTTCAGTTCCAAAAAAAAAAAAATATATATATATATATATATATATATATTTTTTTTTTACTTTTTCCACACAGAACCAGGAGATAACATGCATACAAACTGGCTCAATAGCGCCCCGTGCCAAACAGGACAATGTGGTATTGCAGGTGAAAGTGCTTTATAAGCCAGAGAGAAGTTAGTTGGAATGAGTATATCTGAGGCTTGATTTAGGCTCAAACCTTGAAAAACGTTTGAGGGACATAAACAATATGATATTAAATATTTTAAAAAAATCATGGTGTAGATCCTTTAAAGAGAAACAATGCAGAAAAAAAGTCATGGATCAAAGAGTACTGTTTATTCTTAAAATCTGAGGCTGGAACGAAAACTAAAAAATAAAGTAGATCTACATAATCTGCTGTACAATATACTGTACAGTATAACAGACTGTACAGTCCTGGAGGAATTCCCACGATTTTACTTTGAAGGTCAGATTTTGACTTTGCTCTGGACATGAACGAGCTACTGTGGCCATGTGAATGATGATGAGGATCCACTGGAGCGAGACGAGCCACCACTCTCATTCTGTCACTTCACTCTAACACCACAGTGGCTTGCTTGTGTCTCTTAACCCATTAAGACCTGAGAAGATTCTAGAAATGTCTTCTAAATCCTAACAATTTTTTGGAAAAAAAAAACAATTTTTTTTTTCCTCGATTTTTCAAAAATAGCAGATATACAAGCTCGTAGCGCGGCACTCGGTGCCGCGCTATGAGCTTGTATATCTGCTATTTTTGAATAGCCAAAGAAATCTAAAGTGACACAGATGCGTTCCAGGTATCAATGGGTTAAGGCTGCTCATTTTAAGGCAGGGAACCTTTCGGCCGCCGTGATACTGCAGTCCTTGCTTATGATTTTAGGTTTAATGTAAGTGTTTAAGTGCTCTTATTGACTGATCTTCAGAGGTAAACACACCATCTCACATTGTCTGAGGAGTAATCCATAATCCTGGGAAGGAGGGGGTATTTGCCTCCTGCTCATGTTACATGTATCTCACATCTTGTATCCTGTTCATCCTCGCTGCACGGTATTGTCGAATGCACAAAATGATAGCTACAAATAAATTGTACAGCTTGAGGAGAAGTAGGAGCTTACTGCACTGTTTATCTCGTGCTAGAGACAGGTATTGCAAGCGGTGTATGGAGATGTGCTGACCTCCGTGAGACATGTTTTATTCATGTTGTGAGCGTGTAAAGAAAATGGTTGTCGGCACAGTGGCAACATGGGTGCCCCGCCCATTTAGGAGACCAGCGGATGTACTGAGTCTATTCATTCCAATGGAAAAGTGAACATGAGTGCAGATTTTGACTGATTCTTTCACCCCCCATAGTCACTGAAGTAAATATTGGTCCCATTTTTCCCATGCAACATTATCTTCCAAACAATCTCTCACATGAAAATTGCATTTTTCAACGTGACAAATCAGGAGAAACTGTGCTTTGTTCAAGACCTGTTTTCTGTGTCAGCAACACACGCTCGTGACATCTGGCAAAACAGATCACAGGAAGTTTGTGAGAACTTTGCAGTCTTCTGTCTGTGTGCTGCTTCCGGTGAACTTGGCTCTGCTATGTACTTGGTGCCCTTTGTGTGTTAATGGTCATTCTGAATCTGAACAGCCCCCATGCACATCAGGGTCACAGTGTCTCTGATTGCTGTGCCCTTGGTAGTTATTGTCGTTAATAAAATGACAGCAGATGGCAATCCTTTCCACTGCCTCAAGTGCCACCATGTCTATTTCTCGTCAATGATGTGACCTCGTCCTTCCATCGGTCTGTTATACTGTAGTGACGGTAGGTGCAGCAGGACCATAAAATACTGCAGTGGTTCAGGCAAAGCCCATCTACTCCCTGCTTTTAGTTAGAAAAACACAGAAGTAAAATTATAAAGAAATAAAAAGGCCTGCTCTTGAATAATGAGACCACAAAATTCAACCGGAAATTAGGCAACATCAGCGGGTGATTATAATAACGACCAATTAGCATAAACTCACAGTGGATTAAAAAAAAAGAAAACTTTTTATTCCAAGACAGAGATCAGTAAGTAGCAGAACGGAATTATGTACGTTGTGTAAATGGCATATTTTTGTATTCCTACTGCTGGTGTGAGAACAGCATGCCCTCAATTCTTTAAACAAACCTTTAACCACTTAAACCCTATATATGCTTAGTTTCCATGAGTCCCCAAGTGCTCTATACTAGGTCTGCTAGTATTTCCCTTACCAAATCTCTTCACCAAAAATAGACAATCTACAAGCTCACAACTCATTGCAGTGCAACACGTTTTGAGATGTGCTCTTTCGGCCCCCAGAAGATGCTAGGGTTGTGAAGTGAATGACATCACAGAGTTGTAAACATTACCTCTGTCAGATGAAGATTTTCTCGATTACTGCTAATTACAGGGTTGTAGGCATCATATATCAGTGATCACATAACGATGTGCATCTACACCTCTCTGCAGTCTTCAGCCAAATTTGATGGGGCAAAGATGGATGGGGTTGTGCTAGAATTGATATCTAGAATCAATCTCATGACTATATAGCTTTTAATGCATACTTTAATTTAACATAAGAGTTATGGGAATGTATTAAACCAACACTGGTGAAAACCTATATAGTCTGACTCTGGAGGCAGTGTATGCATGGGCGTCGTGAGTGTGTGCACGTGTGCACATATGCTCACTGCCAGAGGGTCTCTCTCTGTGGCCCATTCCCTCCCAGAGAGCACTGGCCTAGCCTCGTCCCCCTGTCCTTTCTAACAATGGGAAGGGTAATGGCCTCCCCAAGGCCTCCTCATTCAGCCTGATTGCACTGCCAGCATCAGGCCAGCCCTGCCATAAAACAATTAGCTCCATTTATCAACCTTACGTCCACTATCTGTGGGAGGGAGGGAGAGAGAGGCTGAAGGTGGGAACGAGGTGCTGAGAAACAGGCAGATTGTGGGGGGTGTACATATGGAGAGTTCAGAGCTGGAGGATAGGTGGATAAGAAATGTGGTCATAAAGAGCAGTTTGTTTGTAATTTGATTTTAAAACAAAAGGACTGCTTTGATGCAGCGTGGGGACGTATTTAGTCTTCCGAAACGAGCGCCAACCAAAATGGAAACGGCCAATGACAATCCAATATGGAGGAGGGGGGGTGAGACAAGAAATGAATCCTTACACCATTCTTCACAACAGCTCATCCGTCCTCTGAAAACCTTTCAGATACTCCAGGGGGTCCAGGGGGGTCCCCAGGTAAATGACTGAGGTCTGAGAGTCTCAAAGTTAATTTAACACTACAGCGTGGATTGGGGTCCCAGAAATAAGCTATATTTGATACAATTCTTATCTCTGGGACCTCAATCTATCCATGGCCTAATGCATGCATTAAACTGGGGGTCCTTGAAATTAAAAAGGGTGAGAATCACTGCAGTCTAGCTTTACTACTGGAATATTACAAATGGCTTACATGCAGATGATGAGCTAAAATATAATTGTTTCAATCTGCAGTTCAATCCTTCCTTCCTAAATCTCATTTCATTTTATTATATATTTTTTTACTAAATCCAGTGATCCAGCGAAATACCACAGCCCAAAGTTTCTGAATCAGAACTAATATTTCAGAATTATTGCTTTTTATCTTTATGACTCACATGACCATGTGCTGAATGATCGCACCAGTGCGATCAATATCATTAGTCAAAGGCAAAGTTTGGAAAACACACACACACACACACACACACACACACACACACACACACACACACACACACACACACACACACACACACACACACACACAAACACACACACTTGACAACCTGCGCAGTTATGAATAAATATTATGCTTGAAAAGCTGGACAGAAAGTGTAAATAAAAATAAACATGTCACCAAAAGATGAATGGCTGGCCTCGGCCACCTTTCCATGGGGGTCTCTAGAGAGATGTATGAGGCAGCTGTTAAAAGCTGAAGGAGAGTGGTAAGACTTTTTATTTCCCCTTTCCTTCATTTATCTTGCGTAAAAGATTGTACCAGTGCTTTTTCTTTTTCTTTTTCTTTTGAGAGATTGTCCAGTTCAGACAACCATCTTTCATTGGGAGCATCTCAATTGAATCACCACTGTACAACGACAAGTCAGATGTGCTATTAAGAAACATGGTGGTATTTATTTGCACATAAATGAAACCTTAGACTTTAAACACTTTTGCCAAGGCATCATTATAGTCAAAACCAAAAAAACAGAAAGACTAAAGATTTTTTTTTAACTGTTTATCGCTATTTTCAGAAAAGATCATAAAATTTCAAAAATAGCAAAAATACAGATCTACAAGCTCACAATGCGTCACTACAAAGTTATATAGGGCTTAAGTGATTAAAACAACCCACCCAAGTGTTTTTGACAACAGGGGGTTTGTCTGGGGTGAAATAAAACCAGTCCACTTCAGACACTTACATCATGTTAACATGTGGAGGATAGTAATTATCCCACAGCAGAAATAGCAGCTAATTACGATAGCCACGAGGGGGCACAAGGTCTTCCAAATCACCCCCAGTTGCCTTGCCCCCATAATCCTTAGCTCGTCGTTGATGTCAGCAAGAAAGTATATCTATGGCATTAAATCATGCCCTCTACTCCTCAAAGTCTTTAATTAAGTCCTGATCGTCCTGTCCTCCCTTCCTAGCATTAGTGTGTTTAATTTCCTGCTGTCATATCTCCTTCCCTTTCCGATATATTATTCATCAAGCCTCTCCACTTGGCAGTGTTTCTAGAGACGGCAGTCTGCAGTTTAAAAAGGATGACTGCTGATTTCCATCCATCGGTTTGACCATTAAGGGAGGCTTAAACCCATAATTCCTCCAGATATTACACTGAGGTTTAAATGTCAACATTTAGATAAGAACCAGGTTGTATTGTCTCCTTCAGTGGGTTGAGGGATGAGGTTCCTTGTTTTTAATGTGTTTCCAAAACAAGTAAACAGGTATTGTAAATGTGTGCTCCAACAGAGACTGTGGATTTATCACTGTGTATGGTGTAGTCACGTTAAGGGATTTGACCTTGTTTGCACTACTCTAATGATGCTATCCCTCGCCATCCAACTTTAGATCCAATAAAAACATTGTCCGCATACAGTGGCCTACAAATCCACATTCAGTGCTTCTGTACTTGGGTCGATGAGTCAATGCAGAATAGCACTGCGGATAAATGTCAGCATTACAATACAGTACTGCTAGTGAAGCTTGATCTTTTTTCTTCTCTCTATTCATTTTCTCTTTGTTCAACACCAGTGCAGAAGTATTGCAACCAGTCCCTCATTGCAGTACAAAGAACAGAATGGAAAACACTCCAGACCATAATACGCAGAGAGTTAGGTACCGCTCGTCAACAGGTTGTCTGATGGCTACGCCGTGGACCGTGAGCACTTGAGTGAAATGGGCAGAGATGCTCTCCGCTGTGAGATGAGTGGAGGGGACAGTGTTTCTCCGGATCTGGTTGGGTGGCTGAATACTGAGGAGCCTAGACCACAGCGGAAGCTCTTGGGTCAACATGCGCGCCCAATTTCACAGTTGAGGTGCGTTCATCACAATAATTGCTGGTGGCCACAGAAGTGTTCCAAATATACCATCACTTGAGTGGCACTCGAGGCCACAGAATGTGGCAGAATGTGGAAACTGGAGAAATATAGCTTTTATTTTTTCCTCTGTTTTGGGGGGCTCTTATCCTTTTGTTTCTGACTTGAATGCTTTTGTTCAGCCATCAAGGGAACATGACTTGACACAGCAATTCCACTGTAATGCCTGGGGTTTGACGGTATTTCAGCTGGAAAAAGGGGATCAAGTAGGTGATGGATTGCTAAAAACAACTTGGAGACAATGTGGAGACAAAACGCCTGCAGAGGAAAGGAATGTGGTGTAATGTGTTTTTCCTCAGATGACATGCATTTGCATTGCACAATCACAGGGGCGTCATTTGGGGTCCCAGGCAATTACCACCCCCTAGTGTTCGCATTTAACCTCAAATTCAGTTATTTTTTGCATTTTTTCTTTAATGCACATTTTCTGAATGGTTTTGCAGATTAATCTGATCTAATCTAATGGGCATCTGAATCCACGGCCATCCAATGCCCCCCAGATTGTACTTTGAGCCCCCCCCCATCCAGATTGTCCAGTATATGTCCACAATCTCCACATAATTCAGGCCAATAATACAGGCCTACAATTAACGCAGAGGATTACTGTTGATGCCATTCTGGAAGAGATAGAGGTTGCTTCGGCATGCATAAATTGCCAAAATGAGTGGAAGGATGTCGTTCTCAGGAAGTTTCATGCAGATCAAAATTGCCGGAATGAATAAATAAAACATACACATAGGTCTGTTTTAGTTGATGATTATGCACAGGGAAATGCATTACCCTAATTTGTTAGGCACTGAGGAACTGTCCATCCCTAAAAAAATGCAGTTTGCTGGGCTCATTTAAAACGGCCTTAAAAACTCACCTTTCTGGAGGCAAAAAGAGGAGGTAGTACCATTTTCCCGTTAGACAGACGACCCCCCCCCATTTTTTTTTTGTACATTTGTTTTTTATTTTTTATTTTGTATGCATCTTTGTTTTGTTTGTACATATAGTGTTATTTTCTCTGTATTTTGTGTTGATATTTGAACTGTTTGGTTGTTATATGTCTATGAACTGAATATCAAGGACCTCAATGGAGGACCTCAATGGACGGACCTTTTAGACAAAGTATTATAAATGTAATTGTGATGTTTAATGATCCTACAATCGTCACTCACTCACTCACTCACTCACTCACTCACTCACTCCCACTGTGAAGATGCAGGGTTTTTTTCTTGTCGTTTCCCTCCTGCTGTTCAGGTGGCGACACGTTACATCAATGCGATGGAATCATTGTGTTAGTGTTTTGTGTATGGATGACAATCTTCTTTATGATTATGTATTTAACTTTGAAGTAAGCCTACTAATAGTAGACATACTTTAAGTGCTTTGCACCTCCACTTGTCTATTAGTGCTTTGATTGATGGCCTAATTTGATTGTTTCACTTTGTTCCATTTGTTTGTCGTCGGTGCATAATTTTACATAATATAATTGTTTTGGTGCATCATTATGTTTATGGCCTATATGTGACATATTGTATAAGAGCATTTGTTATATAGCCTATCTCGGGTATTTGAAAATAAAGTGCCCTGTGAAAAATATATGCCCCCTGCTGATAATTGTGTGGCGCCAGCACTGATGACCCCTCTGCACAGTCATATAATCATATTGCTTTTCTCTGGGCTCTGAACCTTTCTGGAAGGAAACCACAAACATGTAATGGTTGCACAAATATGCCCTAAGTATATATAATTTATTCAGATAACATAATATTTTAAAACATAGGCCATTAAGTATTGTAGCCATTATCAAAATTATATAAACTAGACCATACCCGGTGAAGTGCGCAGGCAAAAGTAGTTGCAAACGTGGGGTTATTGCACGTCCTACTGTGCATACATACATATATACATATACATATATGCATACACACACACACACACACACACACACACACACACACACACACACATACATAATATATTCTGTCATGCATTGTACTTATATTAGAATGAATTGATTACTACAGCAAAAATAATTATACAACACTGTTATTACAACTTGTACAACTATTATTTCAACTTAACAACAACAATATAATTATGTGTATGCAGATATGCACGTAAAGGGTGCACATTCAACAGTGGAGAATGTATGGGCGTCCTTAACAAAGAAACGCTCTCCACCATTCGTTGCGATACGGGGCGACCGTGTTTAGGGGCGAGACAATTAGGCGCAGATTGCTCACCCCAGACCGTTCGGTGCGAGCCTGGGCGACCGTGTTTAGGGGCGAGATTGTGGAACGGTCGTATCGTTAGCTTGTACAGATTTTCGGAGAGTCGACATGGTGTAATGGCTAGATGAGATTAACTTTTGTGTCTCTGGTGGAGAGATTTACGTAAACGCGACGTGCTACCACCTTTGCACGAAAAGATTGCATTGCATTGCATTTCATGCACACACTCTCTCTCTCACTCTCTCACTCACTCACTCTCACACACAGCTCTCTCTCTCTCCCCCTCTCTTTCTCTCTCTCTCCCCCCTCTCTCTCTCTCCAGCCATCATAAGCATGGCGAGATTGTCTGATTGAGACTGTGTTTGACATAAAAATGCGAATAAACAGCTGAGATTGTAAATTGGGCGAAGCACGTTCAACACACACACACACGCGCGCGACCCGTTGCGAGCGCTCACACACACACACACACACACACACACACACACACACACACACGGTACTGCGGCCCGTGGCCCGTCGCGAACACACACACGGGCGTCGCGCAAACACAAATAATGTACATTGTGACATGTCACACGTGCCTCCCCAACGTGCATGCGCACGTGCGTGTCCACGCATACACGGGCGCGGACCCAAGTTGTGGTGCGATCATCTCACACACACCACCACGGAGCCACGATGTAGAATGAAATGTGACTCCCTGGCATAGGCATGTTAGTCGCCCGCCCCCTCCCGCCTCCCGCCCCGGCCCAGAGTGGGCGGAGTCTATGGTGTGACAGACTTTGGTGTTGCCATGTTCGCCTATTGTAAGCGGTTTAGGGGCAATATTGGTGGAAGTGTGTTTTTGGCGTTGGTTGTGAAAGTGCAGGTGGGTGTGGGGACGCGTTGTGAGCTTGTAGAGCGGCTGTTTTCCAAGAGGCAATGTATATGTGTGACGGTGCTTCGTTTGGCCTTCTTTTCATAGACCTTGTTGCTTGTAGGGCTCGCTTCGTTTGGCCTTGTTTTCATAGACCTTGCTGCTTGTTTGTCTCGCGAAACCTGGCAACCCTGCGCAGCGTGATCTCCCATTGTTTGACACATAAACGGTAATAATAAGCTGAGATTTGATGTAATCGAAAAACGGGCTTCACAGTTCCATGCACATGGTAATGGTCAATGGCTGTGCGCAATTTGAGATCAATAGCTCCAGGCACTGAGGAGAACCGGGCAGAAACATTTTGGGCTCAGAGGGCTCAGAGGTTTGGGCTCAGAGGTTTGGGCTCAGAGGTTGGTCTCAGAGGTTACTAGAATTATAGGAGGATATACTTTTTATATCACAGTTCAGTACTGTATAATGTTTTTAAAGGACCATCTGTGTTTTTGCACGATTTAGCCCCCTGACAAAACACATTATTCTTCACTTTACTGCCAATAATTTTCCTAAGCTTGCCGTGTTTTATTTTACTTTTCTTTTTTCTTCCTCCCAACAAGCCGCCCTCCATTCATTTCAGTACGGTAAACCAACTACAGAGGCTTGAAACTTGCATCAGATACTGTAGGTGATCCGACAATGTGAACTTCATGTCACCTTTTATTCCTTGTCAAAGTTATATTTTCATTACTCTTTTCTCACCATCAGTCACAACACATTTGAAAACACCCACGCATTGTCGTCTCCACCAGAAAATAGTTCCTGGAGAAGAGATTGTTTTGTGAACGGAATTCATACTTCCATGACTTCCGTGGAGCATACATTTCACATGGGTTTATCGCAGAAGGTTTGAATAAAAAAAGGAAATCATGTTACAATTCAAAAAGAAGAGGAAAAAAGTGGTCTGCTCCTTACTTCTCTCTAAAACGTCTTCGCTGAAAATCTTCAAGCTCACACAACGCGCCACGAAGCGATCTGCTATTTTCTCCAAATATTAATGCTATTTTCGGATGCTATAGGTTCATGCGGTTAATGAGCTCACCATGTTTAAGGACACTGTCACTGCTCCGGATGACTAGTCTGGGGATGCCACCCCTAAGCCCTCATGCCCAGACACTCCGTTCCTGACCTCCTGGATGGCAGCTCACAGGTCCTGTGTCCCTGGCACCAGCCCCATGAATGGCCTGTGGGTGGCAGTGCATGCTGGGAAAGGTCAGAGAGAAATCACAGTGCATGGTGCCAACCCCGCTCACCCCCTCCTCCTCCCCCCACTCTGCTCCTCTGTGTAAAGTCAAACCTTGTGCTGCAGCGCCGGCCCACCGTCAGATCGCTAAAGGCTCAGTTGTTCCTCTTTGTTCGTTGTCCGGCCAACCCCGCTCTCCGAGGCGGTGGCTCTGTTTGGCGGAAGTCCCGGTGACATCAGCTGGTGTTTTTTTGTCCTCCTCGAGGCACTCCCAGATCGCACCGCAATCCTTCACATTTGTGCGGTTTTGACACCTTTTTATATAAAGGCAATACATCAAGGAGAAGAATTTCAGCCTGGCAAAAAGTTGAGGTAAAACGAAATGAGATGGCGGGCGGGCAGAGGAATAGGAAGGGATAATGTTATTTGGCCTGGCGTAAATACACTGTATTTTGAAAACATTTCAAACATTTTTACAAGATTCAAAAATAACTGGTCCACAAGCTCATAACACGTTGCATCACAGCAGAAATGTTCCAGAACTTTCAAAATCTTCAGCTACATTTGCTCTTGTAGCGAAGGGCTTTAAAGGTTAATTTACTCTGAGTGTAATGGAACAAAATTTGTTCCATTTGTACACTCAGAGTTAAATGAACACTGAGGGGTTTACCATGTAGTCTACCATAGTTCACACGTCTCCTGAACAGATTTTTCGGATCACAATCCAGGAGAAAATTGAAATGGAAACGTAATAGGGTAATGATAGTGTTTATTACTATTATAGGCCGTCTTACCTATAAGCTTGTCATTGTCACATTGCAATCTCGGGCAGATGATGAAAAAATGTTACTTCCATTCATGACACACAGAGGAAATTCAGAAATGGGCCCAAAATGCAGTCCCCTCAAACTTGGGAAAAGCCTGACAATGATTGAGCTGGCTGAAATGGGCTTACACGGCACATTTGGTAATTTGCACACCTACCTGCACTTCAGAGCAGGACAATTACAGAGTGTCTAGGGGGCCGCTGGTGCCCTGCCGCTCTAGCACCCGAACCGCTCCCCTCTCCCTCTGCCCTGCTTGGCCACCGAGGTGCTAGCGTGAAATGGCTGTTAATTCCTTTTGCTATCTGTCCTGTGCAGAGCCTGTTTTAAGCCTTCATATGAATATCTTGCCTCCTAAAAAAAAGAAGGGAAAAAAGAATAAATAAAAAATAGGGGGAGGAAGAAAATCAGAAAGTTAAAGAGAGAGAGAGAGAAAGAGGGAGAGAGATAGAGAGATAGAGAAAGATGGAGGGAGGGAGAGAGTGAGTGAGAGAGAGAGAGAGTGAGAGAGAGAGAGAGAGAGAGGGACAGAAAGTGAAATGAAAACATCAAACAGGTCTGTGAAATGCAAAATAGTATGAACCTTGCATTTCCCCCTCCTCAATGAGACTTAATGAGTATTCCACCTTCTGGCATCAGCTGAAGAGAACTGAATAGAATCAAGAAATAACCATTCACAACACAGAGACAAAATCAAGAACGAGTTTGGCTGTGATATGCTATGCTTCTCTTGCTTTGACGAACACGAATGGGCAAATGTCGCTGCGATATAGGTTGATGAGGACACCTGTTCAGCGGAGTGCAGAATTGATAGCATGTTGCATTACACCCTCCTGATAAAACTCCTCACTGTGAAGTGAAACGAAGTGGCTGGTGACTCAACGTGTATCGGAAGAGACGCATGCTTGTCTACACCCTCCCACGTCAACTGTCAACTGTAGGCGTTAGCAACAACAAGGACAACATGTGTGTGAGGGAATTGGCATGATGACTAAATTGGGAGAAAAAGGGAATAAGGAGGGGGGGGGGGGGGTCTTATGACTTCTGTGATTGTCAGAGGAACAAGCCTCACAGTCTTTGTATCCCATAGCCGAGGCATACTGTCTTTGCTGCATGGCGAATAAGCTTGTCAACACTAAACGGTTGGTCAGCTTTAAAGGGGCCTTGAAGGAAGCTCACGCCTGACATGTTAGCTTACAACAGCAGCGTGCATATCAACACAATGATATGATGGGCATTGGCACCTGTCCGAGCACATTAGGCCCTCTCCAGAAAAGTGGCACTACACTGTGAGAATTTAGGTGTAAAGCACAGTGACTTTTGTATATATGTAGCCTATACGTAAGCTACTGTATATACACAAGAAAGAGCTCCCAAAGAAAGTGTTATGCCCCCACTGCCCTCACTACTTTAGATTCCCTGGACATATGATATGGCCATGGGAATTGGAAGTGCTTTGTCATTTGGCCTGACTGAAATGGTTTAGCCCGTAACAACAATTTAAATATCATCTGTATGTGCTGTTAAAGTGGTAGTGGAGACAGATAAGACAGGTCTATCGTTAGCAGTAATTTTTTATATGCTCTTAAAATGTTCACCTAATCATTATCATTGTCATTTCCTGTGTGAATCTTTAGAGCTGCTGCTGGAGAACGGCGACGAAGCATTCAAGGGATCGCCGTAAAAATAGCCCTCTCACGGATGAAATTGAGCAAATGATGATTGGTTAATTGATTGTATGAATAATTTATCATGTAGATGTGCCCTATAGTTAGACTGGGTCAGTGACTAGCCCTGCTTTTGCTATCACCACCTAAAACACAAGGCCACCGTTTGAGACAGATCAACGTCTCAGACAGTAGGCCTATACCCTGTTCAGTCAGCATGCAATGTAATGAAATAAATTGCTGAAGGAAAATGGAATGGAATGGCAATATTCAGCAGATTACCATAATGAATGGCTCTCTCCCCGTCTCACACTTTGGTCTTATCCATCTTAAATCAATGCGTTATAGAGAAGAAGCTATTGGACTGGAGAATGATTAACTGGATTTCCATAGTGCCTGAGTGGACAGGGATGAGTGACATCACAAACGGGGGGGGGGGGGGCTCCTGGAGATTAGCACACTGCTGTATAATACGAATTGTCATTCGCTTTTCTTACAAAACTGTGAGACGTCTTTAGCCACAAGGATCAGAGTCAGTTACCGTTATTCACTTGTGTTTAATTATCATTGGGACCTGTGGTGCTTCTGGACGATGTCACGAAGTTACCAAAACATGACACTGTGAGTGGAGGATGATGATTGGGAATGGTGCCTCTGTTGCATGCAGTGACAACAGCAGATGCATGCCACTGCAATAACAGTTGCGCCGAGGCCTATAGGATAGTGCTTTGTTTCCCTCTGCTGGATGCCATAGCAACCACAGTCTCTGTACATGCTAGTGTGTTCACGCGTCGCCTTCATTTGCATGGGAAGGGCGTAAGTGAGACAGAGATGTGAATAAAGCATTGCATATAGCCTACAGCAAAAGATGACAACGGAGAAAACTGTTATTTTTTTCTCTCTTTCAGCACATGGATTAATAGAGTCATTCATTGATGGACTTGAAGGTGTTTGGTCCAGGAGCTGATAATGCACCACTTTAACAGTATAATTGATCTAAGCCAAATGAAATGACCTAAACACATTAAGAAAAGATAAGACAAAAACTAAAAGATTGTATTTTCACCAGTTTTTTGTCTTCTCATTTTATCGGGTAAATCTACAATGGGGTTTGTAGGGGAAACTCCTGGGAGGCTGTCATGATCTATGGGACCATTCAGACCTTAATTGATAGATTTACAGGGAATGATCTAATGGATAAGGGGCCATCCTACGACATAGAGTATACTTACATACCGGTCCCTCACCTCCTATTGTCTGAGAACCCCCCCCCCCCTCCAAAAAAAAAAATAAAAAAAAAAATGACAGCTTACTATACGAGAATGGGAAGGCTGTCGCAGCATCTCATTGTGCTGTGAAGTGCACTTTTAGGAGATAATTTGATCCCAGTCATGCCACTGTTAGCCTTGGAGCTTGCGTTACCAGAGGAAGTATACGGTTCTCAGGGGGTGGGTGATCTGTGCTCTACAGGGATGCCCTTGGAGGAAGGTGTTTATGTGTGAATCAGGTTTTTTCTTTTTTTCTTATCTTTATAGCAGTCAGGAGACCAAGCTCTCAGAACACCTTACGCCTCATAGCAACCCTCATAGCGCATGCATTGCCTACATAAACACACACACACACACACACACACACACACACACACACACACACACACACACACACACACACACACACACACACACACACGCACGCACGCACGCATGCATGCACAGAGTCGCAAACAAACACAACACAACACAAACACACTGTGATGAGCTGACGCTGGAGTGCCTCTGTGAGGCCAAGGTCAGGCAGTCCCACTCCTTTATTCCCATAATCCCCTGTGTTGGCCGGGTGAGAGGCCTGCTAATGGCTATCGCTCTCCTGTAGGGAGCTACCGCTAACACAGGCTCTGGAGACCCCTCAGAGCCCAATCACCAGCCTGCGTAAAGAGCATTGCACAGTCTATATAATCAATCAACACGGCTAATTAGGCCCCGACGAAATCCCTGAGAGAAGCATTAATACGGGGAAGCAGAGGTGCGGGCGGTGGTAGCACTGCAGCTGAGATAATAAGAATACAATAATTCGGCTGCGGGGGGAAGCGATCAGACTTATTTGATTCTGTTGTGCAAACAGCGTGGAGAGCATGCAGGCCTCAATCTGCAGGGCTGCCCTGGCGCGCTTTTAATTATTAAAATTGCATTTGAATTCTAATGTCAATGAATCGTTCCAAGGCCGCCGGGGTACGCTGGATGTCAAGGTAACTTACAAAGGCAAATACAAAACAGGTTGCGGAGAGGAGGAGTGCTGTTCAAGTACTGCATGGAGTGTCTATTAGTGTGCCGAAGGTCAAATGTCTACCCAGGCAGACAGCAGTGCTCACTGTAATGCCTCGTTTATAGGCCTGGTCTGTTGCGTGACAGAGTATAGAGTTTAATGCCTCCCCTCATAGTCAAATTATCCATTTATCGGTCAGTTTGGTCTTGCTTTTTTCCATGCACATCTTTCCAGTTCTCATCCTCATTCCTCACCAACCTGGTCTCTACAAGAGTGTATGCAGCGAACACAATTTGACAGATTTGTTGATTAAATAAACACATCGAATAGTTGACAAATTCCTATGACTACGAATTTCTCTAGTCAAGGACAGCACTAATGCCTACATTATAGCCAATCTACGGACAGCCAATCTACAAGATATCTACAAACTAATCCACAAGCTCACAGCATGCTTTGTGAGCTTGTATATTGGCTATTTTGGGCCACATAGTCACACAACTAAGTCAGGCTTACGGCTTCACATAATGCAAGGGTCTCAAATGTATGCACGCTGCTCTCACGAGGCACTTCTTCAAACGTTTGAGCACCGAGGGCCATGTGTTTATTTTATGAATGTAGAATTCATTCCCAACAGAGAGCTCCTATAGCACCATGTAGATGTGTGAAGGCGAACTCAGATGTGATTATATCTGAATTGTCAACACGGGAATATTATGAGCCAAGCAATGCAGAGAGCACGTCTGCATGCCACAGCACACTCAGTACCCAATTATTGGACCCTTTTTATTTTGTCTTCACGAAGCAAAAAAGAAAAATAATTTCACTTTGAAAAGATTTTTGAAAGAAGACATCACCCACATCAGTTGATGTGTGTCCTTAACTTGAGGTGAGAGTGCAATTTCAAGACTCTCAAATAGGATTGTCTCTCTGTTCGCTTTTTATTGTTCAGATCCCTCAGATCAGCAATCTGTCCTCTAGGTAGGCGAGGGCAGGCAGGCAGGCAGCCAGGGAAATGGTTCAGATTAAAATGAGGTAATGACACATTTGCTGGGCGCCTTTGTGTCAGCAGCGCATGCAATTTAAAAGGGCTTCCGTACAGGACGAGTTAATATTTCATTGCGATCAAGGGAATGGGAATAGAGAGGGGGGGGGAATGCATATGTCTCATTTCACAATCTGATTCGTCTCAGCAAATCAGCCTGAGTCAATGTCACTCCGTAATGAACTCTCTCCTCCGCTATGCTGACCCCTACTGTGGCGCCGCCTGCATTCCAAACTACTGCGGGTGGAATATATTGGGTACCAGTGGGAGAAGAAACGATTTCTCTCGCATGTGTTTTCTCTCTCTGCATCTATTGGTTAGTTTGTAGACAGCTGTTGTTTGTTTGTTTGTTTCTGTTCATTTCTGTTAATTGCGTCATTGTTGTCACACAATTGAAATGTGTCAGATCAATGTCTGCATTTTTCATTCAGCGCAGTGCATGATGGTATAGGGTTTGCTATATTGACTGTGTCCAAAATCACTCACTCATTCATTACTGCCTAGGCGGGGGTTCTTTGTAGGGGACTATAAAGTGAACTTCTCTGCAGAAAAAACTAGAAAAAGTGCTCCTCGGAGCACAGGTCTCCGCCAGGTCAGGTAAGTTATTGTGGCCTCCTGGTGGCGCTATAATAGGCCAATGTGAAACGGGTGGCATTTCTTCCTCGGCCTAGTGGGAATGTGCGTGCAAATTTTCACGGAAATCACACGCCGCGTTCATGATTTCAGACATTTTGTTCAAAACGGACCAATCCTGCAAACTTTGGAAGTCAACCTTAGTCAATCAGGATGGAATATGAAATATCGGACAGATGCGTCTTGATCACATGACTATAGAGGTACTGTGTACCGATTTGTGTGATGTTTGGATAAAATCTGAAGGATTAATATCCAAAAATGTATTTGACATAAGTCGGCCTCCTGGTGGCGCTGTAAAAAGCAGATGTGAAAAATGCAGTGCAGATGTTTTTCCTTGGCCTCTAGGGAGTAGGCGTGCAAAGTTTCACGCAGATCGGTGCAGTTATAGTTAAAATGCAAATCGGCCTGTTATAGCGCCACCATGAGGCTGATGTGAAAAGTTTTAAGTGCCATTTCTTCCTCGGCCTAGTGGGAATGTGCGTGTGCAATTTTATGCAAATGGCAAGCTGCGTTCATGATTTGAGGCAGTTTGTTCAAAACGGACCAATCCTGCAAACTTTGGATGGTAACCTTAGCCAATGAGGATGGAATATGGGAAATCGGACAGATCAGGGTTGATCACATGACTATAGAGATACTGTGTACCGATTTGCATGAGGTTTGGTTAAAAACTGTAGGAGTAATGGGAAAAAATGGGTTTTGCACAAATCGGCCTCCTGGTGGCGCTATAACAGGCCCATGTGAAAAATTTGAGGCAGAGGTTCTGAATTGGCATCCAGGGAGTGTGTGTGCACAGTTTCGCAGCGACCGGGCCAACGGTGCCGGAGATTTGGTGCTAACACACAGACAGGACACACGGACGGACGGACACACGGACGGACGGACACACGGACGGACACACGGACGGACGGACGGACAGGGGCGAAAACATACTCTCTCGCCATGCCTTTCGGCCTGGCGGAGACAATAAAAAAAAAAAAATTGGACTTTTGTGTGCCACATAAACGTCTGCATTTTATTTCAACACAATGCATGATGGTAGGGTTTGCAATAGTGCATCGGTTGAACTTTTCACGATGCATTTTGTGATAAGATGAGTCCACTAGGGTATAAGAATTATCACTAGACATTGGGACACACCATAACAACATTTTGTTGATTTCAGACACCCTATAGACTCACCCAATCCTCATGCTCACCCTTACGGGTACATACATATGTTTCCATTTGTTCCCTCTCATTTGCTCCCTCAGGGTTAAATGAACACCAGGGGTGCAATGCTCACAGGACGGCCTTGCACGCCGTGCATGAACCTATTTGACCAGGAGCACGCGCAGGCACACGCATAGATTTAAAACTACTTTAAATTCACACCTCAACAAAGTTTTCAAAGGCTCCCGACTCACACCTAGCGAATTAACATAGGAATAAGCCTAGATGCGTATCAATTGTCCATTGTGTGACTTGCAGTGTAGGTGTTAAGCGACGTGCGCGTCACGTCATTGAAATAGAGTGCAAGAACATACCAAATGAGCATTGCATGCCTGATGAACACTGAGGACTTTACTGTGTACCAAGCTAAAGACTGAGAGGGAGGGGAGGTTTTGATTGACTAAGATGCTGAGATGCAATCTACTGGTAGCTGAGAGTGTGTGTGTGTGTGTGTGTGTGTGTGTGTGTGTGTGTGTGTGTGTGTGTGTGTGTGTGTGTGTGTGTGTGTGTGTGTGTGTGTGTGTGTGTGTGTGTGTGTGTGTGTGTGTGCGTGTGTGTGTGTGTGTCTGTCTGTGTGTGTACTGTGCATGTGTGGAGGCTATTGTATGGTTTATTGCATCTGAGGCTCATTTGTTTGTATTTTATACCTCATTTGGGCTCAGACGAGCCAGCTCCACATCCCAGCCGCCTGTGACCCAGTTTTCCGCGGCGCTATATGAGTCGGTCTCTCTCTCTAATGATACACCGTTCCCCCTTTAATGCATTACTTTTACCAAAATACACAGAACTGTTGGGGGATATGATTTAATGTAATATACCTGGCTACAAACTAGTTCACTGAGGAACACAAAAATACATACATAATTTCTTTTTTTTTAAACTACAGTTTCTTATGCAATGCTTTCTTGCCTCCCGTCCCCTCGGGCTCAGCTATGCGGCATGCTAGCATGTTAACTCGGTGTGTGACACCACAGTGACAGCACTTTAAGCATCATAAGGACTAAAGCTCATCTGGCCCGTTAGGGGTATAAACACACTTAAACTCGGAGAGGGCCTGTTTACGTGCTCAGGAATAGAGACATGGAAGATATAGTATTACAGGGATGGCCAACTCTCACGGTGAAATCCTCAGTGTTAATTTATCCATTTGTAACTCAGAGAGCCTACAAATGTAATCAAATGGACGCTTATACAGGTCCATTTGGTTACATTTGTACACTCTTTTTACTGTGTAAACTTGTCCTATTTCCATATTGGATGGCTACTCTCTAGGCGCTTTTTAAGCTACAGCATTGCCGCATGTGACAGGGGATTGGGGGGCGGGGGGGGGGGGGGGGTTGGGGCTACAATGTTCACGTGTGAGCAAGCAGCAGTGCTTCAATTTGAATAAGCAAGGCGCTGAGGCTAGCAGGGAGATTTCAACACGTTATGCTATCCATAGAAAAGAATGATAACAAGCATCATTTTGGGAAAGATAAGATGGAGATTGAATACTTCCGGCGAGAAACTCTAGGTTCAGTCATATTTATTCGTGGGGGCATTGAGAATGAATGTTTTCTGTGCCGAACCAGAAAACCTATTGACCCGCTGTGGCCTGGCTTTATTCTTTCTGCGCTATAGGTGGTCCCCAGGGTTCCCCCCTTCTCCTGGTGGCAGAGACTGTGTGTGTGTGTGTGTGTGTGTGTGTGTGTGTGTGTGTGTGTGTGTGTGTGTGTGTGTGTGTGTGTGTGTGTGTGTGTGTGTGTGTGTGTGTGTGTGTGTGTGTGTGTGTGTGTGTGTGTGTGTATGTGTGTGTGTCTGAGAGAGACCGCCGTTACGGTCCAGGCGCTGTGGGAGAGCAGGTGGACAGGGATGCGACTGCCGGGGGACTGCAGGGGGCAGGATGGCTTAGTGTGGGTCACTGTGGGCAGGGTGGCATAGCTCAATCATCCCCCTCACCTCAGAGCTATGCAGCTGTGAAAAGACTCATCACATGCAATGCAAAGCCTCACAATCGTGGAGTGCTTGGACTTCCGGGTCATTCTGGTAAGTTATTTGTTTCAGCTATGTTCTAGCACACCACGTCTCCAATTTCATACACATTTCATGTCCAAAAATCGATCATGCCTGTCACCGGACAGTGTATTTTAATTGTTCAGTGTACATTTGTCTTCGTTATTTCGCCCATATTTTGGCTCCGTTGCTCACTACTCTTACGCCACTTTGCTGCCTCCCACAGGTCGGGAGTATAACGCAGTTTGTATTATTTTGGCTCAGTGGCAAGAATGTCTCACTGGCCTTTTAACAACATGAACCCTAGCATCCCTATTCTGGTTACGTCATAAAATGTAAACATTCCGCGAAAAAAATTGCACATCTACAAGATCACAACATGTTACAACATGATGCGTTGTGAGCTTGCAAGATCGGCTATTTTCGGCGAAGAGATTGAGAGATTTGGTGTAGACTGTAGACAGAAAAATGTAGGGGGCCAAGTACAGACCCCTGGCCAGGGACCCCGGTCAATGAAGTATATGGGGTTAAGTGTTCGAGTCCTGACACCACCAACTCAGCATTTTTGCCATGAGTTGCATGGCAAAAACATACGGTAATCTTTTACCATTTTAGGAAATGTTTTGATTCACTTTAATTTGCATATATAAAATGTCTAGATTTAATGTGAAAGTCTTCATTATTTGGCACTAACACTAGAAAGAATGTAATCAGGTAATGTATGGAGCAGATAATCACCAGCTTTGCACAACAAGCACAAGGAGACTTGAACTATATTTCCATGGTAAGAGTCGTCTGAAAATAAAACGTTGAATGTAAAGGACTAAAGGGAGTGTTACTTTCTGCATTACGTGCTTTTGCCTTCACAACTTTTTGAAAATCATCTTCTCCTCCATCTTCACATCACCTGCGCTCAGTGGTGGAAAAATACTCAATTTCTTTACTTAACCCATTTAGACCTCTAAAAATGCCTTTTAAATCCTGACGTATAGTTTTCTGAAAAAAAAATATGTTGCTATATACTGTACATGGCAACAAGAACCCCAAAAGGGGTTCCCGGCTTGAAAGGTATAGTTACGTAATGGGGTTCCAGGTCTAAATGGGTAAAGTAAAAATCTACTTAAAGTGCCAAAAGTAATTGTACTCATATATATGCAGGATGTGCCGCTTCACAAGGTATCATAATGTATAAATGTATTAAAATCTTTTGGAAAAAAAGCAGATCTACAAGCTCACAACGCGTCGCATCTATTTTCAAATAGCCAAAGTTGAAATAGTGCTGAAGTACCTCAAAATTGTGCTTGAATACATGTAATTA